>NC_138232.1:18389521-18547021 GCF_964197995.2 Scardinius erythrophthalmus | reverse complement strand
AAACATCTGAACTGCACATGCATGCATTCCAGTGTTATCACCAATTCATTTAGATTTAAAGGCACACATTAGCAAACAACAGAACACTAGTATCACCATGAGGGGATGTAGCTCAGTGGTAGAGCGCATGCTTTGCATGTATGAGGTCCTGGGTTCAATCGCCAGCATCTCCAAGAAATGTTGGACTTTTAAGTCAAAGGTATATATCACATATACAACGTGCATGAAGAAAATAACATTTAAACAGGAGTAAAACAACAGGGAAATCAGGTAAAGTAGCTCAGTGGTAGAGCACATGCTTGGCATGTATGAGGTTCTGGGTTCAATCCCCAGCATCTCCGAGCAATATGGAAATTTCCATTTGATTCGTAAACATCTGAACTGCATGTGCATGCATTCTAGTGTTGAACTTTATCAGCAATTCATTTAGATTGGATGAGGTCCTGGGTTCAATCCCCGACATCTCCAAGCAATGTTGGACTTTTAAGTCAAAGGTATAAATCACATATACAACGTGCATAAAGAAAATAACATTTAAACAGGAGAAAAACAGCAACTAAATAAGGGGATGTAGCTTAGTTGTGGAGCGCATATTTGCATGGATGAGGTCTTGGGTTCTATCCCCAACATCTCCAAGCAATATGGAAATTTCCATTTGATTCGTAAACATCTAAACTGCATGTGCATGCATTCTAGTGTTGAACTTTATCAGCAATTCATTTAGATTTAAAGGAACATATTAGTAAACAACAGAACACCATTTTCAACATAAGGGGATGTAGCTCAGTGGTAGAGCGCATGCTTTGCATGTATGAGGTCCTGGGTTCAATCCCCAGCTTCTCCAAGCAATATGGAAATTTCCATTTGTTTCTTAAACATCTGAACTGCACATGCATGCATTCCAGTGTTATCACCAATTCATTTAGATTTAAAGGCACATATTAGTAAACAACAGAACACCATTTTCAACATAAGGGGATGTAGCTCAGTGGTAGAGCGCATGCTTTGCCTGTATGAGGTTCTGGGTTCAATCCCCAGCATCTCCAAGCAATATGGAAATTTCCATTTGATTCGTAAACATCTGAACTGCATGTGCATGCATTCTAGTGTTGAACTTTATCAGCAATTCATTTAGATTGGATGAGGTCCTGGGTTCAATCCACGACATCTCCAAGCAATGTTGGACTTTTAAGTCAAAGGTATGAATCACATATACAACGTGCATAAAGAAAATAACATTTAAACAGTATTTATACAATTAAAAATGGTCTCTGTCTCATATAGCCTTGTTATTTGTACACGCTGTGACTATACAGATCACAACATATAAATAGGAACATGTTTGCATTATTTTATTTTATTATTATTATTGGGATTAGTATGCTACCTTATCCATTTACATCCAGTCTTTGTGCTAAGCTAGGCTAGCGGTGGGTGCGTCAAATAACACTTACAGAACGCACAGAAATGAAAAAGGTATGGACTTATCTAACCCCGGGGGATATTGTGAATAAGCTAAAGTCCCAAAAAGTTGGAGTGTTCCTTTAAACATCTGAACTGCACATGCATGCATTCCAGTGTTGAACTTTATCACCAATTAATTTAGCAAACAACACATTAGCAAACAACAGAACACTAGCAACACCATGAGGGGATGTAGCTCAGTGGTAGAGGGCATGCTTTGCATGTATGAGGTCCTGGGTTCAATCCCCAGCATCTCCAAGCAATGCTGGACTTTTAAGTCAAAGGTATATATCACATATACAACGTGCATCAAGAAAATAACATTTAAACAGGAGAAAAACAGCAGCTAAATTAGGGGATGTAGCTCAGTGGTAGAGCGCATGCTTTGCTTGTATGAGGTTTTGGGTTCAATCCCCGACATCTCCAAGCAATGTTGGACTTTTAAGTCAAAGGTATAAATCACATATACAACGTGCATAAAGAAAATAACATTTAAACAGGAGAAAAACAGCAACTAAATAAGGGGATGTAGCTTAGTTGTGGAGCGCATGCTTTGCATGGATGAGGTCTTGGGTTCTATCCCCAACATCTCCAAGCAATATGGAAATTTCCATTTGATTCGTAAACATCTAAACTGCATGTGCATGCATTCTAGTGTTGAACTTTATCAGCAATTCATTTAGATTTAAAGGAACATATTAGTAAACAACAGAAAAACATTTTCAACATAAGGGGATGTAGCTCAGTGGTAGAGCGCATGCTTCGCATGTATGAGCTCCTGGGTTCAATCCCCAGCATCTCCAAGCAATATGGAAATTTCCATTTGTTTCTTAAACATCTGAACTGCACATGCATGCATTCCAGTGTTATCACCAATTCATTTAGATTTAAAGGCACACATTAGCAAACAACAGAACACCAGTATCAACATGAGGGGATGTAGCTCAGTGGTAGAGCGCATGCTTTGCATGTATGAGGTCCTGGGTTCAATCCCCAGCATCTCCAAGAAATGTTGGACTTTTAAGTCAAAGGTATATATCACATATACAACGTGCATAAAGAAAATAACATTTAAACAGGAGAAAAACAACAGGGAAAACAGGTAAAGTAGCTCAGTGGTAGAGCACATGCTTGGCATGTATGAGGTTCTGGGTTCAATCCCCAGCATCTCTGAGCAATATGGAAATTTCCATTTGATTCGTAAACATCTGAACTGCATGTGCATGCATTCTAGTGTTGAACTTTATCAGCAATTCATTTAGATTGGATGAGGTCCTGGGTTCAATCCCCGACATCTCCAAGCAATGTTGGACTTTTAAGTCAAAGGTATAAATCACATATACAACGTGCTTAAAGAAAATAACATTTAAACAGGAGAAAAACAACAGCTAAATAAGGGGATGTAGCTCAGTGGTAGAGCGCATGCTTTGCATGTATGAGGTCCTGGGTTCAATCCCCAGCATCTCCAAGAAATGTTGGACTTTTAAGTCAAAGGTATAAATCACATATACAACGTGCTTAAAGAAAATAACATTTAAACGGGAGAAAAACAACAGCTAAATAAGGGGATGTAGCTCAGTGGTAGAGCGCATGCTTCGCATGTATGAGGTCCTGGGTTCAATCCCCAGCATCTCCAAGAAATGTTGGACTTTTAAGTCAAAGGTATATATCACATATACAACGTGCTTAAAGAAAATAACATTTAAACAGGAGAAAAACAGCAACTAAATAAGGGGATGTAGCTTAGTTGTGGAGCGCATGCTTTGCATGGATGAGGTCTTGGGTTCTATCCCCAACATCTCCAAGCAATATGGAAATTTCCATTTGATTCGTAAACATCTAAACTGCATGTGCATGCATTCTAGTGTTGAACTTTATCAGCAATTCATTTAGATTTAAAGCAACATATTAGTAAACAACAGAACACCATTTTCAACATAAGGGGATGTAGCTCAGTGGTAGAGCGCATGCTTCGCATGTATGAGGTCCTGGGTTCAATCCCCAGCATCTCCAAGCAATATGGAAATTTCCATTTGTTTCTTAAACATCTGAACTGCACATGCATGCATTCCAGTGTTATCACCAATTCATTTAGATTTAAAGGCACACATTAGCAAACAACAGAACACTAGTATCACCATGAGGGGATGTAGCTCAGTGGTAGAGCGCATGCTTTGCATGTATGAGGTCCTGGGTTCAATCGCCAGCATCTCCAAGAAATGTTGGACTTTTAAGTCAAAGGTATATATCACATATACAACGTGCATGAAGAAAATAACATTTAAACAGGAGTAAAACAACAGGGAAATCAGGTAAAGTAGCTCAGTGGTAGAGCACATGCTTGGCATGTATGAGGTTCTGGGTTCAATCCCCAGCATCTCCGAGCAATATGGAAATTTCCATTTGATTCGTAAACATCTGAACTGCATGTGCATGCATTCTAGTGTTGAACTTTATCAGCAATTCATTTAGATTGGATGAGGTCCTGTGTTCAATCCCCGACATCTCCAAGCAATGTTGGACTTTTAAGTCAAAGGTATAAATCACATATACAACGTGCATAAAGAAAATAACATTTAAACAGGAGAAAAACAGCAACTAAATAAGGGGATGTAGCTTAGTTGTGGAGCGCATGCTTTGCATGGATGAGGTCTTGGGTTCTATCCCCAACATCTCCAAGCAATATGGAAATTTCCATTTGATTCGTAAACATCTGAACTGCATGTGCATGCATTCTAGTGTTGAACTTTATCAGCAATTCATTTAGATTTAAAGGAACATATTAGTAAACAACAGAACACCATTTTCAACATAAGGGGATGTAGCTCAGTGGTAGAGCGCATGCTTCGCATGTATGAGGTCCTGGGTTCAATCCCCAGCATCTCCAAGAAATGTTGGACTTTTAAGTCAAAGGTATATATCACATATACAACGTGCATAACGAAAATAACATTTAAACAGGAGAAAAACAACAGCTAAATAAGGGGATGTAGCTCAGTGGTAGAGCGCATGCTTTGCATGTATGAGGTCCTGGGTTCAATCCCCAGCATCTCCAAGCAATATGGAAATTTCCATTTGTTTCTTAAACATCTGAACTGCACATGCATGCATTCCAGTGTTATCACCAATTCATTTAGATTTAAAGGCACACATTAGCAAACAACAGAACACTAGTATCACCATGAGGGGATGTAGCTCAGTGGTAGAGCGCATGCTTTGCATGTATGAGGTCCTGGGTTCAATCCCCAGCATCTCCAAGAAATGTTGGACTTTTAAGTCAAAGGTATATATCACATATACAACGTGCATAAAGAAAATAACATTTAAACAGGAGAAAAACAACAGGGAAATCAGGTAAAGTAGCTCAGTGGTAGAGCACATGCTTGGCATGTATCAGGTTCTGGGTTCAATCCCCAGCATCTCCGAGCAATATGGAAATTTCCATTTGATTCGTAAACATCTGAACTGCATGTGCATGCATTCTAGTGTTGAACTTTATCAGCAATTCATTTAGATTGGATGAGGTCCTGGGTTCAATCCCCGACATCTCCAAGCAATGTTGGACTTTTAAGTCAAAGGTATAAATCACATATACAACGTGCATAAAGAAAATAACATTTAAACAGGAGAAAAACAGCAACTAAATAAGGGGATGTAGCTTAGTTGTGGAGCGCATGCTTTGCATGGATGAGGTCTTGGGTTCTATCCCCAACATCTCCAAGCAATATGGAAATTTCCATTTGATTCGTAAACATCTAAACTGCATGTGCATGCATTCTAGTGTTGAACTTTATCAGCAATTCATTTAGATTTAAAGGAACATATTAGTAAACAACAGAACACCATTTTCAACATAAGGGGATGTAGCTCAGTGGTAGAGCGCATGCTTTGCATGTGTGAGGTCCTGGGTTCAATCCCCAGCATCTCCAAGCAATATGGAAATTTCCATTTGTTTCTTAAACATCTGAACTGCACATGCATGCATTCCAGTGTTATCACCAATTCATTTAGATTTAAAGGCACACATTAGCAAACAACAGAACACTAGGATCACCATGAGGGGATGTAGCTCAGTGGTAGAGCGCATGCTTTGCATGTATGAGGTCCTGGGTTCAATCCCCAGCATCTCCAAGAAATGTTGGATTTTAAGTCAAAGGTATATATCACATATACAACGTGCATAAAGAAAATAACATTTAAACAGGAGAAAAACAACAGGTAAATCAGGAAAAGTAGCTCAGTGGTAGAGCACATGCTTGGCATGTATGAGGTTCTGGGTTCAATCCCCAGCATCTCTGAGCAATATGGAAATTTCCATTTGATTCGTAAACATCTGAACTGCATGTGCATGCATTCTAGTGTTGAACTTTATCAGCAATTCATTTAGATTGGATGAGGTCCTGGGTTCAATCCCCGACATCTCCAAGCAATGTTGGACTTTTAAGTCAAAGGTATAAATCACATATACAACGTGCTTAAAGAAAATAACATTTAAACAGGAGAAAAACAACAGCTAAATAAGGGGATGTAGCTCAGTGGTAGAGCGCATGCTTTGCATGTATGAGGTCCTGGGTTCAATCCCCAGCATCTCCAAGAAATGTTGGACTTTTAAGTCAAAGGTATAAATCACATATACAACGTGCTTAAAGAAAATAACATTTAAACGGGAGAAAAACAACAGCTAAATAAGGGGATGTAGCTCAGTGGTAGAGCGCATGCTTCGCATGTATGAGGTCCTGGGTTCAATCCCCAGCATCTCCAAGAAATGTTGGACTTTTAAGTCAAAGGTATATATCACATATACAACGTGCTTAAAGAAAATAACATTTAAACAGGAGAAAAACAACAGCTAAATAAGGGGATGTAGCTCAGTGGTAGAGCGCATGCTTTGCATGTATGAGGTCCTGGGTTCAATCCCCAGCATCTCCAAGCAATATGGAAATTTCCATTTGTTTTATTAAACATCTGAACTGCACATGCATGCATTCCAGTGTTATCACCAATTCATTTAGATTTAAAGGCATACATTAACAAACAACAGAACACTAGCATCACCATGTGGGGATGTAGCTCAGTGGTAGAGCGCATGCTTTGCATGTATGAGGTCCTGGGTTCAATCCCCAGCATCTCCAAGAAATGTTGGATTTTAAGTCAAAGGTATATATCACATATACAACGTGCATAAAGAAAATAACATTTAAACAGGAGAAAAACAACAGGGAAATCAGGAAAAGTAGCTCAGTGGTAGAGCACATGCTTGGCATGTATGAGGTTCTGGGTTCAATCCCCAGCATCTCCGAGCAATATGGAAATTTCCATTTGATTCGTAAACATCTGAACTGCATGTGCATGCATTCTAGTGTTGAACTTTATCAGCAATTCATTTAGATTGGATGAGGTCCTGGGTTCAATCCCCGACATCTCCAAGCAATGTTGGACTTTTAAGTCAAAGGTATAAATCACATATACAACGTGCATAAAGAAAATAACATTTAAACAGGAGAAAAACAGCAACTAAATAAGGGGATGTAGCTTAGTTGTGGAGCGCATGCTTTGCATGGATGAGGTCTTGGGTTCTATCCCCAACATCTCCAAGCAATATGGAAATTTCCATTTGATTCGTAAACATCTAAACTGCATGTGCATGCATTCTAGTGTTGAACTTTATCAGCAATTCATTTAGATTTAAAGGAACATATTAGTAAACAACAGAACACCATTTTCAACATAAGGGGATGTAGCTCAGTGGTAGAGCGCATGCTTCGCATGTATGAGGTCCTGGGTTCAATCCCCAGCATCTCCAAGCAATATGGAAATTTCCATTTGTTTCTTAAACATCTGAACTGCACATGCATGCATTCCAGTGTTATCACCAATTCATTTAGATTTAAAGGCACACATTAGCAAACAACAGAACACTAGTATCACCATGAGGGGATGTAGCTCAGTGGTAGAGCGCATGCTTTGCATGTATGAGGTCCTGGGTTCAATCGCCAGCATCTCCAAGAAATGTTGGACTTTTAAGTCAAAGGTATATATCACATATACAACGTGCATGAAGAAAATAACATTTAAACAGGAGTAAAACAACAGGGAAATCAGGTAAAGTAGCTCAGTGGTAGAGCACATGCTTGGCATGTATGAGGTTCTGGGTTCAATCCCCAGCATCTCCGAGCAATATGGAAATTTCCATTTGATTCGTAAACATCTGAACTGCATGTGCATGCATTCTAGTGTTGAACTTTATCAGCAATTCATTTAGATTGGATGAGGTCCTGTGTTCAATCCCCGACATCTCCAAGCAATGTTGGACTTTTAAGTCAAAGGTATAAATCACATATACAACGTGCATAAAGAAAATAACATTTAAACAGGAGAAAAACAGCAACTAAATAAGGGGATGTAGCTTAGTTGTGGAGCGCATGCTTTGCATGGATGAGGTCTTGGGTTCTATCCCCAACATCTCCAAGCAATATGGAAATTTCCATTTGATTCGTAAACATCTGAACTGCATGTGCATGCATTCTAGTGTTGAACTTTATCAGCAATTCATTTAGATTGGATGAGGTCCTGTGTTCAATCCCCGACATCTCCAAGCAATGTTGGACTTTTAAGTCAAAGGTATAAATCACATATACAACGTGCTTAAAGAAAATAACATTTAAACAGGAGAAAAACAACAGCTAAATAAGGGGATGTAGCTCAGTGGTAGAGCGCATGCTTTGCATGTATGAGGTCCTGGGTTCAATCCCCAGCATCTCCAAGAAATGTTGGACTTTTAAGTCAAAGGTATAAATCACATATACAACGTGCTTAAAGAAAATAACATTTAAACGGGAGAAAAACAACAGCTAAATAAGGGGATGTAGCTCAGTGGTAGAGCGCATGCTTCGCATGTATGAGGTCCTGGGTTCAATCCCCAGCATCTCCAAGAAATGTTGGACTTTTAAGTCAAAGGTATATATCACATATACAACGTGCTTAAAGAAAATAACATTTAAACAGGAGAAAAACAACAGCTAAATAAGGGGATGTAGCTCAGTGGTAGAGCGCATGCTTTGCATGTATGAGGTCCTGGGTTCAATCCCCAGCATCTCCAAGCAATATGGAAATTTCCATTTGTTTTATTAAACATCTGAACTGCACATGCATGCATTCCAGTGTTATCACCAATTCATTTAGATTTAAAGGCATACATTAACAAACAACAGAACACTAGTATCACCATGTGGGGATGTAGCTCAGTGGTAGAGCGCATGCTTTGCATGTATGAGGTCCTGGGTTCAATCCCCAGCATCTCCAAGAAATGTTGGATTTTAAGTCAAAGGTATATATCACATATACAACGTGCATAAAGAAAATAACATTTAAACAGGAGAAAAACAACAGGGAAATCAGGAAAAGTAGCTCAGTGGTAGAGCACATGCTTGGCATGTATGAGGTTCTGGGTTCAATCCCCAGCATCTCCGAGCAATATGGAAATTTCCATTTGATTCGTAAACATCTGAACTGCATGTGCATGCATTCTAGTGTTGAACTTTATCAGCAATTCATTTAGATTGGATGAGGTCCTGGGTTCAATCCCCGACATCTCCAAGCAATGTTGGACTTTTAAGTCAAAGGTATAAATCACATATACAACGTGCATAAAGAAAATAACATTTAAACAGGAGAAAAACAGCAACTAAATAAGGGGATGTAGCTTAGTTGTGGAGCGCATGCTTTGCATGGATGAGGTCTTGGGTTCTATCCCCAACATCTCCAAGCAATATGGAAATTTCCATTTGATTCGTAAACATCTAAACTGCATGTGCATGCATTCTAGTGTTGAACTTTATCAGCAATTCATTTAGATTTAAAGGAACATATTAGTAAACAACAGAACACCATTTTCAACATAAGGGGATGTAGCTCAGTGGTAGAGCGCATGCTTCGCATGTATGAGGTCCTGGGTTCAATCCCCAGCATCTCCAAGCAATATGGAAATTTCCATTTGTTTCTTAAACATCTGAACTGCACATGCATGCATTCCAGTGTTATCACCAATTCATTTAGATTTAAAGGCACACATTAGCAAACAACAGAACACTAGTATCACCATGAGGGGATGTAGCTCAGTGGTAGAGCGCATGCTTTGCATGTATGAGGTCCTGGGTTCAATCGCCAGCATCTCCAAGAAATGTTGGACTTTTAAGTCAAAGGTATATATCACATATACAACGTGCATGAAGAAAATAACATTTAAACAGGAGTAAAACAACAGGGAAATCAGGTAAAGTAGCTCAGTGGTAGAGCACATGCTTGGCATGTATGAGGTTCTGGGTTCAATCCCCAGCATCTCCGAGCAATATGGAAATTTCCATTTGATTCGTAAACATCTGAACTGCATGTGCATGCATTCTAGTGTTGAACTTTATCAGCAATTCATTTAGATTGGATGAGGTCCTGTGTTCAATCCCCGACATCTCCAAGCAATGTTGGACTTTTAAGTCAAAGGTATAAATCACATATACAACGTGCATAAAGAAAATAACATTTAAACAGGAGAAAAACAGCAACTAAATAAGGGGATGTAGCTTAGTTGTGGAGCGCATGCTTTGCATGGATGAGGTCTTGGGTTCTATCCCCAACATCTCCAAGCAATATGGAAATTTCCATTTGATTCGTAAACATCTGAACTGCATGTGCATGCATTCTAGTGTTGAACTTTATCAGCAATTCATTTAGATTTAAAGGAACATATTAGTAAACAACAGAACACCATTTTCAACATAAGGGGATGTAGCTCAGTGGTAGAGCGCATGCTTCGCATGTATGAGGTCCTGGGTTCAATCCCCAGCATCTCCAAGAAATGTTGGACTTTTAAGTCAAAGGTATATATCACATATACAACGTGCATAACGAAAATAACATTTAAACAGGAGAAAAACAACAGCTAAATAAGGGGATGTAGCTCAGTGGTAGAGCGCATGCTTTGCATGTATGAGGTCCTGGGTTCAATCCCCAGCATCTCCAAGCAATATGGAAATTTCCATTTGTTGCTTAAACATCTGAACTGCACATGCATGCATTCCAGTGTTATCACCAATTCATTTAGATTTAAAGGCACACATTAGCAAACAACAGAACACTAGTATCACCATGAGGGGATGTAGCTCAGTGGTAGAGCGCATGCTTTGCATGTATGAGGTCCTGGGTTCAATCCCCAGCATCTCCAAGAAATGTTGGACTTTTAAGTCAAAGGTATATATCACATATACAACGTGCATAAAGAAAATAACATTTAAACAGGAGAAAAACAACAGGGAAATCAGGTAAAGTAGCTCAGTGGTAGAGCACATGCTTGGCATGTATCAGGTTCTGGGTTCAATCCCCAGCATCTCCGAGCAATATGGAAATTTCCATTTGATTCGTAAACATCTGAACTGCATGTGCATGCATTCTAGTGTTGAACTTTATCAGCAATTCATTTAGATTGGATGAGGTCCTGGGTTCAATCCCCGACATCTCCAAGCAATGTTGGACTTTTAAGTCAAAGGTATAAATCACATATACAACGTGCATAAAGAAAATAACATTTAAACAGGAGAAAAACAGCAACTAAAGAAGGGGATGTAGCTTAGTTGTGGAGCGCATGCTTTGCATGGATGAGGTCTTGGGTTCTATCCCCAACATCTCCAAGCAATATGGAAATTTCCATTTGATTCGTAAACATCTGAACTGCATGTGCATGCATTCTAGTGTTGAACTTTATCAGCAATTCATTTAGATTTAAAGGAACATATTAGTAAACAACAGAACACCATTTTCAACATAAGGGGATGTAGCTCAGTGGTAGAGCGCATGCTTTGCCTGTATGAGGTTCTGGGTTCAATCCCCAGCATCTCCAAGCAATATGGAAATTTCCATTTGATTCGTAAACATCTGAACTGCATGTGCATGCATTCTAGTGTTGAACTTTATCAGCAATTCATTTAGATTGGATGAGGTCCTGGGTTCAATCCACGACATCTCCAAGCAATGTTGGACTTTTAAGTCAAAGGTATGAATCACATATACAACGTGCATAAAGAAAATAACATTTAAACAGTATTTATACAATTAAAAATGGTCTCTGTCTCATATAGCCTTGTTATTTGTACACGCTGTGACTATACAGATCACAACATATAAATAGGAACATGTTTGCATTATTTTATTTTATTATTATTATTGGGATTAGTATGCTACCTTATCCATTTACATCCAGTCTTTGTGCTAAGCTAGGCTAGCGGTGGGTGCGTCAAATAACACTTACAGAACGCACAGAAATGAAAAAGGTATGTATGGACTTATCTAACCCCGGGGGATATTGTGAATAAGCTAAAGTCCCAAAAAGTTGGAGTGTTCCTTTAAACATCTGAACTGCACATGCATGCATTCCAGTGTTGAACTTTATCACCAATTAATTTAGCAAACAACACATTAGCAAACAACAGAACACTAGCAACACCATGAGGGGATGTAGCTCAGTGGTAGAGGGCATGCTTTGCATGTATGAGGTCCTGGGTTCAATCCCCAGCATCTCCAAGCAATGTTGGACTTTTAAGTCAAAGGTATATATCACATATACAACGTGCTTAAAGAAAATAACATTTAAACAGGAGAAAAACAACAGCTAAATAAGGGGATGTAGCTCAGTGGTAGAGCGCATGCTTCGCATGTATGAGGTCCTGGGTTCAATCCCCAGCATCTCCAAGCAATATGGAAATTTCCATTTGTTTCTTAAACATCTGAACTACACATGCATGCATTCCAGTGTTATCACCAATTCATTTAGATTTAAAGGCACACATTAGCAAACAACAGAACACTAGTATCACCATGAGGGGATGTAGCTCAGTGGTAGAGCGCATGCTTTGCATGTATGAGGTCCTGGGTTCAATCCCCAGCATCTCCAAGAAATGTTGGACTTTTAAGTCAAAGGTATATATCACATATACAACGTGCTTAAAGAAAATAACATTTAAACAGGAGAAAAACAACAGCTAAATAAGGGGATGTAGCTCAGTGGTAGAGCGCATGCTTTGCATGTATGAGGTCCTGGGTTCAATCCCCAACATCTCCAAGCAATGTTGGACTTTTAAGTCAAAGGTATAAATCACATATACAACGTGCATAAAGAAAATAACATTTAACCTGTTAACCGTTGCCAGAGCGCGGGCGCACTGAAGCGTTTTTTTTTATAAACAGTTCAAAGTTACTATCAGATTTAATGTTATACCTTGACAAACTATACATCATTACAAAGATATAAGACTCAAGTTTCAGAATTTGACCACTATTGTATTCTGAGAAACTTATAGCGACAGTTATTTCTTAATTTGTGTCAGGAGTTATGAAATGAAAAAATGAGTTGATACCTTTAATATGAATTATGCGCGTCAGCCGCTTTCATTCATAAAAAACTCCTGTGCTGTCGTCATGACAGCGATACACAAAACAACGTCCTTCCGGGCTTTTAGCTAAAAAATGTGCAGATTTGGAGAAATATTGATATACTCTCATAAGTTTACATCAGATTTCTATAGACAGGAATAATATTTATTGAATTTATACCCAAATGCGTCGATGTAA
Organism: Scardinius erythrophthalmus; assembly: GCF_964197995.2. NCBI lineage: Eukaryota > Metazoa > Chordata > Actinopteri > Cypriniformes > Leuciscidae > Scardinius > Scardinius erythrophthalmus. The sequence goes on along the minus strand of NC_138232.1, from coordinate 18,533,941 downwards.
TCATTATGAGCGTTTGTATACTCTGTTAATGTGTTTTCAATTCATACCAATAGCCTGAGGGCGCCCTCGCCGCCCTGTGCACAGTATTAGAACATGAAGAAGTGCCATAATCATGTGACAATCCAGGAAGCCTCGAACACACACACAGCTAACAACAGATCGCGCTGTAACTATGGATGTAACATGGAGAAACAGTCGTTTTAAAGACAATAAACATGTTTGCTATGATATTTGAGTTACCTGTGTTTTTCAATCCATGCCAGGTATTTCCATAATAATAGATTATATTTATAATGTAATGCTAATCTATATAGACTATCATTGTGCAGAACAGTATACAATAGTATATTTTCTGTCTGATTTTTTTATCTGAAGCCAAATTAGATCACAGAAAATTATTTAAAATACTCGATTTGCTTTATAAAGTAAGTTTATAAGCACAAACATGGTTTTAATCTCATAAATTGTCGTGTATTGATGGTGTGCTAAGCTAACATGCTAGCTCGCCCTAGGTGCACCTGCCACCTAGAAGTTATATTTTTATTATTTTTTGAATGCTTACTGAACTGTATCTTTATTCAAGAAATGCATTAGATACAGTTTAAAATGTAAGGGTGAACTTTTAGAAAAGAAATTAGTGACTGAAACCATATGAATAGCATGTGAATAGCCAGTCGTTAGTAACTATAATGCAGACAAAAGAAATGCATATTTAGAGCCATAACCAGGCTGGAGAGGTGTGAATGTGTGCAGGGGGAGACTGAGACTGAATGGGGCTCGTTTGCACCACAAAACAATAAAGACAATACTGCATAGATGGTAAGAAGATGACAATAAATTTCAGTAGCATTTTAGCATCAAATCAAAATTAAGTCACATGACATGGTCTTGAAAAACATTTCACTAAATACAGAGTTTTGGACTTATTATCTTAAGATTTTAAACATAAAATGTTTAGACATGTGGCATTAGCTGTAGTGCATTTCTAGATTGCTCCAGGGCCAACTTCAATTTTATTTTCATGAGGATGTTTCATAAAAAATAATTTCTAATAACTTTACAAAACTTTGAAGCTATTTATAAAAAAATTTGTCATTATGACAATAATTAATTCTACATTACAATAAACTGCCAGGTGTCAGCTTTCAAATGAGATCATACTTGTGCTTTTAGTACAAAGGGTTCATGAACTGTATCTGTTTCAGTTTGGGTATGTCATTTCTTGGGATTTTTCAAAAGTGGGGTTGCAGCTTAACAGGAGAAAAACAACAGGGAAATCAGGTAAAGTAGCTCAGTGGTAGAGCACATGCTTGGCATGTATCAGGTTCTGGGTTCAATCCCCAGCATCTCCGAGCAATGTGGAAATTTCCATTTGATTCGTAAACATCTGAACTGCATGTGCATGCATTCTAGTGTTGAACTTTATCAGCAATTCATTTAGATTGGATGAGGTCCTGGGTTCAATCCCCGACATCTCCAAGCAATGTTGGACTTTTAAGTCAAAGGTATAAATCACATATACAACGTGCATAAAGAAAATAACATTTAAACAGGAGAAAAACAGCAACTAAATAAGGGGATGTAGCTTAGTTGTGGAGCGCATGCTTTGCATGGATGAGGTCTTGGGTTCTATCCCCAACATCTCCAAGCAATATGGAAATTTCCATTTGATTCGTAAACATCTGAACTGCATGTGCATGCATTCTAGTGTTGAACTTTATCAGCAATCCATTTAGATTTAAAGGAACATATTAGTAAACAACAGAACACCATTTTCAACATAAGGGGATGTTGCTCAGTGGTAGAGCGCATGCTTCGCATGTATGAGGTCCTGGGTTCAATCCCCAGCATCTCCAAGAAATGTTGGACTTTTAAGTCAAAGGTATATATCACATATACAACGTGCATAACGAAAATAACATTTAAACAGGAGAAAAACAACAGCTAAATAAGGGGATGTAGCTCAGTGGTAGAGCGCATGCTTTGCATGTGTGAGGTCCTGGGTTCAATCCCCAGCATCTCCAAGCAATATGGAAATTTCCATTTGTTTCTTAAACATCTGAACTGCACATGCATGCATTCCAGTGTTATCACCAATTCATTTAGATTTAAAGGCACACATTAGCAAACAACAGAACACTAGTATCACCATGAGGGGATGTAGCTCAGTGGTAGAGCGCATGCTTTGCATGTATGAGGTCCTGGGTTCAATCCCCAGCATCTCCAAGAAATGTTGGACTTTTAAGTCAAAGGTATATATCACATATACAACGTGCATAAAGAAAATAAAATTTAAACAGGAGAAAAACAACAGGGAAAACAGGTAAAGTAGCTCAGTGGTAGAGCACATGCTTGGCATGTATGAGGTTCTGGGTTCAATCCCCAGCATCTCTGAGCAATATGGAAATTTCCATTTGATTCGTAAACATCTGAACTGCATGTGCATGCATTCTAGTGTTGAACTTTATCAGCAATTCATTTAGATTGGATGAGGTCCTGGGTTCAATCCCCGACATCTCCAAGCAATGTTGGACTTTTAAGTCAAAGGTATAAATCACATATACAACGTGCTTAAAGAAAATAACATTTAAACAGGAGAAAAACAACAGCTAAATAAGGGGATGTAGCTCAGTGGTAGAGCGCATGCTTTGCATGTATGAGGTCCTCGGTTCAATCCCCAGCATCTCCAAGAAATGTTGGACTTTTAAGTCAAAGGTATAAATCACATATACAACGTGCTTAAAGAAAATAACATTTAAACAGGAGAAAAACAACAGCTAAATAAGGGGATGTAGCTCAGTGGTAGAGCGCATACTTCGCATGTATGAGGTCCTGGGTTCAATCCCCAGCATCTCCAAGAAGTGTTGGACTTTTAAGTCAAAGGTATATATCACATATACAACGTGCTTAAAGAAAATAACATTTAAACAGGAGAAAAACAACAGCTAAATAAGGGGATGTAGCTCAGTGGTAGAGCGCATGCTTTGCATGTATGAGGTCCTGGGTTCAATCCCCAGCATCTCCAAGCAATGTTGGACTTTTAAGTCAAAGGTATATATCACATATACAACGTGCATAACGAAAATAACATTTAAACAGGAGAAAAACAACAGCTAAATAAGGGGATGTAGCTTAGTTGTGGAGCGCATGCTTTGCATGGATGAGGTCTTGGGTTCTATCCCCAACATCTCCAAGCAATATGGAAATTTCCATTTGATTCGTAAACATCTAAACTGCATGTGCATGCATTCTAGTGTTGAACTTAATCAGCAATTCATTTAGATTTAAAGGAACATATTAGTAAACAACAGAACACCATTTTCAACATAAGGGGATGTAGCTCAGTGGTAGAGCGCATGCTTTGCATGTATGAGGTCCTGGGTTCAATCCCCAGCATCTCCAAGCAATATGGAAATTTCCATTTGTTTCTTAAACATCTGAACTGCACATGCATGCATTCCAGTGTTATCACCAATTCATTTAGATTTAAAGGCACACATTAGCAAACAACAGAACACTAGTATCACCATGAGGGGATGTAGCTCAGTGGTAGAGCGCATGCTTTGCATGTATGAGGTCCTGGGTTCAATCGCCAGCATCTCCAAGAAATGTTGGACTTTTAAGTCAAAGGTATATATCACATATACAACGTGCATGAAGAAAATAACATTTAAACAGGAGTAAAACACCAGGGAAATCAGGTAAAGTAGCTCAGTGGTAGAGCACATGCTTGGCATGTATGAGGTTCTGGGTTCAATCCCCAGCATCTCCGAGCAATATGGAAATTTCCATTTGATTCGTAAACATCTGAACTGCATGTGCATGCATTCTAGTGTTGAACTTTATCAGCAATTCATTTAGATTGGATGAGGTCCTGGGTTCAATCCCCGACATCTCCAAGCAATGTTGGACTTTTAAGTCAAAGGTATAAATCACATATACAACGTGCATAAAGAAAATAACATTTAAACAGGAGAAAAACAGCAACTAAATAAGGGGATGTAGCTTAGTTGTGGAGCGCATGCTTTGCATGGATGAGGTCTTGGGTTCTATCCCCAACATCTCCAAGCAATATGGAAATTTCCATTTGATTCGTAAACATCTGAACTGCATGTGCATGCATTCTAGTGTTGAACTTTATCAGCAATTCATTTAGATTTAAAGGAACATATTAGTAAACAACAGAACACCTTTTTCAACATAAGGGGATGTAGCTCAGTGGTAGAGCGCATGCTTTGCCTGTATGAGGTTCTGGGTTCAATCCCCAGCATCTCCAAGCAATATGGAAATTTCCATTTGATTCGTAAACATCTGAACTGCATGTGCATGCATTCTAGTGTTGAACTTTATCAGCAATTCATTTAGATTGGATGAGGTCCTGGGTTCAATCCACGACATCTCCAAGCAATGTTGGACTTTTAAGTCAAAGGTATAAATCACATATACAACGTGCATAAAGAAAATAACATTTAAACAGTATTTATACAATTAAAAATGGTCTCTGTCTCATATAGCCTTGTTATTTGTACACGCTGTGACTATACAGATCACAACATATAAATAGGAACATGTTTGCATTATTTTATTTTATTATTATTATTGGGATTAGTATGCTACCTTATCCATTTACATCCAGTCTTTGTGCTAAGCTAGGCTAGCGGTGGGTGCGTCAAATAACACTTACAGAACGCACAGAAATGAAAAAGGTATGTATGGACTTATCTAACCCCGGGGGATACTGTGAATAAGCTAAAGTCCCAAAAAGTTGGAGTGTTCCTTTAAACATCTGAACTGCACATGCATGCATTCCAGTGTTGAACTTTATCACCAATTAATTTAGCAAACAACACATTAGCAAACAACAGAACACTAGCATCACCATGAGGGGATGTAGGTCAGTGGTAGAGCGCATGCTTTGCATGTATGAGGTCCTGGGTTCAATCCCCAGCATCTCCAAGCAATGTTGGACTTTTAAGTCAAAGGTATATATCACATATACAACGTGCATCAAGAAAATAACATTTAAACAGGAGAAAAACAGCAGCTAAATTAGGGGATGTAGCTCAGTGGTAGAGCGCATGCTTTGCTTGTATGAGGTTTTGGGTTCAATCCCCAGCATCTCCAAGCAATGTTGGACTTTTAAGTCAAAGGTATACATCACATATACAACGTGCATAAAGAAAATAACATTTAAACAGGAGAAAAACAACAACTAAATAAGGGGATGTAGCTTAGTGGTAGAGCGCATACTTTGCATGGATGAGGTCCTGGGTTCTATCCCCAGCATCTCCAAGAAATGTTTGACTTTTAAGTCATAGGTATACATCACATATACAACGTGCATAAAGAAAATAACATCTAAACAGGAGAAACATTTAACATTTAAACAGGAGAAAAACAACAGCTAAATCAGGTAAAGTAGCTCAGTGGTAGAGCACATGCTTTGCTTGTATGAGGTCCTGGGTTCAATCCCCAGCATCTCCAAGCAATGTTGGACTTTTAAGTCAAAGGTATATATCACATATACAACGTGCATAAAGAAAATAACATTTAAACAGGAGAAAAACAACAGCTAAATCAGGTAAAGTAGCTCAGTGGTAGAGCACATGCTTTGCTTGTGTGAGGTTCTGGGTTCAATCCCCAGCATCTCCAAGCAATATGGAAATTTCCATTTGATTCGTAAACATATTAACTGCATGTGCATGCATTCTAGTGTTGAACTTTATCAGCAATTCATTTAGATTTAAAGGAACATATTAGTAAAACACAGAACACCATTTTCACCATAAGGGGATGTAGCTCAGTGGTAGAGCGCATGCTTTGCATGTATGAGGTCCTGGGTTCAATCTCCAAGCAATGTTGGACTTTCACGTCAAAGGTATACATCACATATACAACGTGCATAAAGACAATAACATTTAAACAGGAGAAAAACAGCCACTAAAATAGGGGATGTAGTTCAGTGGTAGAGCGCATGCTTTTCATGCATGAGGTCCTGGGTTCAATCCCTGACATCTCCAAAGAATGTTGGACTTTTAAGTCAAAGGTATAAATCGCATATACAATGTGCATAAAGAAAATAACATTTAAACAGGAAAAAAACTGTTTAAATGTTGAGAGTTAAAAACTGTTTAACTGTTTGAACAATTAAATAAGGGGATGTAGCTTAGTGGTAGAGCGCATGCTTTTTATGTATGAGGTCCTGGGTTCAATCCCCAGCATCTCCAAGCAATATGGAAATTTCCATTTGTTTCTTAAACATCTGAACTGCACATGCATGCATTCCAGTGTTGAACTTTATCACCAATTCATTTAGATTTAAAGGCACATATGAGTAAACAACAGAAGACTGATATCACTTTGAGGGGATGTAGCTCAGTGGTAGAGCGCATGCTTTGCATGTATGAGGTCCTGGGTTCAATCCCCAGCATCTCCAAGCAATGTTGGACTTTTATGTCAAAGGTATACATCACATATACAACGTGCATAAAGAAAATAACATTTAAACAGGAGAAAAACAACAGCTAAATAAGGGGATGTAGCTCAGTGGTAGAGCGCATGCTTTGCATGTATGAGGTCCTGGGTTCAATCCCCAGTATCTCCAAGAAATGTTGGCCTTTTAAGTCAAAGGTATATATCACATATACAACGTGCATAAAGAAAATAACATTTAAACAGGAGAAAAACAACAGCTAAAACAGGTAAAGTAGCTCAGTGGTAGAGCGCATGCTTTGCATGTATGAGGTCCTGGGTTCAATCCCCAGCATCTCCAAGCAATGTTGGACTTTTAAGTCAAAGGTATATATCACATATACAACGTGCATAAAGAAAATAACATTTAAACAGGGGAAAAACAACAGCTAAATCAGGTAAAGTAGCTCAGTGGTAGAGCACATGCTTTGCTTGTATGAGGTCCTGGATTCAATCCCCAGCATCTCCAAGCAATATGGAAATTTCCATTTGATTCGTAAACATCTGAACTGCATGTGTGCATGCATTTTAGTGTTGAACTTTATCAGCAATTCATTTAGATTTAAAGGAACGTATTAGTAAACAACAGAAGACCATTTTCACCATAAGGGGATATAGCTCAGTGGTAGAGCGCATGCTTTGCATGTATGAGGTCCTGGGTTCAATCCCCAGCATCTCCAAGCAATGTTGGACTTTTAAGTCAAAGGTATATATCGCATATACAACGTGCATCAAGAAAATAACATTTAAACAGGAGAAAAACAGCAGCTAAATTAGGGGATGTAGCTCAGTGGTAGAGTGAATGCTTTGCATGTATGAGGTCCTGGGTTCAATCCCCAGCATCTCCAAGCAATATGGAAATTTCCGTTTGTTTCTTAAACATCTGAACTTCACATGCATGCATTCCAGTGTTGAACTTTACTTTACTAGATCCAGTTACTTTTATAGAGAGATGTGAAGAATACTTTGCCATACGACCTCTCTGCGATTATGAGATATTTGCTTCTCTTACGTCAGTGTTAAAAGGTACTGCTAAAGATTGGTGGCTGGTAGAGAAGAGGAATGTACAGACATGGAAGCAGTTTTAAAAAATCTTCTTACGGTCTTTTCTAAGTGAAGACTATGAAGAAGAAGCGACTTGAAAGAAAACAGGGTGCAAAAGAAAGTATTAGGGATTTTGCTTACCATTATCGAGCCTTATGTATTCGAAGGAACAAAGTAATGCCTCAAAGAGAAATTGTGCATGCCATTTTGCGAAATTGCAACCCACGGCTAGCGAGTCTATTCAGGGGAACTGTAAGAGATGAGAGATGGATGAGCTAGTGAGAATTGGCACGCAAATTGAAAGAGACTTTGATGAATCCAAAAGATACTGGAGTCAAGTAAGTGCAGAGACACAAAAGAAGAAAGTTAATTATTCCAGAGAAGCTGCACCAAAGTCTTCTCCAGCTAACACGAGAGTCATGCAGTCTGGAAAAAGTGTTGTTCAACCAGAGATGCTCACCCTTCCTATCGTATTACGTAGTAGATATTTTCAAGCAATGATTGATACTGGGAGTACCTTGTCTCTGATTCAAGAATCCTGTTGGAAGCAATTGCGACAACAAGAAACATGCAAACCTAGCCAGGGGCAATCTTTTTTACTAGCTAATGGTCAGAAACAGACTGCTATTGGATAGCTACACTGGGAATGTGAACTCCATGGGAGAACCATGGACCTGACACTCTACATTATGAGAGATGCAGAATTGACGGTACCTATCATTCTTAGAATGGATTTTATATTATCCTCAGGGATCATTCTTGATTTCAGAAGATCGCAATATCGACTGCCATCATTGAAGGATGCAGATGAAGATGAAACTTTCCCTTTCCTGTCTCAGGTATCCGGTTCATCAGTACATTTCTACCTTGCATTATCCTCACCTACAGTTTCTGATGATACTCTACATTCAATCTATCAGCTAGTCCAAAAAGCTAACACCAACCAATGGAACAAAGAGTCGCTGCAGGAGCTGATGTTGACATGGCCAACAGTGTGCACTAATGAGATTGGTCAGTCAAGCGTAGTCAAACATCGAATCATCACTACCAATGAAGTTCCAGTCAGGAAAAGAGCTTATAGAGTGTCCGTAGAAAAAAAACTGTTTATTGAAGCAGAAATTAAAGAGCTGCTAGACAAGAAAATCATTCGTCCATCAACTTCCCCGTGGGCTTCACCAGTAGTAGTAGTGCCTAAAAAGGATGGAGGATCAAGGTTATGCGTGGACTACCGTGGTTTAAATGCAAAGACTCACCTGGATGCTTACCCCATGCCACAAATTCAGGACATTTTGGAATCATTACATGGAGTGACAGTGTTCAGTACAATTGATCTTAAAACCGGCTATTGGCAAATGGACATGGAACCAGACAGTATACAGAAGACTGCTTTGGTTACATCTGCAGGTCTCTTTGAATTTTTGTGTCTTCCTTTCGGGCTGAAAAATGCCGCCGCATCGTTTCAAAGAATGATGGAGCATGTTCTTCGGGAACTGAAGGGAAAGTGTTGCCTTGTCTACATTGATGATGTAGTAGTGTATTCAGAAAACGAAGAAAAACACTTAAAACACCTCGATCAAGTGTTCAGCTGTCTCTCTAATGCAGGCCTCACTTTGAATCTTCAGAAATGTAACTTCTTTCAAACATCTCTTACCTTCTTAGGACATCTTGTATCTGGTGAAGGAGTTAAGACGGATCCATCCAAAGTGTCTGCAGTTCGTGAGTTTCCTGTACCGCAGTCTCTCAAAGATGTGCAGCGGTTTTTAGGATTGGCAGGATGGTACCATAGGTTTATACCTAATTTCTCAGATAAGGCTGCTCCGCTCCATGCCTTAAAACAAAAGAAATCCACATGGTCTTGGACAAAGGAATGCCAAAAAGCTTTTGATACCATCAAACATGACCTAATCAATGCCCCTGTGCTAGTTCCACCTGATTTAACCAAACTTTTCAGAGTGCAAACTGATGCCAGTTAAGTTGGAATGGGAGCAGTATTAACACAAGATTCAGAGGGAGAAGAACATGTTGTATGCCTCCAGATTATTGCACGGAGCAAAGAAATCCTATTCTGTTTCAGAAAAAGAATGCCTGGCTGTAATCTGGGCTGTGGAAAAATGGAGATCATACCTGGAAGGCCGATCCTTTGAGGTAGTTACTGACCACTCTGCTTTGACATGGGTGTTTCAACATCCCAAGCTATCTTCAGGATTGACACGATGGACCATCCGCTTGCAAGGGTTTGACTTCACTGTTAAATACAAGAAGGGACAGTGTAATGTTGTCCCTGATGTATTGTCCAGAAGTTTGGAATCCACGGCAACATCAGGTATGGTAACAGTAGTCAAAGCCATTAAATCTACTGTAAATCCAGCAAACTTGCCAGTAGATCTATCTCAGCTTTCTTCTGCACAGCAAGGCGACTCTGAGATACAAGAGCTAAGCAAGAAAGCTGATCCACAAATGAGCTGTGATCCCACACGAATACATTATGTTCATGAAAACGGATTGTTGTTCCGTAGTGTTCCTGGTGGTCTGCGGGGGGAAAAGTTGCAATTACTCGTACCTGCAAATTTTCGAGAAGAATTCTTACAGTACGCACATGATAATCCACTAAGTGGTCACCTGGGTCAAATGAAGACACTTCTCCGGCTCATGGAAGTTGCCTATTGGCCAAGTATACGTGCTGACGTATGGAAGTACTGTAAGAATTGCCAAACTTGTCAGAAGTACAAACCATCTCTGACAAAGCTGTCAGGGCTTTTACAATTCAACAGTTGTTGAACCCGGTTTTATGCTTGGTGTGGATCTGATGGGACCCTTTCCTAAGAGCATCAAACAGAACGAACACTTACTAGTGGTGGTCGATTACTGTTCCAAGTGGGTAGAATTATTCCCTCTACGAGTTGCTAAAGCACCACAAATAGCACGGATCTTAGTGGAAGAAGTATTCACAAGATGGGGAACACCTGCATATCTCATGTCCGACCGTGGAGCACAGTTTACATCACATCTCATCAACGAAATCTGTAAACAATGGGGAGTAACTCAAAAGCTAACAACAGCTTACCATCCACAAACAAACCTTACTGAACGAGTCAATCGTACACTTAAAACAATGATGGCTTCATACGTGGGGGATCACCACAGACAATGGGATAGGTGGTTGGCCGAATTTAGATTCGCCATCAACACGGCTTGGCATGAAAGTACTGGGTACACTCCTTCAGAGATCACATTAGGAAGGAAATTAAAGGGACCTTTGGAAAGAGCTCTTCATCATCCACCTGATCCTGATAGTCCTACTTATGCGGTAATAGACAGACAGCAAAGCCTGGTCCGTTTGATAAAGGAGAATGTGGAACGGGCTCAAACTAAACAAAAACGCTACTACGACCAGAAAAGGAAACAGACTAACTTTCAAGTAGGAGATGTAGTTTGGGTTCGAGCTCATCCTCTATCCAAGGCAGATGACGGATTTATGGCTAAATTGTATGCAAAATGGAAGGGTCCTGCCAAAATTGAGAAACGTTTAGGACCTGTGAACTATGTTGTTTCATTTCTTGATGACTAAATATGTTGACACTTTTCATGTGCAGAACTTAAAACTTTGTCATGGGTATGTCAGGATTTCTTCTTCTGAGGGGGAGGATATGTAACAAACACCTGTCAGTTACTTAGTTTTTTAAAACTGCAATTACACTCCTCACCACTAGAGGTATTAGTGAGACCTCTATGCCTAGATAAAGATACAGGTGAGCAGTAGAAGAAATTAGCATGGCTGACCTCCTTGGTCACCTGTCAAACAAAGGGTGCTTCTCAATTCTTATTTGTGCATCCTCGTTTCCTCTCCTCGCTTCCTTTCCTCGCGTCTCAGCTCCGCCCCCTGTAGGATGCGAGGGAAGGCTGCAAGGAAAAGACGCGAGGACGGAGGGATCGAATGAAAGCTTTTTGTATACATTGGAATCCTTGATCAGAGGATCTGCCCTCATGTTGTTGAAATTTGTTTATTTAATAAATTCATAATAAATAATAATAAAGAAAGATACCCTGTTGAAATATGTGAGGTGTGTGGTTTATATAAACTGCAAAATTAAAGTATAAATCAAAATTATTGTGACCGATGTGAAGGGGGAGGAGAATTGATACGTGCGTCACGTTTTAGTCGATAAAACTCTTCCGCATAGGATGCACCTGTGTATCCTCGCTCATGACTCCTCAGGAAGCCTCCTCACTCCTCGATCCTCGACTCCTCGCGGTGCAATTAGAGAATTGAGATGTCCTTCAAGATGGCTGAGCTCGATCGGTTTCCGGGTCATAGGATGGAGGACGGAGGAGAGAGGAGACGAGGAGGGATATTGAGAAGCACCCAAAGTCTTGGTTGAGAAACGCTCTGTTTCATGCTCAACTGTAAGTAAAGTGTATATGTTCATGTTGATGTTTTATTTACTGATGAAAGATTATCTTTGTACTTATTGAATATAGTGAATGGATTGCACATAATTAACAGGAGGCATTTTGTGTCTTGTAGAAGGACTTTTCTGTTTGTGCTGAACGAATATTTGTGCCAGCTTTGTGGTCCTGGCTGAGATTTTGCTACACTGAGTCCAGCAACAAGGTTTCTGGTTGGATGTAGCTACCTTGGACAGTTGGATTACTGCTATGGACTTACTTTGGTGGGAAATCTGTATGTTTGATGACGGTCAGCAACCGTCGTTTGTTTACCATCAAACCTCCACACCATTTGACTTCCTAAAGAGAATTAAGACTTGTATCTGACTCTCATAAATCACATTAACCGTTTACACCATTGAACGTTATAAAGACTGATTCATATATTGCTGGAAACTTCAACTCTTATACCACACTATTTATATCTCTTTGAGTACTGGGTGTTTTGCCAATTCTATTTGAATGTAGTTTCTTTGTTTTTAATATATTTTGGTGTCTATATATAAATTCACATATTTCATTGCTGTTTTTGTTTGCTCTTTGGTTTAAACATATGTTGATGCTTATGACCCTCCCTATTAACAGACTATTAATTAGCATTTACCCAAAGTAGTAACTGTTGGTTATAACATCTCCAAGCAATGTTAGACTTTTAAGTCAAAGGTATAAATCACATATACAACGTGCATAAAGAAAATAACATTTAAACAGGAGAAAAACAACAGCTAAATCAGGTAAAGTAGCTCAGTGGTAGAGCACATGCTTTGCTTGTATGAGATCCTGAGTTCAATCCCAAGCAATATGGAAATTTCCATTTGTTTCTTAAACATCTGAACTGCACATGCATGCATTCCAGTGTTGAACTTTATCACCAATTCATTTAGATTTAAAGGCACATATGAGTTAACAACAGAAGACTGATATCACCGTGAGGGGATGTATCTCCAAGAAATGTTGGACTTTTAAGTCATAGGTATACATCACATATACAACGTGCATAAAGAAAATAACATTTAAACAGGAGAAAAACAACAGCTAAATTAGGGGATGTAGCTCAGTGGTAGAGCGCATGCTTTACATGTATGAGGTCCTGGGTTCAATCCCCAGCATCTCCAAGCAATGTTGGACTTTTAAGTCAAAGGTATATATCACATATAAAACGTGCATAAAGAAAATAACATTTTAACAGGAGAAAAACAACAGCTAAAGCAGGTAAAGTAGCTCAGTGGTAGAGCGCATGCTTCGCATGTATGAGGTCCTGGGTTCAATCACCAGCATCTCCAAGAAATGTTGGACTTTTAAGTCATAGGTTTACATCACATATACAGCGTACATAAAGAAAATAACATTTAAACAGGAGAAAAACAACAACTAAAATAGGGGATGTAGCTCAGTGGTAGAGCGCATGCTTTGCATGTATGAGGTCCTGGGTTCAATCCCCAACATCTCCAAGCAATGTTGGACTTTTAAGTCAAATGTATAAATCACATATACAACGTGCATAAAGAAAATAACATTTAAACAGCAGAAAAAAAGCAACTAAATAAGGGGCTGTAGCTTAGTGGTAGAGCGCATGCTTTGCATGTATGAGGTCCTGGGTTCAATCCCCAGCATCTCCAAGAGTAGTGAATACCCAGGTATACCTTCCCCTTTTGGCATAGGATCAAAGGGATCAAAGAGAACAAAGGGAGATCAAAGGGGTTTGACAGTTAGTTTTGACTTTTGATTGACAGGTTGACAGTTAATATGACTTTTGATTGACAGGTTGACAGTTAGTTTCGGGTTTTGAAGTCTTTTGATATTGACAGAAAGTGTTTTAATAATTACATCATGGCTATGACAGCTAGTTTGAAACCGATTGATGTCTTTTGATATGGACAGAAGGTTCTGAAGACACTGTTATAAAATAATTATGTCATGGTATCTGACAGAAAGTCTGATTGTTTGATGCCTATTGAAGCCTTTTGAACATGACAGTAAGTGTGTGTGTTTTTGAAGACACTGTTATAATAATATAACTGTTAGTGTGTGTTTTTGAAGTTGGTGTCACAGGATACTCCTCCCTACATATTCCTGAGCGTATCCGGGCTGTACTGTGAAAACTGATAAGGAAAAAACTGTGGAAGTTTATCTCACACACAAATGTTGAAAAGCCATTCAGTCCTTTTAAAACAATATAAATGAAATGTTTATAAAATAGCTTACTAAAACCTCACACCAAAAGTTTAAATAAAATAAGAGTCACAAAAAATTGCAATGAGTCTCTCAAAGCGTGTGTGTGTGGAGATCAGACATCAGAGGAGATGTGACCATCTGTGTCACGGGATTTCCCCCTGCCACCCTTCGCATTTGAGTTCTGACATCTGAAACGTGTTGTTCAGACACTGTGATTAAACAATGTCATACAAAACACATCATATCCTTAATAATTATCGTGCCAATTAAACTAAAGTTGAAAAACATACTGTTCTCATGCTCATTTCACTAAGGTTGAAAAGCCATTCAGTTCTTTTAAAACAATATAAATGAAATGTTTATTAAGATCTTACTAAAACCTCACTCAAAAAGTTTAAATAAAATGGAGTCACAAAAGATCACAGAGTGTTTACTGAAGCGCCTCTCCAGCACAGCCCCGGCCTGAGTGGTGCGCGCGCCCTCCGCATTCTGACATCCCCCTCCTTCTGCTCCTCCACATTCCAGAGCATATTTTTGTATATTTCATGTATATTTCACACAAATAATATAATATACAATAACATCTTACTGAAATCAATTCTTTCAGTTTTAGATAAACAAAAGAAAAAAAATCATCTTACATAAAACATTCTATCCTTTAAAAGAATATAAATGATTATAAATAAATAATATAAAATAAAGATCTTACTAAAACTTCAAACAAAAAGTTGAAATAAATGTAGAACTATCCAGTTTAAATAAAATGGATTCACCAAAAAAAATGCAATGAGTTAAATGTTTATAGAAGTGAAGAAAAAACATAGGCCTACATGTTATGAAACAATAAGTTAAATGTTTAGAGAGTGGAAGAAAAAACATACAGCTAAAGAACGCAATGTATGAAACGGGTTCACGAAAAAAAAAATCATCTTACATGTTTAGAAATCAGGGCCCTCTGGCCTCTCTTTACACCAGCATTTGACCTGCGGAGCTTTCAAAAAGCACCAGCCAAAGGGTGTGTGTGTGTGTGTGTGTGTGTGTCAGAGAGTCACACAAATTCAGCGATCAGGATATCAGGTGCTGAGTTTATTTATAAGAAGTATAATAAAGTTTAAATGATATATTTTAAAAACAAAAGACTGTTTAAATAAAATCTTTAAAGTTTGAATACATACGCATCTTCTATTTACCTTTTAGAAGATTACTGTAATGATTTTGTTTAAATTGAACCTAAGGTATAATTGTTATTAAACAATGTCAATGTCAAAACAAAAACTTTAGATGGTTGAAAATCTCATTTATGTGAAAAGATTCAATCAGCATTGATTTTTGTCCATGTGGAGTTTCAATTTTGATGGCTTTTCATAGCCTTAATGATTTTTGTACCCTAACTGCATATTCTATCCCATACACCTAAACACGATCATCACAGAAACCGTACTTGGTTACTTACGTAACCTCGGTTCCCTTAGAGATAAGGGAATGAGTACTGCGTTGCAAACGCTGTGGGAAAACTCCTTTTCTCGAGAATATTGAAGCCTTTATTTTAAAACGCATTGCATGCAGCACAGGCGAGAGCATCAGGCTCGCGCGAGCAAGCTGATAGGCTGTGCTGTGGGCAACTGCACGAACCAATGGCGGATCAGCAGAGGCGCGCGAACCAATCAGGTCGCTTGGCACACTGCCAGTGTCAAGCGCGCGAAACTGCACGTGATCAAAGCATATAAATATAGATAATAATTCGCCATTTGACAGGTATAATCGACTGAAGCGAAAAACACCTGACATAAGAGAAATAGCACGGCAAGGCAACGCAGTACTCGTTCCCTTATCTCTAAGGGAACCGAGGTTACGTAAGTAACCAAGTACGTTCCCTTACGAGAACGTTCTCTCGTACTGCGTTGGAAACGCTGTGGGAACGCTATTTAAAACGCCGTGCTATTAATCTTTTGGCCGCTCTGACTCACCAGAAGTTCCGGGAAGTTACAGAATAGCCAGGATAAACGAGACCGAACATCGGGCCCAGAGATTATCCAATAATTAAGATCTGGGCCAAGGGCCAGATTAGCTTAATCATAATTCATAATGACAGCTTGTGTGTCCAATTCCAAAACTAGTCTGGGTCCACAGAGCCAGGGTCTAGACAGAAAGAACTCGTGCCTGCAGGGCAGGAACATCTAGGTTATAGAACCTCACAAATGTGGACGGAACCGACCAGCCGGCCGCCGCACAAATGTCCTCAATAGGAACACCACTCGACCAAGCCTAAGACCTCGCGAGTGAGCTCTAACACCTATGGGACAAGAGAGGCCCAGTGAGGTGTAAGCCAGAGCAATGGCGTCAACTATCTATCTGGACAGCGTGAGCTTAGTCACAGGAAGGCCCTTGGTTCGGCCCCCGAAACAAACGAAGAGCTGTTCAGACTGTCTGAAAGAGGCCGAACGCTCCAGATAAATTCTCAAAGCTCTGACGGGGCAAAGCGTGAGAGAATCACTGTCCTCTTCAGAGGAGGGAAGAGCTGACAGAGAAATAACCTGGGCTCTGAACGGAGTTGAGAGCACCTTAGGCACATTTCCATGTCTTGGCCTAAGAGTGACCTTGGAGTCATTAGGGCCAAACTCCAGACAGGAAGCGCTAGTAGAAAGCGCCTGCAAGTCCCCTACTCTTTTAACTGACGCCAGTACTAGAAGCAGGGCGGTTTTCAGAGAGAGGGGCTTGAGATCAGCTGACTGAAGTGGTTCAAATGGAGGTCCCCTAAGAGCCCGCAGGACCAGAGAAAGGTCCCAGGCCGGTACAGACGGTGGCCGAGGCGGGTTAAGCCTTCTGGCGCCCTTAAGGAAACGAACTATAAGGTCGTTTTTACCTAAGGAGGCTCCGGCTTCCAAAGCGTGAAAAGCAGCAATGGCTGCCACCTACACTTTGAGAGTGGAGGGGGAGCGACCCGCATCCAACATCTCTTGCAGAAAAGAAAGCACTTTTGGCACTTCACAAGTGTGTGGGTCGAGGTTCTGAGCTAAACACCAGCTGGAGAACGCTGACCATTTAAGGTGATAGAGGCGTCTAGTAGACGGAGCTCTAGCCTCCATAATAGTGTTCAGGACACCCTCTGGGAGATCCTGAGGTACCCGTTGAGTGGCCATACATATAGGGCCCACAAGTCGGGACGGGGATGCCAGATTGTCCTGTTGGCCTGAGCCAGGAGGTCGCACCTCAGTGGAATTGGCCACGGGTCTGTTACAGACAGTTGCATCAACTCTGGGAACCAAATCTGGGTCCGCCAGAGAGGAGCCACCAAGAGAACCGCGCTTTTGGTGTTCCTGATCCGTTCGATGACCTGAAGGAGCATCGAGACCGGAGGAAACGCATAGAGAGGGAGGTTGGGCCAGTCGTGGGCCAACGCATCCCTGTTCTTTGAAAAGAAGATTGGGCAGTGACAGTTGTCTTCTGAGGCGAAAAGATCTACTTCTGCCTTCCCGAAGACCTCCCATAGCAGGAGAACTGTCTGAGGGTGGAGAGACCATTCCTCTGGGGGAACTGTGCCCCGAGAGAGCATGTCTGCTCCTGTGTTCAACGTGCCTGGCACGTGAGCTGCCCTGAGCGAGCGCAGGTTGGTGTGAGCCCAAAGTAGGAGCTGCGTGGCTATGGCAAACAGGTTGCGGGACCTGAGGCCACCCTGGCGATTTATGTAAGAGACCACCGACATATTGTCCGTCCGGACCAGCACGTGGTGTCCAGCCAGGTGAGGGAGGAAGGTTTTTAGGGCTAGAAAAACTGCTCTCATTTCGAGGCAGTTGATGTGTAGGCGTTTCTCCGAGCTCAACCAGAGGCCGGAGGCAGGCCTGCCCTCGTACAGAGCTCCCCAACCCGAGTTGGAAGCGTCTGTTGAAATCACCCTCCTCTCTGAGACCACCCCCATGCTTACGCCCTGCTGGTACCAGCTGGCGTCTTTCCAAGGGGCCAGGGCTTGAACACAGCGCTGGTCCACCTTGATAATCAAGTGGCCTGAGTGCCAGGCGTGGGGTGGCACCAGAGGTGCTAGCCGCAGCTGAAGAGGACGCATACGCAGTAGGCCGAGTTGGAGTACTGATGATGCAGAGGCCATGAGGCCAAGGATCCTCTGAAACGTTCTGAGGGGTACATAAGAGCCCTCTGTGAACGATGTCGCGAGCTGCTGAATTGTTAGAGCCCGGGCTGGTGTGGGCCATGCTCTCATAATTACGGAGTCGAAAACTGTTCCCAGGAACGTGATACGTTGGCTGGGCAACAGAATACTCTTGGCAAAATTGACCTTGAGCCCTAGACATTCCAGATGTCTGAGGAGCCAGGCTCTGTGAGTATGTGACTCCACCTCTGACTGAGTCAATATGAGCCAGTCGTCGAGGTAGTTCAGGATGCGCATGCCCTGCTGTCTCAGGGGGGAGAGAGCTGCATCCATGCACTTCGTGAATGTACGAGGTGCCAGTGCCAGTCCAAATGGTAGGACTGTGTACTGGTATGTCTGCCCCTCGAAGGCGAATCTCAAGAATGGCCTGTGGTGGGGGTTCACTTGAATGTGAAAGTAAGCGTCTTTTAGATCTATTGAGAAAAAACAGTCGCCTGGGCGAATCTGCGCCAGGATGTGTCTGGTCGTGAGCATTCTGAACGGCCGTGACATGAGAGCCTTGTTCAGATGTCTGAGATCTAAAATGGGTCTCAGGCCGCCGTCTTTCTTTGGAACAAGAAAGTAACGGCTGTAAAAACCTGACTCGCTCTGAGAAGGGGGGATCTTCTCGATGGCCCCTTTGGCCAGCAGACTTAACACTTCGGTGCGGAGGACATGACTCAGTGTGCTCCTTACCGTAGTTTGTATAACCGCGTGAAAACGCGGTGGTCTGCGGGCGAACTGAAGCGAGTAACCGCGCTTTATGATGTTCATCACCCATTCTGAAACTCCGGGGATAGCTTGCCAAGCAGGTACCCGTTGAGTGGCCATACATATAGGGCCCACAAGTCGGGACGGGGATGCCAGATTGTCCTGTTGGCCTGAGCCAGGAGGTCGCACCTCAGTGGAATTGGCCACGGGTCTGTTACAGACAGTTGCATCAACTCTGGGAACCAAATCTGGGTCCGCCAGAGAGGAGCCACCAAGAGAACCGCGCTTTTGGTGTTCCTGATCCGTTCGATGACCTGAAGGAGCATCGAGACCGGAGGAAACGCATAGAGAGGGAGGTTGGGCCAGTCGTGGGCCAACGCATCCCTGTTCTTTGAAAAGAAGATTGGGCAGTGACAGTTGTCTTCTGAGGCGAAAAGATCTACTTCTGCCTTCCCGAAGACCTCCCATAGCAGGAGAACTGTCTGAGGGTGGAGAGACCATTCCTCTGGGGGAACTGTGCCCCGAGAGAGCATGTCTGCTCCTGTGTTCAACGTGCCTGGCACGTGAGCTGCCCTGAGCGAGCGCAGGTTGGTGTGAGCCCAAAGTAGGAGCTGCGTGGCTATGGCAAACAGGTTGCGGGACCTGAGGCCACCCTGGCGATTTATGTAAGAGACCACCGACATATTGTCCGTCCGGACCAGCACGTGGTGTCCAGCCAGGTGAGGGAGGAAGGTTTTTAGGGCTAGAAAAACTGCTCTCATTTCGAGGCAGTTGATGTGTAGGCGTTTCTCCGAGCTCAACCAGAGGCCGGAGGCAGGCCTGCCCTCGTACAGAGCTCCCCAACCCGAGTTGGAAGCGTCTGTTGAAATCACCCTCCTCTCTGAGACCACCCCCATGCTTACGCCCTGCTGGTACCAGCTGGCGTCTTTCCAAGGGGCCAGGGCTTGAACACAGCGCTGGTCCACCTTGATAATCAAGTGGCCTGAGTGCCAGGCGTGGGGTGGCACCAGAGGTGCTAGCCGCAGCTGAAGAGGACGCATACGCAGTAGGCCGAGTTGGAGTACTGATGATGCAGAGGCCATGAGGCCAAGGATCCTCTGAAACGTTCTGAGGGGTACATAAGAGCCCTCTGTGAACGATGTCGCGAGCTGCTGAATTGTTAGAGCCCGGGCTGGTGTGGGCCATGCTCTCATAATTACGGAGTCGAAAACTGTTCCCAGGAACGTGATACGTTGGCTGGGCAACAGAATACTCTTGGCAAAATTGACCTTGAGCCCTAGACATTCCAGATGTCTGAGGAGCCAGGCTCTGTGAGTATGTGACTCCACCTCTGACTGAGTCAATATGAGCCAGTCTAGCCAAGCTAGAGCCCGCAGAGCCAGAGGCATTATCATATCTGGAACGCCCGGAGTTGGGGGTTCGAACTGACATGTATGTGAGGGGGAAATTTTGCTCGATTTGTGCTTTTTGTGGGTCGCTGTTAAAACAGCGTTAGTGTGCAGGGGTGCGTGACAGGTGACGGGCCCATGTACTGCATTTAAAACTGCTCCAACCGCCTGAACTGAAGAGGGGGCTGAGAGTAGCACTCGAGCGATCTTCGGGGCTGGTCCGGCCGCGGCGGGACAATGACCCCTCTTTATGCCGGTTAGGACGGCTTCTTGGGCTCGTGATCGAGCGTGAGCTTCGGCCGCGGGCCCTGGCGCTTAGGGAACGGGAACCGCTTTGCATGCTTCAGGCGCTGGCTGGTCTCAGCCACTGGGCGGGGCTGGAGGACCTCTGAAGCTACCCTCTCAGGTCGCGGCGTGCTCTTGGGGCGCCGTTGGACCGAACTGGAGCGTTTGGGTAGAAAATGCTTCATAGCCCTGGAAGCTTTTTGAGCCTCAGTGAAGCGTTCTGCGAAGCCGCTGACAGATGGGCCGAAGAGACCAGATGTTGTGACTGGAGAATCGAGGAAGGCGGTCTTGTCCGCGTCCCTGATTTCCGTCAAAGTCAGCCACAGGTGGCGCTCTAAAACAACCAGGCTGGCCATATTGCGGCCCAGGGCTTGAGCGGTGGTCTTTGTGGCCCGTAGCGCCAAATCCGTCGCACTTCTGAGGTCCTTAAAAGTGTCTGGGTCAGGGCCTGACTCGTCCATAGAGCGGAGGAGCTTTGCCTGAAACACTTGGAGGGTCGCCATAGCGTTAAGAGCAGAGGCGGCTTGACTGGCGGCAGCATAAGCGCGGCTGGCAATGGCCGAAGTAGTTCTGCACGGCTTGGATGGGTGCACAGTTTTAGACCTCCAACTTCCTGCAGTGGGAGGGCATAAGTGTGCAGCGACCGCTTCCTCCAGTGGGGGGAGACACACGTAACCTTTTTCTTCAGCGCCGTCAACAGTGGAGAGCGTTGAAGAAGCCGATGAGCGCGTTCGCGCTGAAAAGGGCGCGCGCCAGCTTTTAGTGAGCTCCTCGTGGACCTCGGGCAGAAATGGAGCGGCGCGCTGACGAGGGGCCTGTTGGCGCCCCGGCAGGTACCACTCGTCGAGGCGGCTTCTGGCGGGCTCGGCTGGGGAAAGCCAGTCGAGTCCCAGCTCGTCGACAGCGCGAGACATGACACGGAACCATATATATATGTCCGATGTTTCCACCCGAACCCCTTTTGATGGTGCACCGGCTCACGGGACTCCGATGTAACAAACAGACAAAAAAACGGTAAGAATAAACTCAAACTAAACGTTAAAGAGTGTGCGCACTTAACTCCAAACGAAAGTTTAAATAAAGTTTATTAAACCAAATTAATGTTGTTGTGTATTCTTTGCTATAAACAAAATCCATTTAATAAAAAGAAACAAACTGACCTGACCCAGGCTCACCAACATCCACCACACACTCCCCCACTTCTGGTTTCACACCGGCAGGCGAGAAAGGAAGTCAGCCATCACATTATCTCGACCTGGGACATGCTGAATGGAGAATCGATAGGGCTGGATCGACAGGTACCAGCATGTAATTCTGGCGTTTGAATCTTTCATACGGTTCATCCATTGTAGTGCTTTATGGTCTGTCTCAAGCACAGACTCACGTCCAAGCAAATAATACCTGAGGGTATCAAGGGCCCATTTTACTCCCAAACATTCCTTCTCCACAGTGGAGTATCGAACCTCCCTGGGGAACAACTTGCGACTGATGTAGGCTACAGGGTGTCGATCTTCTTGCGTCCCCTGGAGAAGAACCGCACCTACTCCAATATCTGAGGCATCAGTTTGCAGTATAAAAAGTTGATCAAAATCTACAACATAAGACCGGCCCCTGACACAGAGCATTCTTAAGATCCTGAAAAGCCTGCTCCGCCTCCTCAGTCCACCGAACCTGGTTCGGACAGTTTTTCCGAGTTAAATCTGTAAGGACAGCCGCTCTCACAGAAAAGTTGGGTACAAACCTCCTGTACCAATTTGCCATTCCAAGAAAGGATCTTACCTGAGACTTCGTCTGAGGTACGGGGCAATTCTTTATTGCCTGGATTCTTTGAACTTGAGGTTTAATAACTCCATGTCCGATCACATACCCCAAGTACTCGGTTTCTGCCTTTGCCATGGAACACTTGGACGGATTAATGGTGAGCCTAGCCGATCTAATGTGGTTAATGACAACTTCCAGATGTTGCAGGTGCTCTTCCCACGTCGAACTGTAAATGACAACGTCATCTAAGTAAGCAGCTGTAAAGTCAGTCAAATTTGAAAGTACCTGATCAATGAGCCGTTGGAAGGTTGCAGCAGCTCCATGAAGGCCAAAGGGCATCTTACAGAAATGATAAAGGCCCCAAGGGGTCCGGAATGCTGTCAGTTCCCGGGATCTTGCACTCAATGGAACCTGCCAATAACCTTTAGCCAAATCAATAGTGGTTAAATAATTGGCTTTACCCAAACGGTCAATGAGGTCCTCGATTCTGGGAGCCGGATAAAAATCAAACTTTGACACGGAGTTAAGATATCTGAAGTCGATGCAAAACCGTAGGCTGCCATCTTTTTTGGGCACCAAAACAACTGGGCTGCACCATTCACTTTTTGATGGTTCTACAATCTTCATTGCTAACATTTCATCTAGCTCCACACACAAAGCTTTCAGGAGCCTCTCAGGTATTCTATAGCTCATACGTTTTGGGCAAGCTCCTTCTCTGAGCACAATGTCATGCTCAACTAAATTGGTATGTCCTGGTCTTTTCTGAAAAACTTGGGGATCACACAACCTCTGAATTTCAAGCTGTTGACTTTGAGACAGATGACTCAATGATAGACTAGAAGGAGCTGAAACTGGTAGATACTGGGCCTCTACCTCTTCCTCATCCTCTACCTTCCGAATCATGAATGCCCCTGCCTCCCTTGATCTGGAAAACCACTCTTTGAGCAGGTTAACATGCAATGTCCATTTCGAACGTTTCTGACCCGGAGTGGCAACTTCATATGTAACCGGCCCCAGCTTCCTCAGTACTTCAAAGGGACCCTGCCATTTGGCAGTCAACTTACTCGCATCAGTGGGCAACATCACCAATACCTGAGTACCTGGCTCAAAGTTTCTTGTACTGGCTTTCTGGTCATACCAGGTCTTTTGCAGTTTTTGTGCTTCGGCCATATGCTCCTGAGCCAATGTACCCATGGCTTCCAGCTTCTCACGCATCTGAACCACATAGTCAACAATCAGAGTGGGACTTACACAGTCTTGTTCTCCATTCCACATGTCCTTCAGCAGTACCAGCGGTCCCCGCACTTCCCGTCCGTATAGTAATTCAAACGGGGAAAATCCAGTCGAGGCCTGGGGAACTTTCCTGTAGGCAAAAAGCAGGTACGGGAGCCACTGATCCCAATCGTCACTTTTGTCCACAACAAACTTACGCAGCATTTGTTTCAGAGTTTGATTGAAGCGTTCTGTTAACCCGTCAGTTTGTGGGTGATAAGGGGTGGTTCTTACTCCCTTTATACCCAACAGTTTATACACTTCTTTTAATAGCTCTGACATAAAGTTAGATCCTTGATCTGTGACTATACTTTTAGGAAAACCTACTCTAGAGAACAGTTGTATTGGGGAGGAAGGGAGGAAGCTACCGCTCTAGCCTTAATGGATTTGAGGGGAAAAACCTCTGGATACTTTATGGCGTAGTCTGTAATGACCAACATATAACGGTTTCCTGCCTTGGTCCTCTCTAATGGCCCAACAATATCCATACCTAGCTGATCAAAAGGTACCCCAATAATGGGCAGAGGCTTAAGAGGTGCCCTAGGAGGAACCCGTAAAGAAGTCTGTTGACACTGTGGACAAGTTTTACAGTACGTGGCGATGTCCTTCCTCATACCTGGCCAATAAAAGTGACGCGTGATTCGTGCTGTTGTCTTATGTCTACCTAAATGGCCTGCCCAGGGTACCGAATGACCCAAAGAAAGGACTAATTCTCTACCCTCCCTGGGGACTACCACCTGCGGCTCAGGACTCCGTTTACGAAACAAGACCCCATTGCAGAGGCAAAAGACTCCCTGACTACCTTCCACCTCTGGCTGGCCTGCTAGTGATCTCTCGTCCACCCACTTGTACAATGAACCGACTACCTTGTCATTTTTCTGCAATTGTACTATTAGTAGGGAGGTTAAGTGACTTTTGACTTCAAGTCATGATGCAAAGGTCCCCTTTGGTATGGAAGTACCTTAGGGCCATAGAAATAAATTTATCCTAAGACACACGTGAGATCACATTTTGTATCTTATATACGCACATTTTTTAAAAATGGCCACCGACCATACTTGAGAGGCCCATATCTTTGCTTCTGTTATAGTTATAATGACAAATTTGGTATCAACGTGTACATTTTTGGGGTCAAGGAGTCCAATAAAATAGGTTCCAAGACTAAAAAACAATAATGTTGTCCTTACCATGACAATTGGAGGTGAAGTATGCAATTTTTTATTAAAAAACACATGCCAAACACAGAGTGTTTCTCACAGTTTTTTTCCTAAAATGTTCGATTTTGACATCTTAATTTCGAAAGGCTATATCTTAAAAGTGATAAAAGATAGAGACTTTCTGTAAATTAGAGAAATATTATGGATGACCCAAAGTTTATGTAGGGATTACATTTTCCCATCTAATTTGCATATTATGACGTCATTATGGTGGCGGCCATCTTGGATTATAGAATTTTCATGAAAAGTCATGTTTAAATGATAAAATGATCAAATGCACCACTTCTTTCCCCCCAAAATGTCCCTCACCTTCTGTATGCTATATTGCACAATACTGAATGCTCAGGTAAATAGTAAGTAGTAAACAAACTGTAAATCATTACCAATAAATGGTAGAAACAAACCGAATGCAAGTAGCGGTTGGCCTTTTGCTGTAGAGATTTTCTATTTACTACATACAGTAAATCATCCTCATTGGCCAAGTACTCAAAAGCCGGCATTCCCATCAGCTTGCAATAGACTCTGCATAATAGCCCCTCTGCCCCGTGTCACACCGTCTCTGCTCCTGCTGCGAGCAGCGCGGCCAGATCTGCCTCGCGCGCGCGCCGAGTGTGCACAGCTCGGACTACTGTCATTGTCCTTGCGACTCCCCACCCTGCCTCCACGTTGCACCCTAACTGTCCTATGAATACTTAGACCTCGTCTAACATACCCAGTGGCATTAGACAAACAAAGTCTCCACCACAATACTGTCGCCGCGATTGTGGAGAGGCACACACGGTAAAAATCTCCCGCCTCGTTCCCCACAACACTAACACGCCTGCTAACTTCCCGATGAACACTCCGACCCCGAGAAACATTGTTCCCACCACTGACATTGGGTAAAGGACCATCTAAATTGGGCAAAGGATTCACCGTTTGTGCTTGGTGTAGGGCTATACTTTCACTTTCAGAATCAGGCAGATATTCCCCTTCAGAATCAGGGTCCACGAATAGAAGACCCAACACTTCATTGCGGGTAAGCTTTATTGATGCCATTAGATAATAATAATAATAGTAATAATAATCTAATGCAAATACTCGCTGACGTTGACAATATTGCTCTGATAAAATGGCTCACTCGCACACTAGCTCCACTTTTGTTCGCACTGATTCAATTGCCAGATATAGCGAAGCTGGTGTTTCCCTCTCTCTTATGTGACGAGGAACACTGCCATGTTTCTTGGATCTGCATCTTACAGAGTTGAAAATTATTGCCCAATGGATGTTGCAGCCTGGAACTTCTCAGGTCCAGGAGGTGGCTGATCAATACCTGATCCATCAAGAAGCATGTGTAAGAACGATCTCAGCATGGGAGGGATAGAATCAGCTTCACAGGAAGTTGAGAAGGCACCTGTAAAAGCATGCTTCATGGGGAGATACTCTTGCCGGAGGATTTTGGCTGCTTTGAAGATGATGGAGACATCGGTAGAAGTGTTGTTTTTCATGTTAGCAACAGCTTTGCTCAGGTCATCATCAAATACAACGGACCAGACACAATTTATTTGTACTGATCTGATGTCAGGAATCAGGCGTTCAATATCCTTCCGAAGGCGTGTGGTGTTGCATTTGATGTTTGGAAATCCAAGATCAGCAATGCGCTCGTCATAGAGGGCTGTCAAGTCAGACATTGCCAGTGATTCCCCTGAGCAACGATAGTCCTCGATGTATTCGAGCAACTCATTGAGGACATGTGCTCTAATGACCTGAGTTGCAATACTTTCAGTTGAGTCACATCCAACAGTTTCTGCATTTCTATAGAGCCTAGTCAGGCATGCACGATGATAAACAGCATTAATAGCAACCATGTCACCAGCAGCTAGTTCAGCCAATAGATGCCTGTCACCCACCACCTGAGCACATTCTTTCACTTTTCTATCCAAGCCAAGGGTGGCAGCCCTCCTCAGTTCCTTTTTTTTGCCCACTTCACCACAGAAGAGACACAGTTTATCAAATGGTTCACATGATGATGTTGAGGGTCTGGGTAAAGCGAGTGTGGTGGACTTGTCACTCATGCGCCATGTTTTTACTGGACTCACAGACTCTTCATGCTTTTTTCTTTTTCTTGCTCTCTCAACTTTTTGTTTATCAATCGCATTTCTGCAGCTTTTGTGCCACACCATAGGATTTTGAATCATCAGCTGAACTACATCCTGACTACCACCACTAATGTCCACTATAAACTCAGGCAGATCCCCTAATGCCTTCAGCTCCTGGATGTTATCTAAAGCTTCTTTGTAACATGACTGCAATCTTTCAGGATTGTTTCTCAGTTTGAATGATGAAGAGGGATTTATCCATCCATCCATCCATCCATCTTCTTCCGCTTATCCGGGGCCGGGTCGCGGGGGCAGCAGTCTAAGCAGAGATGCCCAGACTTCCCTCTCCCTAGACACTTCCTCCAGCTCTTCCGGGGGGACACCGAGGCGTTCCCAGGCCAGCCGGGAGACATAGTGTCTCCATAGTTTGTCCTAGGTCTTCCCGGGGGTCTCCTCCCAGTGGGACGTGCCCGGAACACCTTCCCGGGAAGGCATCCAGGAGGCATCCGGAACAGATGCCCGAGCCACCTCAACTGACCCCTCTCGATGTGGAGGAGCAGCGGCTCTACTCTGAGCATCGGATCCAACTCACCACCAGGTGGTGATCAGTTGACAGCTCCACCCCTCTCTTTACCCGAGTGTCCAAGACATACGGCCGCAGGTCAGATGAAACGACCACAAAGTCGATCATCAACCTACAGCCTAGGGTGTCCTGGTGCCACGTGCACTGATGGACACCCTTATGCTTGAACATGGTGTTCGTTATGGACAAACTGTAACTAGCACAGAAGTCCAATAACTGAACACCGCTCGGGTTTAGATTCGCGTTCCTCCCAATCACGCCCCTCCAGGTGTCACTGCCACTGCCCACGTGGGCATTGAAGTCCCCCAGTAGAACGACGGAGTCCCCAGTTGGAGCACTTTCCAGCACCCCTCCCAGAGACCCCAAGAAGGCCGGGTACTCTGCACTGCCGTTTGGCCCGTAGGCACACACGACAGAGAGAGACCTATCCCCGACCCGTAGGCGCAGGGAAGCAACCCTCTCGTTCACCGGGGTGAACTCCAACACATGGCGGCTGAGCTGGGGGGCTATAAGCAAACCCACACCAGCCCGCCACCTCTCACCATGGGCAACTCCAGAGTGGTGAAGAGTCCATCCTCTCTCGAGGAGTGCGGTTCCAGAGCCCAAGCCGTGCGTAGAGGTGATCCCGAGGTGAACCTCTTAACCTCACGCACAATCTCAGGCTCCTTCCCCGCCAGCGAGGTAACGTTCCACGTCCCTAGAGCTAGTTTCCGTGTCCAGGGATCGGGTTGTCGAGGCCCCCGCCTTCGACTGCCGCCCGATTCTCTCAGCACTGACCCCTTACGGTCCCTCCTGCAGGTGGTGAGCCCACGGGAAGGCGGCCCCACGTCGCTCCTTCGGGTTGAGCCAGGCCGGACCCCGTGGGGGGAGGCCCGGCCACCAGGCGCTCGCATACGAGCCCCAACCCCGGGCCTGGCTCCAGGGTGGGGCCCCGGCTGCGCCATACCGTGCGACGTCACGGTCCTCGGTTTAAGAGGGATCTAATGTTTTTTCAATCTTTAGGGCGGACTGACATAGGAAGCATAAACTCCAGTCACGGCATTCCATTATGGCTAATCTGAAAAAAGAAATGAAGTTGCTTTAACATCATAAGAGAGGTAATATGAGCATTAACAAGCATTCACAAAAGTAAAAAAATATCAAATAATGAAGCTAACTAACTAGCTAGCAACATGTAGGCTATGTGCTTGCTTCAATAAAAATGACACTAACTAGTCACTAGCTAGTTATGATGAAGCTAACTAGTTACTAGCGACCTAGTTATAATGAAGCTAACTAGTTACTAGCTAGCTAGTTACTAGTTATCTAACATTAAAAGCATTTTTCTATTTAATGAGGAAGTCATACGAACCTCAAAGTGTTAACCTGTCACCTCTGACCTTCAACAGCTGTCACAGCTCCTGGTGCAGATGGGATGTGTTGTTGCAGGAACTGATTTGCTATAGGCTACTCCTGACTGGTCGAAATCTCATGCTACTTAGGACAAATGTAATGTACAGAAGTAGCTGCACTGCTTAAATACAAAATTAAAGTTTTTGAAGGAAAAGATAAGTAAAGTCATTCTGATGACACAATTTTTATGTGAAATGTGCATATTTACCCCAATTGTCATGGTATGGGGAAAATTTTAGTTTTTTTAAACTTGAAACCAAATTTATTGGATTCCTTGACCCCAAAAATGTACACTTTGACACCAAATTTGTCATTATAGTGATAACAGAAGCAAAGATATGGGCTCTAGAGTATTTTCGGCACATTGGCGGCCATTTTTGAAAAAACCCGTTTATTTCTGATACAAAGTGTGATCTCACTTGTGTCTTAGGATACATTTATTTGTATGACCCTAAGGTACTTACATACCAAAGACGACCTTTGCATCATGTCTTGAAGTCAAAGGCCTCTTTTTTGGGCTTAACCTCCCTACTATATGTCTCGAGGTATTTTATAACCCAGTGTGTTCTCAGGGACAGGTTCCCCTTCACTCACCACTGCATGTCGGAACTTTTCATGCTTACTCTGACTCCCGGACTTCCGCATCTTTCCTGGCTCTGCTTCAAGTTCTGCTTCAAAAAAAGGTAAAGCTCCTAGTAATCCTACCTCCTCCTCACTACTCTTGGCCATGGCCCGGGTTATAGCTGCATTGCAACTCTGCAAAGGAAGGAGATCAAACAAAACAGGCAGATCTTGACCCAGCACCATAGGGTATGGCAACACCGGTGAAAGGCCTACTTCTAACAGAAAAGATTGTCCATGCACCTTTATATAAACATCAGCTGTAGGATAGTACCTTTCGTCACCATGAACACATTTAATTGCCACTGGAGATCTTAGGTTCCACATGTAGCCAAGTCAACAGGGGGCGCTGCTGAGCATATTTGTAAAAGGTACGCTGGGCCTTTAAATACAGCACTTCCTTGGAATGGCTGCAGTGCTTGAATTGTTTGGCATGGTCGGTCGCTGGAAGAACAAGCTCTGGTAGGTTTATTTAAGAGGTTATGGTCTTAAGAATAGTGTTTTAATGCTCATTGGTGATGTTTTGTGATGGTTTTGACGTGTTGGCCAAGAGCCAGCGATTTTGAGTGTCAGTGTTGCTTTAATTGGGCCAGGGGTGTTTAATCCTTTCATTGTGTCTATGAAGTTGTTTTGTTTAGACATGTGGTCTAAATACCTTAATGGTGAGAAGGTTTGACTGGATGAAGTTGTGGACACTGGGTTACCATTGCAGTACACTGCACGTGAGTGTTTGTCCCTTATCAAAACAGGTTGTTTTATTGTCCGAAATGAGCTGTGAAAAACCTTTTTTTGTATGTACTAAAACAAATAAATACTTTTTTAGAGAAGTTTCCTTAAAGGCCCTCACATTGGCTATGCTGAACGAGATGAGCAGTGGACATTAACGACGGTTGTACTTCCAGTGTCTTCTGAAATAAGGTATCTATTTATTCATGTAATTCTGGAATAGCTAGTATATTTTAACATTGATTGACTTTGTAATTTTACTTTGTACGGGCCGTGGTCTCTAGTAGGAACTGATGTTATGTCTAGAGATAATCCATATGCTTTGATAAGAATGTGTTTTTGCTTTATTGTTTTTTTTATAGAATTCGATCCATCCAGTGCAAATGACCACTGTTTTTCCCTACCTTTATTTTTCAGTTTCTTAATAGGATTATGGTATTGTAATCGGTTTATTTTGTTTATTTGTTTGTTTGTTGGCCCAAAAAATAATCTGTTGTATTTTCCTTTTGGTTTATTTGGTGAACTCCAAGCTAGGTCATTTCCAACAGCTCCCAATAGAGTAACTAGTGGGGGAAGATACTCATTTTGATTTATACACCCGTGTGGTGATGAAAGTTTGGTGTGTATTTGTGCACGCAGTGTGCGGTATAGAAAGTTTGTAATTTCTTTTTGGGTTGTGTATTGTATTTATTCATTTGTTGTGTATATTTTCTTTTTGAAGTATTGTTACCCCACATAGTCTCTTCTACTGCCACCCTGTATCACTAAATGTGGCTAGCTTGTGAAAGAAATAGAATGAGACCAGAATCTATGTATTTAATAAAAGCGATGTATTAATTTTTTATAGCAGTCTTGCCTTGAGTTTATTCATTTAATTGGATAGCCTAGCGGGAAATCCCTTTATTGACTCGGGGACTCCTACCCAAACAAAATTGGAGTGGCGTAGACGAAATCAGTAACAAAACACCTCTATTGCCCCATCACACACAGATGAACTGGAACTGACTCTGCTTTGACTAATGTCTGCATACTTCCAGTATCCACCATTGCACTTGCAAGGAAAGGAAGGAATGCAAGGAAATCTTTGCTATACAAGTAGGGTCATCAGGTCTAGGTACTCCACACAAATTTGCTTGTGTGGAAGGTCTATTAGGGCACCTAGGCTTAGTATGCCCCTCCTGTCCACACTGATAGCACACAATAGTTTTAGTGTTAACACTCAGTTTCCCACTAAGACCACCATTATCACCCACAAACTTACCTCCCGTCATACTTGTCTTCGAGGGTGATACAGAGCTCTTACTGGGTCTTTTGGGGTCTTTGAAAGCTTTCCATTGATGGTAAGACCAGGGTTGACCTCTTCTCCGTGCTGCGACAAACACATCGGCGAGCTCTGCAGCCTTTGCCGCTGACTCTGGGTTATGCTCTTTTACCCATGTTTGAAGCTCTGGAGCAAGCACCCGAAGATATTGCTCCAAGATAATCACCTCTGCAACTTCC
Source organism: Scardinius erythrophthalmus (assembly GCF_964197995.2). Lineage (NCBI taxonomy): Eukaryota > Metazoa > Chordata > Actinopteri > Cypriniformes > Leuciscidae > Scardinius > Scardinius erythrophthalmus. Next base: position 18,502,130 of record NC_138232.1, on the reverse strand, counting down.
TCCTTACTCCGATTCTGTGGCTGAATCCACTTGTTAAAATTGTCCTTAAGATGCCCATATAGCTCCTTAGGGGTCTCATCAGCTCTTACATCTGTGGACCGAAGCCTCAAACGATAGGACTCAGGATTAATATCATATTTCTTTAAAACTGCCGCTTTCACGTCATCATAGACAAGAGATTCATTAATGAAGATATATTTTACATCATTGTAGAATGTATTTCTCTCTCACTAGCATATGGACACACAATCCCATGCATGCCAAACTATCATTTGGCATAACTAATCATTATCAACATATTTTTGATAAAAATAACTATAAAAGAGTTCCAAATGACACTTATTTTTGAGCCCCACACTTTTAAGCGCTCCAAAGTTCTAACTAGAGCAGCGGGCAGAGTTAAAAAGGAACTTTGTTGTTCTTGTCTAGCCTTAATTTACTGAAGGCTATGGATGTTAGGTAAATGTTTATTAAATTAATTCACTATGTACACATTCATTATTAATCTTATGCCTAATATGATGAAAATGGCTGTTATTTGTTTCTACTCCTCTCACATTAAAGGTGCCATGTGTCATGTCTGGCAAAAAAAATCAAGTCATACTCCACATTCCATACCAGATGGGGGCAGTATACCTCCAGAAAGTGAATTGGTCTACTCTAGAGTAACAAACGAGAAACGGCATAGTCTCTATGCTCCGCCCCTACCTTCTTAGCTGCACATATACAAGTGAAAATAGAGACAACATCTATTTAGAGTGTTACGTATGCTGCCCGCCTGAAGCTAATTTAGCAGCATATATCAAGTTTGATTTTCATTAGCAATACCACTTCTAGCTAAGTTATCATTAGTCACCAAAAAACATTCGGTCTCATTACACCTTGCAATGTTTTCCGTTACGTTCCGTGCGTCCAGGGTGTGTAAAGCAGAAGCAGCCTGGCCAGCGGCAGAGTATGCGCGATCCGTGAGTGCTGAAGACGTTCTGCACGGCTTTGATGGGTGCGCAGGAGGACACAAATGAGCGGTGACAGCTTCTTCCAGTGGCGGGAGCTTTTTCCTCAGCGCCGTCAACAGATAGAGCGTTACTAAAACTGTATACACCGCCGCCGACTTGAGCTGCAAAGAAGCTCTGGCCGCCCTGTCAAGGACGCTTGTCAAAAAGTACAGGGAAACTTGACCGCTCTGAATATAGTGAGTGAGTGCGCGCGCGCGGCCGGGGCTCGCTCTCGCTCTCTCTGCTAGTTCTTAGAGACAGAAGAGCGCGTGCGCGCTTAAAATGTCATATTTTGGTATGAACGTTCACCCGCCAGTGTGGCGGATAGCCTTTTGAGATTTACTCGCCAGACAGAAAATCTACCCGCATATGGCGCTTGGCGGGTGTTAGTTTTGGACCCTGCGTGCGTCCATTTGGGGTTCATTATCATCGAAGACATTTCAAGCTTCTTAGGTTAGGTAATGTTACATTTTAGCATCAGCTTGGTAGAGACGGGCTCTAGTAGATAACAGGTGAAAACCGGATCGGATCTGTGGGTAAGTTAGAGCTAATTATCAAACGCAGCTACGGTTAGCCATCGCTAACATTAGCACGTTTATCGAACAGCCTTCGATACATTTCTATGTTATAACTTCCCGAAAAAACTACACAAACATATAAAACAAACTTCTAGTGAAATACTAACAGCATCTTACTTGCCAATCCAAAAGAAATGTTGCAAGTTCGGAGTCGAACCTAATTTCTTTCATGTCCATCAGTTGTCTCCAGCGATGGAAAGCAGTGCCGATGTTTACTCGGGTTCGGCTCCTTTTCTTATCTGATTTTATTTGTGCTTCAGAGCGCGTTTTTTCCCTGCAGCGGGTGGTGGTAGGGGTCTCTTGCCAAGGGCTTCAGCCATCCTTCCGCTCTCTTCCCTGAACTGAAATGTAGTAGTGGGCTGTACTTTCCACACGATTGACATCAGGTTCAAGTACGCCCACAAGCCGTGCGAGTTATTCGTGTATTGCATGTTTGGCTGGTGGTTATGTTGCCCGTATACCGCCTCCCATGGCCGAAACTGGTATTACGACACCTGTCGGGCCATGGCTAGTAATGCTAATGCTAATTAAGGTTGATATCTCTGCAGCACTATAACTTGACATTTTTTTAATGACATCATCGCCCTTATTTCTTCTCATTCTTTTGATGCGTGTAGCTCATTTTTGGGATATTTTTACCTCAATTTTTACACATGGCACCTTTAAATCACATGTATTATATAGGCCTATTTTAAGTTCAAAAAGGTGAAATTAGAAAAAAGTTGATTAGTTTGCCTGATTATTTTTGTCGTTGTTTAACATTTCTCAAAACAGCTGTCAAACATGAAATGTTTAGTTTAGCTACTTGCACCTTATCTCACACTTTATGACCGTTATCAGCTGGAACTCGCTCTCAGCGACTCCTGTGAACAGGGCCGTAGCTAGAGATATAGAGTCCCTTCACCAATATCATATATACTGTAAATAGATGAGCATGGAGCCCAAATATAACAGAAGATGGTGATAGATTGTTGTAAAACCTTTATTTTAAAAGTTAAATGTTTATATAAAATTACAACTAATAAAAAATAACAAAAAGAAAGAAATTGTTGAATAATAAAACAAATTTTAAAAAAGTAACAGCAAAATAATGTTTTTTCCCATCAGTCTGTTATAATTCATAAATCAAAAAGAAAACATTTAGAAATGGACAAGAATGCAGTCAAATTTAAAAAATAAAATCATTTATTGTCTTATTTTTTAATAAAGATTATATGGAACTGGTAATATTATTAAATAAATCTAATAAATGTATTCATCCAAGTGCAGTGTGTTGTATACATGTTTTCTTGATGTAATAGCTAAGTTATCATTAGTCACCAAAAAACATTCGGTCTCATTACACCTTGCAATGTTTTCCGTTACGTTTCGTGCGTCCAGGGTGTGTAAAGCAGAAGCAGCCTGGCCAGCGGCGGAGTATGCGCGATCCGTGAGTGCTGAAGACGTTCTGCACGGCTTTGATGGGTGCGCAGGAGGACACAAATGAGCGGCGACAGCTTCTTCCAGTGGCGGGAGCTTTTTCCTCAGCGCCGTCAACAGATAGAGCGTTACTAAAACTGTATACACCGCCGCCGACTTGAGCTGCAAAGAAGCTCTGGCCGCCCTGTCAAGGACGCTTGTCAAAAAGTACGGGGAAACTTGACCGCTCTGAATATTTGAAAAAGTGAATGTTTGAACTCTGGTGTATGCTAAATGAAAACAGGTGAACAGGTCTATGAATGCGTCTGCAGGTGTATCTAACCCTAACAACTAATGACCAACTTTATTTTTGCTATTGTACATACATTTTATTCTTCTAACTGTTTGTCTTTGGTTAACACAGCTGGAGAAGAACAACAGGGAGGTTGGAAGACACAGTAGAGGAACTACAGAATAAATATGGAGAGAAAACAGCATTAAAAAGGATCAAGTCCATAGTGAAAAAAAAATCAGAAAAAAAGAATATCAAACGTAGGAAAATATTTATAATTTACTTTGTTAGTAGTTCAATATGTTTCTCAATCTTCAATAAACTTTACTATAATGTTTACATGGTTTTGGTTGTGTATTTAATTGTTATTTTTTTAACAGATGGTGCACATTCTGGAAACGTGATTAATCAACAGACTAATAATAATAATTCTACATCATTCGGACAGCCATTAATTCAGATCCCTAATCAGGTAAACTTAACAATTGACCAGAGGAATGGTGGGTCAATATTTGCTCCAATCATGGTAGAAAAGACTATGGTGATGTTAACTTTAATGTGGTGAGTGTCTGATCATTTAAGAAACAGTTGATTAGTTAAGAAATGATTTGTGTATGTTATATATATTTATGTATGAGTATTTTTTTGTTTTGTTTTTCAGGTGTCTCACTCTACCTCGGTAAACGAACATGGTAAGATCTCTTGTTGTAGAACACTGTGTATTCATAAGCGTGATGCTCCTGTTAATAATATGACTATCCAACTTTGTCCTGATTTTTAGAAATTCTTCCAAATGTAAGGAATGAGATGAAATCAAGAATGCTGCGTGACGCTGAGAGGACTTTGGAGGGAAGTGCACCACAGTCGGTCTCTCTAAACAAGATCTACACTGAACTGTTTATCATCAATGATGAGACTGACCCGATCAATAGAGAACATGAGATCTGGCAGATCGAGACGACAGATGATTTAAACACATCAGCTCAGAGACTCATAAACTACAAGGAAATCCTTCAGCCACCCACAGATGAAAATATAATTGTGTGGTGATTTTCTAAATGATACAACTTAGTCTAAATAAGAGCAACGTAGAGTCCTCGGATTTCTTAAAAACAACACAACAACAACAAAACATTGTGACAAACTTTGACAACATGTTTCATTAGTGGACAAAAATACTGTTTGAAATATTTTTGTATAAATAAGATCTAAGATGACTAAGTACAGTTTTTCAACCATCTAAAGTTTTTGAACAGACGCTGTTTAGTAGCAATTATACCTTAGGTTAAATTTAAGCAAAATCATTTACATCACACATAAGTCTTCAAAGAAGATAAATAGAAGATACGATTTTATTGACATATCTAATTTAAACTTTTAAGGTTATGCTTTTAAATGAATTTAGTATAAAACTCTGGATGTACTCTGGAACGCGGACTAGATTTACTGTGACATTATCTCCCGAGGCTCATCTGGTCTGTAAGTCCTCTCGTCTCTGTGAGGGTCTGGAACATTTATTTCACACTGTAGTTTATCTCTGAAGGATTTTGGGCTGTTTTGTTTATGACAACTTAAACTATTTGCTTTTTGGATTGTTTTTTATCGTTGCATAAAGAACTACTTCACCTCTCTGGAAATGTAAGGTGTTTTTATTTATATATTTATTTAGCTAAAACTTTGTTTACATTTTTAAATACATTTTAGTAACACATGGTATTATTCATTGGTTATATATATATTTTATTAATAATAATTTCATTTAAAATAGAGTGTGTAAAATAATGTGTGCGCGCGCAAAACAGCTTAGAAATGATATTAAATTATTTATTTATTTTATAGTTTACTGTGATGGTCGTGTTTAGGTGTACTGGATAGAATATGCAGTTACGGTACCAAAATCATTATGGCTATGGAAAGCCATAAAAATTGAAACCCCGCATGGACAAAAAATGCTGATTTAAGACGACTAAATACAGTTTTTCAATCATCTAATGTTTTTGAACAGACATTGTTTAATAACAATTATACTTTAGGTCACTGTTAGACAAAATCATTACAGTGCTCTTCTAAAAGATAAATAGAAGATATGAATGTATTCAAACTTTAAAGATTTTATTTAAACAGTCTTTTGTTTTTAAAAGATGATATTTAAACTTTTACAATTATGCTTTGAAATAAATTTAGTACAAACAAAACTTTGGCTCTGGAAAGGCGTTAAACATTACTAACATTACAGTTACAGGTTCACAGTTTCTAAATGTTTTCATTGTTGCTCTCTCTCTGAAGATAGGCCTATGTGGTAATTTTCTCACAGATACAACTTAAGGAATTATTAAACATTTCACAGGTGTGAGATGACTTTTGTGACTCTAAAAATGTATGGTGTTTTATTTATTTAGCTAAAACTTTGTTTACATTTTATTTAATTATTTATTTATTTATTTCATTTTTGAAAATGTAGGTTTCTGTGATGGTCGTGTTTAGGTGTATGGGATAGAATATGCAGTTAGGGTACAAAAATCATTATGGCAATGAAAAGCCATCAAAATTGAAACTCCACATGGACAAAAAACAATGCTGATTGAATCTTTTCACATAAATGAGATTTTCAACCATCTAAAGTTTTTGAACAGACATTGTTTAATAACAATTATACCTTAGGTTCAATTTAAACAAAATCATTACAGTAATCTTCTAAAAGGTAAATAGAAGATGCGTATGTATTCAAACTTTAAAGATTTTATTTAAACAGTCTTTTGTTTTTAAAATATATCATTTAAACTTTATTATACTTCTTATAAATAAACTCAGCACCTGATATCCTGATCGCTGAATTTGTGTGACTCTCTGACACACACACACACACACACACACACACACACACACACACACACACACACACACACAAACACCCTTTGGCACACACCCCCGCAGGTCAAACGCTGGTGTAAAGAGAGGCCAGAGGGCCCTGATTTCTAAACATGTAAGATGATTTTTTTTTTTTGTGAACCTGTTTCATACATTGCGTTGTTTCATGAGCTGTATGTTTTTTCTTCCACTCTCTTAACATTTAACTGATTGTTTCATAACATGTAGGCCTATGTTTTTTCTTCACTTCTATAAACATTTAACTCATTGCATTTTTTTTTGTGAATCCATTTTATTTTAACTGGATAGTTCTACATTTATTTCAACTTTTTGTTTGAGGTTTTAGTAAGATCTTTATTTTATATTATTTATTTATAATCATTTATATTCTTTTAAAGGATAGAATGTTTTATGTAAGATGATTTTTTTTCTTTTGTTTATCTAAAACTGAAAGAATTGATTTCAGTAAGATGTTATTGTATATTATATTATTTGTGTGAAATATACATGAAATATACAAAAATATGCTCTGGAATGTGGAGGAGCAGAAGGAGGGGGATGTCAGAATGCGGAGGGCGCGCGCACCACTCAGGCCGGGGCTGTGCTGGAGAGGCGCTTCAGTAAACACTCTGTGATCTTTTGTGACTCCATTTTATTTAAACTTTTTGAGTGAGGTTTTAGTAAGATCTTAATAAACATTTCATTTATATTGTTTTAAAAGAACTGAATGGCTTTTCAACCTTAGTGAAATGAGCATGAGAACAGTATGTTTTTCAACTTTAGTTTAATTGGCACGATAATTATTAAGGATATGATGTGTTTTGTATGACATTGTTTAATCACAGTGTCTGAACAACACGTTTCAGATGTCAGAACTCAAATGCGAAGGGTGGCAGGGGGAAATCCCGTGACACAGATGGTCACATCTCCTCTGATGTCTGATCTCCACACACACACGCTTTGAGAGACTCATTGCAATTTTTTGTGACTCTTATTTTATTTAAACTTTTGGTGTGAGGTTTTAGTAAGCTATTTTATAAACATTTCATTTATATTGTTTTAAAAGAACTGAATGGCTTTTCAACATTTGTGTGTGAGATAAACTTCCACAGTTTTTTCCTTATCAGTTTTCACACAGCCCGGATACGCTCAGGAATATGTAGGGAGGAGAATCCTGTGACACCAACTTCAAAAACACACACTAACAGTTATATTATTATAACAGTGTCTTCAAAAACACACACACTTACTGTCATGTTCAAAAGGCTTCAATAGGCATCAAATAATCAGACTTTCTGTCAGATACCATGACATAATTATTTTATAACAGTGTCTTCAGAACCTTCTGTCCATATCAAAAGACATCAATCGGTTTCAAACTTGCTGTCATAGCCATGATGTAATTATTAAAACACTTTCTGTCAATATCAAAAGACTTCAAAACCCGAAACTAACTGTCAACCTGTCAATCAAAAGTCAAAACTAACTGTCAAACTGTCAAAACTGTCGAATGCGCATGCGTCGCGTCTGAACGCGTTGTTGTCTTTGGAGCTCCATCGATTTGATTTATAATTCTTGATTTTACTCTTTAAACTTACTTACAACAAACATTTTCTACTTTTCCTCACTGAGAAGCACTACTGCTCAAACCTCATAGTTACAACGCGGACTGTTGAGCAGACGTGTCTCAAGCCTGTTAGTGATCCAACGCTGGATACTCTTATAGGTTACTCCCGGGGATCACGGCTGAACGCGTCTTCTCAACACTCACTTACAAACATTTTTCACTTATCGTGCGTCTACTCTACACCCGTACCACTAAAAAGACGGATTATATCTAAGACGTTTGTCAGAAATTAGTATTAATTGATAGCATCACTGGTAGTGTCGTTGCTAACTTACTGTCCATCTGTTAAAATGGCGAATATATCAGATGTATGTAGTCTACCTTTTGGTGCCGGTGAGGACACATTTGAGCTGCACGCGGTGCAGTCTGAGCTGGAAGCTGTTGAGAAACAGATCCACGACCTTTTAGTGAGACAGGCCGAGCTGATAGACCGCCGTTTGGCTCTTGAAACATCATGCGCCGATGCTCACAAATCAGAGATTAACGTTACTAACCCGCTGACTCCGACCTCGTCTACTCCGTGCGTTACTCGGCATCGGTCCCAAGCGCCAAGGTCGCGATCAGCCATGGTCTCGTTCACTCCGGCTCCAACACGCCACCACGAAGCCTGGATATTTCCGCAGCGGAAGACGCGAGTCAGGTCTAGACCAAGACCCTCTCCGACCCTCACGGTTTTCGAGTTATCCACACAAAACCGCTTCTCCCCTCTTCGCGAAACAGAACGCGATGCTGTGATCATCGGCGATTCCATCGTTTGGCACGTCCATGCTACATCAGGTAAAAATAAGGTGCACAGTCACTGCTTTCCTGGTGCTCGTGTTTCTGAAATCGCTGCTCGCGTTCCCGATATTCTGAACGATAACGAGCGCGTCGGAACTTTGGTATAGGCCTTTTTCACGGAAGTTAGAACGCACATCCGGTTCAGCGTTTGTTGTGTAAAGCGACTTCCGGTCGAAACAGCAATGGCTGAAGCAACATCGAGGTGTCACTGTAGCATCCCTCATTGCTCAAATAATAATCAGTGACAACCATATTTGAGTTTTAATGCTTTTCCAAGCGATGACTGTCTGACAAAGAAGTGGATGCATGCTATTTGACACGTAGAAGTCCCGACGTTTAAGATCGCTAGAAGCGCACGTTTGTTAGCCGATGCTAATTACACTGCCGCTACTGGCAGTAGCCTACTAAGTTTTATATATATATATATATATATATATATATATATATATATATATATATATATATATATATATATATGTATATAAGATTTATTTTTTGTTAATAGGCTATCTTCATTATGCAGCAGCACTTTTGTGGAAGGTCAGTAAAGTTAGGACAATTAAGGGCATGTAATAGACTTGTGTATTTACAGGTTAAGGCTGCCACCTTGTGGGTCATTATTGAAATGGCAGTGGTTGTGTTAAGTATTGTTACGCTGGTTTCACACTGCACGCGATAGCAGAGCGTAAGCAGCGCAGGAGCAGTGCATATGGTGAGCAGGAGCAGGACACGCGCGTTTTGCTTTCACACTGGCAGCGTTTGTCACGCGCGCCTGAACTGCGGGTTTTGTACAGACAGAGTAGGCTACTCTATAATGGATAAGTTGGCATTGCTTTATTTCGTTTTCAAATACATTTAAGAGAAAAGACTTGTCAAGAAGCTTATTTTATTAATCATTTAATTATATAACTTTTGGTTCATCTTTGTTTTTATTGTTCGGGCAACAAGTTTATTTTTGGACATTTATTTTATTTTTAAATTGCTGTTGATCATTTGATTGACTGTGTAAAACACAATAGATATCATCAATGCACTTTTTGGATAACACTGCGGTGTATTTTGCCCATGATCAATGCATTGTCACTTTAATTCAGCGTAAGCGGGGCGTTAAAAATAGACTGGGCGCCGAAACTATCGCTGCACTGCTGTTCCTGCTCTGCTCCTGCTACGCGCTGCCGCGCCGCTTCTGCGTGCGATGTGAATGCACTCATTGAATAACATGGACGCCGAAAAAAATACGTGCTGCTCACGCGCCGCTGACGCTTGCGGTGTGAAACCGGCGTTAGCATACAATATTTGAGCCAATGCGGCATCTGTAGTTGAGAGTCTGTTCACGGAAACAACAGAGTAAAGACGTGTTCGGTAGTTCTGCTCAGTCTGTTTATTGTCTTCCACACGATACACCACAAATGGCGACGAGGATATTAAATGAATACCACGGCATAAATGGACTGTAACGCAGGTTTCACACCGCAAGCGTCAGCGGCGCGTGAGCAGCGCGTATTTTTTTCGGCGTCCATGTTAATCAATGAGTGCATTCACACCGGGAGCAGGAGCAGCGCGCGAGCGTCCAGCAGGAGCGTCGCGTGAACAGCAGTACCACTGGTCGTAGTAAAAAAAAAAAAAAAAAAATGAGTTTATTTTTTTTTTCGGAGGAACCAGGCACGTGTTGGATTAGTAGTTAGCATCAAAAAAAAATAAATCAGCCATGGCTGTGCCAATCGGTCGTGTGATGAATACAATGACGCAAAGGAGGATTTTGAGTCATATCTGGAACGTCTGGAACAGTGGATGTTGGCAAATGAAATCAAGGATGAAAAGAAGGTGTGTGTGTTTCTTTCGGTGATTGGGGCTGATGCTTATAAGCTGCTGAAGAATCTGGTGTCGCCAACAGTACCGAGTGCTATGGAGTACGCTGATCTGGTGAGAGCACTGAGCACACATTACAAGCCGGCACCGATTGTAATCGCGGAACGATTTCGGTTCCAGAAGCGTAACCAGAAAGAGAGTGAAACTGTCTCTGATTATGTGGTGGCTTTGAGGCAGCTATCAGCTACCTGTGTTTTTGGACAGTACCTGGATGATGCGCTGAGAGATCGTTTTGTGAGTGGATTACGCTCGGATGCCGTGCAGCGCAGATTGCTGTCTGAAAAGGATCTGACTTTCCCAAAGGCTTGTGAGATTGCAGTAGCAATGGAACTGGCGTCAAAGAAATCAATGGAATTTTCTGGACACAGCGAGCCTCATCAGGTAAACGCCCTGTCAAGTGCAAGCTTTTCTGAGAAGGGGAGGAAAGGACAGTTTAGACGACAAAATGATAATAAAGCACAAAGCAAAAGCCAAAAAGGAGTAAAAAATTACTTTGGGACACAACAACAGACATGCTACCGATGTGGGGGAAAACACTCAGCACGTGACTGCAGATTTAAAAATGAAAAGTGTCATACCTGCTCCAAAATTGGACATATAGCCCGTGCATGTAGAAAGGGAAAAGCCATTTCTCAAACTCAGTATGTTGAAGCTGAAGTAAATACATGCAGAGAGGATGAAGAGGCTGAACTTTTTGGAGTGTATACAGTATACTCCACCTCAAGCTGTGAAAAGGGGTACACAGTGGATGTCGCACTGGGTGATAAGAGTACAACAATGCTACTGGATACAGGGTCAGCTGTGTCAGTGGTATCTGAGGATTTCTACCAGACGAATCTTAACAAATTCAGTTTAAAACCAGCCCCCGAGTTAAAGCTAAAATCATATTCAGGCCAAAGTATCGCTGTTCGAGGATACATCAGGATACCAGTGAAGTATGAAACACAGCAAGTCACCTTACCTCTGGTCATTGTAAAGGGAAGTAGACCAGCTCTGATTGGTAGGAACTGGTTAAAGGAACTACACCTGAACTGGAAACAGATTTTCACGGTACACAGGGTGCTTACACAGGTAGAGGGAACCCCAGGAGTCAACGAGGTGTTACAGCGCCACCAGGCAGTGTTCTCTGAGAACCAAGGCTGCATAGAGGGTTTTAAAGCCAAAATCCGCGTAAAACCAGGCACCACACCAATCTTTTGCAAAGCTCGCCCAGTTCCTTACGCATTAAAGGAAGCAGTAGAAAAGGAGCTGGACAGGTTGGAGAAAATGGAAGTGATTTCAAAGATTGAGAAAAGTGAGTGGGCCTCTCCGATAGTCACCGTGCCAAAGGCAGATAAAACAATTAGGATTTGTGGTGACTACAAGGTCAGTATTAATCGGTGTATGGAAGAGCAGACATACCCACTACCTAACACTGAAGATCTGTTTGCTACTTTAGCAGGAGGAACATCATTCAGTAAGCTTGACCTCTCTCATGCCTACCAGCAGCTGATGTTAGACGAAGAGTCAGAGAAGTATTTGACAGTCAACACTCATAAGGGCCTGTACAAATTTCATCGCCTCAGATATGGTGTTTCCAGCGCGCCTGCAATTTTTCAGTCTGTTATGGACCAGATCTTACAAGGGCTGGATCATGTGACATGTTTTTTGGATGATATTCTCATCACTGCTTCATCTGAGGAGAAGCATTTAAAAAGACTGGATGAAGTGCTCACACGTCTGGAAAAACATGGAGTCAGAGTGAAACTGTCTAAATGTCAGTTTTTTCAGAGCAGTGTGGAGTATCTGGGACATCGCATTGACCAGGATGGCCTTCACCCCACTGATGAAAAGATTGTAGCCATAAACAAAGCGCCGGAGCCAAAAAATGTCACTGAGCTGAAGTCCTTCTTAGGTCTTCTTAACTACTACAGCCGTTTCCTGCCAAACTCCTCCACCATCCTCCACCCTCTACACAACCTGCTGAGAAAAGAGGCTAAGTGGGTTTGGACTTCTGAGTGTGCTAATGCATTTGAAGATGCAAAGCAGCTATTACAGAAAAATAAAGTGTTGGTGCATTACGACGTTTCCCGTTTGCCACTCCGGATTGCATGTGATGCGTCACCCTATGGAGTAGGGGCGGTGATTTCTCATGTCATGGAAAATGGAGAGGAACGGCCTGTGGCTTTTGCATCAAGGACATTAACTGAGGCTGAAAGAAAATATGGCCAAATCGAAAAGGAGGCACTTGCCATCATCTTTGGAGTTAAGAAATTCCATAAATATCTCTATGGGAGGAAATTCACACTCATAACAGATCACAAACCACTGTTAACTATCCTGGGACCAAAGTCAGCGGTTCCAACTTTAGCAGCATTAAGGATGCAACGCTGGGCTCTCATCCTCATGGCATACAGCTATGATATTGAGTACAGAAGATCAGCTGATCATGCAAACGCTGATGCTTTGTCCCGCCTACCCAGAGCCTCATTCGACAACACAGGAGAAGAGGGAGGTATTTTTTACTTCTCACACGTGGAGGAACTACCAGTGGGTGCGAAAGACATTGAGAGAGCTACTTTAAAAGATCCTATACTGAACAAAGTGTGGAGTTACACAATGAATGGATGGCCAAGTCATGTTCAGGAGGAAGCACTGCGGCCTTATTTCATACGCAGGCAGGAGTTGTCAGCAGAACAAGGCTGCGTTCTTTGGGGCCAGCGAGTCATCATACCCCCAGGTTATTGACAGCGTTTACTGGAAGACCTTCATCATGTGCACCCGGGGATCTGCCGCATGAAAGCTCTCGCTCGCAGCTACATTTGGTGGCCTGGCTGTGATGGGGAAATAGAAGAACTGGTGAAAGGTTGCTCAATCTGCCAAGCTGTTCAGAAAATGCCAGCAGTCGCACCGCTGCACCACTGGAGATGGCCGGAAAGAGTGTGGCAGAGGATTCACATTGATTTTGCTGAGAAGGACAAGCAGTATTTTCTGGTGGTCATTGATAGCCATTCAAAGTGGTTAGAAGTTTTTCCCATGTCTTCCACCACCTCTCACAACACAATTGTAGTGCTGCGAAGCTTGTTCTCTGCTTATGGACTGCCAGAAGAGCTGGTATCAGATAATGGTCCACAGCTGGTGTCGAAGGAGTTTACACAGTTTCTGGAGAGAAACGGTATCAAACACACTGCTGTACCTGCATACCATCCTGCATCAAATAGAGCTGCAGAGAGGTCAGTGCAGATCTTGAAACGTGCGCTGACGAAGAATGTGTTGGAAGCAGAGGTAAAGGCTCCCTTGCCACTCAGTCATAGACTTGCAAATTTCCTGCTCATGTACCGCAGTACACCCCACACCGTGACTGGACGGACACCGGCTGAGTTATTTCTGAAACGCCAGATCCGAACTCGCTTCTGTTTGCTTAAGCCCACGCTTGCCAGACAGATTGAAGAGAAACAAGCCACACAGAAACGTCATCATGACCGCGATGGCTCATCTCTTCGTTTCTTTCAGGAAGGGGAAGCGGTCCGTGTCCGAAATTTCAGGGGAGGAGTGGAGAAATGGAGTCAGGCAGAGGTACTGAAAAGACTGGGAGCTGTTACATACATGGTGCAAGAGGGTCAGAGGCAGCGCACAGTGCATGTCGACCACATGTTGCCATGGCGAGGAAATGTTGAGACACTTCAAAAAAGCTTGCCCTCACCAGAGGTTGAAAATGAGCCGCCAGTAACTATGGACTGTGTTGTTCCAGCTGTGTTGCCTAGTGCACCAGTGACGCAAATACCACCTACTGTTCTCACTAAACCAACTGAACAGGTTGTTGAGGTATCATCTCACACAGCAAACAAAAACTCACCTGAGAAACGGCGGTACCCAAAGAGGGTCCGTGTACCACCTAAAAGACTGAATCTATAACCAGCAGTATTTTGTAGGTAAATGTAAATCTGCACAGTGAATGTAAGCTGCCAAGAGACATTTTTTGTTGAAAATAGGAAGTAAATTTATTGTGGTTGTGAGATTTAAATGCAAAGTTAGTTGTTGCTAATTATTTCTAAACTTAAAAGGGTTCTTGTTAAAACTAAAAAGGGAGGAATGTAATAGACTTGTGTATTTACAAGTTAAGGCTGCCACCTTGTGGGTCATTATTGAAATGGCAGTGGTTGTGTTAAGTATTGTTAGCATACAATATTTGAGCCAATGCGGCATCTGTAGTTGAGAGTCTGTTCACGGAAACAACAGAGTAAAGACGTGTTCGGTAGTTCTGCTCAGTCTGTTTATTGTCTTCCACACGATACACCACAGGGCACAAAATGTATTATTGTATTGTGTATTATTGTATATTTTTAATTAATTAATAAATGTACTAAACTGAAATGTTTACTGTGTGTCATTCATGTTCTGTATATGTTGCTTCACAGTAGCCTTGACTTAAAATATTTATTTTAATATTGTTGGATAATAAAATTGAATTCAATTTATGGTTGAAAATGCAGTCAGGCAGGGAAAGACAGGGATGGCATGCACTGATGTGCAAAGGAAGTGGAATTCAGGTGCGAAGAAGAATGTAGGAATGAGGAAGGTGAAGAACATTAATTTTAACCATCACAGGCCATACCACATTTATCCAGGCACATCGACAATGCAAGAATCAACAATGCCTCCCCAACTTTTTAAGAACCACAGAGAGTTCATAGCCCACAGTAATTCATCAGTGATGGCCCCACTGTTTCAGCTCCAGACAAATGGTCTTATTCAGTTAAGTTATAGAGCAGGTGTAGACAGCAGCAAGGCAGGCCACAGCAAACATGATCCAACCCACAGTAATACACTCTTTCATACTGAACACAGCACAACACTAACATGTCCAAAATGCACACATTTTTATGAGGCCTACATTAAAGTGTCCCCTACACAAGCAGCTACACTGATGGAAGAAACCAGGATGCAAAGTGCTTCACAGTCATGGCATGATGCTAGAAAGCTTCGTCTAACAGCCAGCACAGCAAAACGGGTCCCAAAACGAAACACCACAGATCCTCAAAAATTTCTAAATGAGCATCTGTACCCAACATTCACCGGCAATACAGCAACACTGCATGGCAAAGACAATTAGATAAACGTCATCACACTCATGGAAAGCAGAGGGCATACTGTGGAGAAGAGAGGCCTGGTCGTGCACCCTGACCATTCTTGGTTGGGAGCCAACCCAGATGGGATCCTTGACTCAGCACAACTCCTTGAGATCAAGTGCCCCTTCAAGAGTTCCATGTCACTGGCAGAATTTCTAGGATGGCCAAATGGTGACATCAGAAGTTTAGGTGATGGACAGTACCTGATTTGTCCTAAAGGAAAGGATGGATACTACCTCCAGGTGATTCTTTAATAATTTAATATATGTTAATATATTGTATATATAATATATAATAATATTGTTTTTAAATAAATGTATTTTCTATATTTAGAAATATACTTTTTAATATGAAAGTAGCTCTATTATTAGACTAACATTGTATTTTAAACTTACAGGTGCTTCTCAATAAGAATGTCGTGGAAAAGTTAATTTATTTCAGGAATTCAACTTAAAATGTGAAACTAATTTATTATATAGACTCATTACATGCAAAGTGAGATATTTCAAGCCTTTATTTGTTATAATTTTGATGATTATGGCTTACAGCTTATGAAACCCCCAAATTCAAATAAATGAACTTTTCCACGACATTCTAATTTATTGAGAAGCACCTGTATGCATTAATTAAACAGATTATTTTTACAAACATGTACTCTTAATCCTTTCAGACACAACTGACCATGATGTGTCTGGGCCTACAAAGCTGCAAGCTAGTCATCTGGACACCAAGTGAGGACATCGAATTGGAGATTCCATTTGATAAGCACTACACAGATGCACAAGTGCAACATCTGCAGAACTTCTTCTTTGTACACATGCTACCTAGATTGGCTGATGATTTTGCTGACAAGAAAATACATCTCTGTCCAACATACCTGCAGATGTTTAATGCGTAGTTAGGGGAATGTTTACACTGTTCTCAATATATATATAATATATAATAATATTAATTTATTAATAATCAATACTTATAAAGGCAATGGTTACAGTTGTGTGAGGAAAACAAACCACAATTAAAACAAAAAAATACACACTGAATAAAAACATATTACACACTTAGTCATTGGCTTTTGAGTTTATTTATAAGAATAAATTAATGTGTCATTTGCACATTTGGTTAACAATGGTATTCAGAACATTTCATTAAATAAAAATAGTAATACTATACTGTGAAATTACACAAACTTCTCTCTTTTGCAGAATATTACGAGATTGAAAAATATTAAGAATTTAAACAAATTTACACAGCAAAAAGAAAATAGCTATCTATGAAACAACAACTAAAAGAAAAAGTGTTGGTATATCAGTGCAAGTAAAAGTTGTGAATTGGTTTATACAGTTGATAAAGTTATAGAGAGAATTGAAGATTTAAGCTCAAGCTGATTGTGAAAAATATTGTGTCTATGTTCTAGAAATAAGCTCTCCTCGCAGATTTACGAGTGCTGCACAGATTCTTAGTATTCTGTCGATTTTAGGGACAAAATTAATAGGCACAGTTTGAGAGAGGATCTTGTACACCTTAAGACGTCTGATTGCTCGCTCAATGTGGATGCGGATATTAGCAATGCGTCTTGTGCGAGTGACCTGCTCATTTGTCAGCTGGCATTTCTTGCGCGTAAAAGCTGGCATGATCAAACGAACATTCCGTTCCTCTAGCAGATCTCTGATGGTGAAGCCACGGTCCCCCATCACCTCATCTCCAGCACGCAAATGGTCGAGAAACCCAGAGTTCTGTGTGATGAATCTATCGCTACATTTGCCACCGTAAGCCTCTGAAATGTACATAACCATACCAGATGGAGCAATTGCTACCAGATACTTGACAGTATTGTTTGCATAGTAGTGACTATAAGATTCTGTTCTTGAGTCCAGATTTTTGGCCTTCTGCAAGACACTTTCTGTGCAGTCAATGACACAAGTTGTGTTGGGGAAATTGTCCTTAAAAATTTGCGGCAAAGTGGCTTTTATTGTTTCCCGCGGCAGCCATGGAATGAGATCCTGGGTGTGCTCAGCAATCACATCTATCCAAAATGTCAGTGTTTTACTGACCTGACCAGGTGACATTTTGAAGCGTCTAGCTAAATCGGCAATAACAAAGTTCTGTCTAAGCTTCATTAATGTCAAGAGAATTTGGTCCTCTGCTGAAAATGCTGACGATGTGGGGGCAAAACGTTGCAAGCAAGACACAAGGGTTTTGAATTCGAGAAGTGGAATCCCTGTGTACAGCAGACAGTCTGTATCGTCTTTCAAAATAACATCTGCAACAGGCAGTGTCCTCTCAGTGGATGGGGCAGTTGTCATACCACATGTGATGGTAGGTGCTTTGGAGTAGGTGTGGTCCTTCATTGTTGGGTCTGACCACTGTGTCTGGGCATCATGGAAGGTCTGTGAGGTAGGATCTGGGTCCCCAGAAACCTGCATCACATCAGGCTCATCTGCAGGGAATAGGCTACATTAAGTATATATTTAGCTGGTTAGTCCTTCAATGACGATTAAAAAAAAAACAATTAGGGGGCATCAGAGTCTTGAAAAACATCTAAACTGCGTTTAATACCATCAATATAGATATTCTGTAACATTAAATGTTAACTAATAGAGGAAATTAAATTAGCATCTGTCACTGTGTACCATTGTGCCCTCCAAGCTCGTCACAATAAAAGTTTATGCGAGGCAAAAACATCAGGCTACCTGTCTACCTTCATGGCACAGGTTTTCATATATTAATAATAAGTAATTCAAGAAAAACAAAAGAAAAAAAAAAAACAAGCTAGTTGACATTACATTAATGTTAAGTTACCTGTTGTTGTTGTTGTTGTTGTTGTGACATGTCGAATCCTAGGTCGGCGTCTCTTCTCCGGTTGCTTCTCGTAACCCAGAAAGAGCGTTGGGTACGGGTTATCCACTGTTGGCTTCTTGTCCACGAAGTGAAACGAGCACACAAACAGGTGTTTTGGAGGTGTTTTTAAGTTTAAGTTCTTCCTCCATATTCTATTTAATTCGTCGTCTTTTGGGAGGGGATGGAAACTGTATAATCGTTCACAGGAACACTCAGATTTAGTTTTAGGCTTATGTTCAAAACACTCACGTTTCAGCCACTGAATTAGTTTAGTGCGGTTATATGTACAACCACGAACAGCACATGTTGTCCCTGAGCTCCGTAACGACATCTCTCATTAATGTTTGCGAATTTAAATAGTAGAAAAATGTACTCAAAAAATACCTAACCTCTCCGCTATGTAACACAAAATACTGTTGATTTACTACTTCCGCCACCTAACCGGAAGTTTCACCCACGTTCTATTTTACAGTAGCGCCCAGTTATTGTAAATGAAATAGTCACAGATAATAGCATCGATGTACTTTGCCTTACTGAAACCTGGCTTAAACCAAATGATTATTTCGGTCTAAATGAGACTACTCCATCAGGATACTCCTATAAGCACGAGCCCGGTCTGATTGGTCGTGGCGGCGGTATTGCAACTATCTATAGAGATTTTCTTAGTGTTACTCAGAAAACGGGTTATAAGTTTATTTCATTTGAAGTACTTGTACTAAATGTTACGCTCTTAGATGATAGAAAAACATCCCTATTATCTTTAGCCTTGGCTACCGTATATAGACCACCAGGGCCTTACGCTGATTTCCTAAAAGAATTTGCAAATTTTCTCTCAGATCTATTGGTCAATGTCGATAAAGTACTAATTGTTGGAGATTTTAACATACACGTAGATAATCAAAATGATACGTTAGGGGCTGCGTTTATAGATTTATTAAACTCCTTTGGGGTTAAGCAAAACGTTACCGGACCAACTCATCGTCTTAATCATACACTCGATTTAATTATATCACATGGAACCGATCTAACCGATATAGATATCATTCCACAAAGTGAAGATGTAACTGACCATTACATGGTAACTTGCATATTACATACCCCGGTAATATATCATGCTGCGCCACGTTATCGATTAGGCAGAACAATCCTTCCATCCACCATAGATAATTTTTCAAATTGCTTATCGGATTTGTCTCAGCTGCTCAGTGAACCCAAACAAACAGATGAACTAGACGAACTAACCAGCACTATGAGCACCATTCTCTCTGGAAAATTGGATATTGTTGCACCTATGAGACTAAAAAAGGTCAGAGAGAAAATTAAAGCACCATGGTACAACAATACTACACGTGTTCTAAAGAGAGAAACCCGTAATTTAGAGCGTAAATGGAAACAAACTAATTTAGAGGTTTTTAGAATCGCTTGGAAAGACAGTATGTCACGCTATAAAAAGGCCCTAAAAGCGGCCAGGGCTGAGCACCTCCGCAAACTAATAGAAAACAACCAAAACAATCCTAGGTTCTTATTTAACACCGTGGCTAGACTAACAAATAAACAGATGTCTCCTGAACAAAATATCCCGTTACAGTTTAGTAGTAATGATTTCATGAATTTTTTCACTGAGAAAATAGAAAACATCAGAACCACAATTGTCAATTGAACACAATTGAACCACAAACCACACTCGTTAAAATCACAAATGATTTACTCTTAGCTTCTGACCAAGGCTGTATCTCAATACTAGTTTTACTTGATCTTAGTGCTGCGTTCGATACTATAGATCATACAATACTCTTAGATCGACTACAAAATTATACTGGTGTTCAAGGACAAGCATTAAGCTGGTTCAGATCATACTTATCAGACCGCTACCATTTTGTCTATTTAAATGGAGAAAAATCGATCATAACTTCAGTAAACTATTGAGTGCCGCAAGGATCTGTGTTAGGCCCTCTATTATTCTCAATATATATGCTGCCACTTGGAAATATTATAAGGAAATATGGAATTAGTTTCCATTGTTATGCTGATGACACTCAACTATATATTTCATCACGGCCGGATGAAAACGCTAAATTATCCAAATTGACAGAGTGTGTTAAAGATATAAAAGATTGGATGACGCACAATTTTCTTTTATTAAATCCTGATAAGACAGAGGTAATACTTATCGGTTCAAAAAACCGCCCACAAAACCTCTTACAATACAACTTTTGTCAGGGTTTTACAGAGGATGCAGACAAGATGGTAAGGTTAATAGTTTATTTTCAGGGAGTGTGGAGATGCAGACAGATGGTGAGTAACAGAAACACAGAATAACAGTGGATGCTTAGCTGGTTGGTAATGTCCTTGTCTTTCTTTCTCTTTGCAGATGATGTCAGGCTGAAGGCAGAACAGGATGGCAGGCAGGACGGATTGGAGAGGATGAAATGACAGGTAGGAATCCAGGTAAGTGTTCGGAAGTCTGTGGGTCATGTTAAGGTGAACATCGACGAGACCAGACAAGGAGTGAAGGGAGAGTGCTGAATATAAAGGGTGGTTAATGAGGGAGTGCAGGTGATGATGATTGGTGATTGGGTGAGTGAGTGCAGGTGTGCGCCATGGAGGATTCTGGGGAATGAAGTGCACACACAGATGAAGGCTGAAGAACGTGACCGTGACATTACTCCCCCCTCCCGTAAGGCGCGTCCCGCGCCGAAGAAGGCAGCATACGGGAGGGAGGGTGGGCATCCTGGAGTCCGTGACGGGAAGGTGGAGCAGGTTCAGGAGTACGGACTCCAGGATGGTGGCAGGACAGACAGAGGAGGTGATCAGGACGGTGCAGACTGAGCAGGGAACCAAGGTGAAGCAGACTGATCAGGGGACCATGGTGATACAGGCTGAGCAGGGGACCATGGCGGTAAGGACCTTTCGGGTGGCCATGGCGGTGCGGACCCTTCGGGTGGCCATGGCGGAGAGGACCCTTCGGGTGGCCATGGCGGAGAGGACCCTTCGGGTGGCCACGGCGGTGAGGACCCTTCAGGTGGCCACGGCGGTGAGGACCCTTCAGGTGGCCATGGCGGAGAAGACCCTTCGGGTGGCCACGGCGGTGAGGACCCTTCAGGTGGCCATGGTGGAGAAGACCCTTCGGGTGGCCATGGCGGAGAAGACTGATAGCCCCCCCCCCAAAATTCCTTTGGGGAAATATCAGGCTTTAACACTGGACTGGAAGAGGCAGGGGGCGAAAGCGGCTCTGGGCTGGACAGGACCAGTGATGAAGGCGGCTCTGGACTGGACAGGACCAGCGGCGAAGAGGACTCTGAGCTGGACAGGACCAGCGGCGAAGAGGACTCTGAGCTGGACAGGACCAGCGGCGAAGAGGGCTGTGAGCTGGGCGGAACCAGCGGCGAAGAGGGCTGTGAGCTGGGCGGAACCAGCGGCGAAGAGGGCTGTGAGCTGAGCAGCGATGAGGGCTGTGAGCTGGGCAGCGATGAGGGCTGTGAGCTGGGCAGCGATGAGGGCTGTGAGCTGGGCAGCGATGAGGGCTGTGAGCTGGGCAGCGATGAGGGCTCTGTGCTGGGCAGCGATGAGGGCTCTGTGCTGGGCAGCGATGAGGGCTCTGTGCTGGGCAGCGATGAGGGCTCTGTGCTGGGCAGCGATGAGGGCTCTGTGCTGGGCAGCGATGAGGGCTCTGTGCTGGGCAGCGATGAGGGCTCTGTGCTGGGCAGCGATGAGGGCTCTGTGCTGGGCAGCGATGAGGGCTCTGTGCTGGGCAGCGATGAGGGCTCTGTGCTGGGCAGCGATGAGGGCTCTGTGCTGGGCAGCGATGAGGGCTCTGTGCTGGGCAGGACCAGCTGTGAGGAGGGCATTGAGCTGGACTGGACCAGCTGTGAGGAGGGCGTTGAGCTGGACAGGACCAGCTGTGAAGAGGGCGTTGAGCTGAATGGGACCAACAGTGAAGGCTCTGTGCAGGGCAGGACCAGCAGTGAAGGCTTGGTGCTGGGCAGGACCAGCGGTGTAGACTTTGGGCTGGGCAGGACCAGCGGCGAAGAGGGCTCAGTGCTGGACTGGACCAGCGGCGAAGAAGGCTCTGTGCTGGACGGGACCAGCGGCGAAGAGGGCTCTGTGCTGGACGGGACCAGCGGCGAAGAGGGCTCTGTGCTGGACGGGACCAGCGGCGAAGAGGGCTCTGTGCTGGACGGGACCAGCGGCGAAGAGGGCTCTGTGCTGGACGGGACCAGCGATGAGGGCTTTGAGCTGGACGGGACCAGCGATGAGGGCTTTGAGCTGGACGGGACCAGCGATGAGGGCTTTGAGCTGGACGGGACCAGCGATGAGGGCTTTGAGCTGGACGGGACCAGCGATGAGGGCTTTGAGCTGGACGGGACCAGCGATGAGGGCTTTGAGCTGGACGGGACCAGCGATGAAGAGGGATTTGAGCTGGACGGAACCAGCGATGAGGGCTTTGTGCTGGACGGGACCAGCGATGAGGGCTTTGTGCTGGACGGGACCAGCGATGAGGGCTTTGTGCTGGACGGGACCAGCGATGAGGGCTTTGAGCTGGACGGGACCAGCGATGAGGGCTTTGAGCTGGACGGGACCAGCGATGAGGGCTTTGAGCTGGACGGGACCAGCGATGAAGAGGGATTTGAGCTGGACGGAACCAGCGATGAAGAGGGATTTGAAAACTCTGGCTCTGGCTCGGGGAGAATGACGCTCACAGGCTCTGGCGGGCAGGCGACTGGCCCTGGCGGGCAGGCGACTGGCCCTGGCTCTGGCTCTGGCGGGCAGGCGACTGGCTCTGGCTCTGGCGGGCAGGCGACTGGCTCTGGCTCTGGCGGGCAGGCGACTGGCTCTGGCTCTGGCGGGCAGGCGACTGGCTCTGGCTCTGGCGGGCAGGCGACTGGCTCTGGCTCTGGCGGGCAGGCGACTGGCTCTGGCTCTGGCGGGCAGGCGACTGGCTCTGGCTCTGGCGGGCAGGCGACTGGCTCTGGCTCTGGCGGGCAGGCGACTGGCTCTGGCGGGCAGGCGACTGGCTCTGGCTCTGGCGGGCAGGCGCTCATAGACTCAGGGGCGGCGGGCACGACGCCTACTGCCTTGGTCTCGGCAGCTCTGGCGTGAAGTGCGGGCTCGGCTGGACCGGCGCGAAGCGCGGGCCCGCTAGTGCTGGTGACTGAATTCCGGATGATGATGGCTGGAGATGGTGGTTGAGTGGCGATGTCCTCAACCTCACCTACGGTGAACCTTGAGCCACTCAACCACAACACATGATCTAGATACTGGGCAAATGAGCCTGGGATTGCCTCCGCTGGAGCTTGCTGGTACAGATGGTTATCCAGTCCGCCCCAAAATACTGTTTTTAGGACATCATCTGTCCAGCTTACCCCAACAGAAAGCTCCAGAAAGCCGGCGACATATTCCTCGATTGAGCACCCATCTTGAAAACAATGAATCAGATGATCAGCTGGGGTTAGGGTGAAGTGAGCAACTTCCATGCTTCGTGTGGTCTGGTCTTCTGTCAGGGTTTTACAGATGATGCAGACAAGATGGTAAGGTTAATAGTTTATTTTCAGGGAGTGTGGAGATGCAGACAGATGGTGAGTAACAGAAACACAGAATAACAGTGGATGCTTAGCTGGTTGGTAATGTCCTTGTCATTCTTTCTCTTTGCAGATGATGTCAGGCTGAAGGCAGAACAGGATGGCAGGCAGGACGGATTGGAGAGGATGAAATGACAGGTAGGAATCCAGGTAAGTGTTCGGAAGTCTGTGGGTCATGTTAAGGTGAACATCGACGAGACCAGACAAGGAGTGAAGGGAGAGTGCTGAATATAAAGGGTGGTTAATGAGGGAGTGCAGGTGATGATGATTGGTGATTGGGTGAGTGAGTGCAGGTGTGCGCCATGGAGGATTCTGGGGAATGAAGTGCACACACAGATGAAGGCTGAAGAACGTGACCGTGACAACTTTAACATAGTAGGGTGTCCTGTTACTTTATCCTCTACAGTAAAAGACCTGGGTGTTATATTAGATTGTAACTTGTCTTTTGAAAATCATATTTCATATGTTACAAGAACAGCCTTTTTCCACCTTAGAAACATTGCTAAGTTACGTAATATGCTATCAGTTTCTGATGCAGAAAAGTTAGTTCATGCATTCATGACCTCGAGACTAGATTACTGTAATGCTTTATTAGCTGGTTGTCCTGCATCCTCAATAAACAAGCTACAGTTAGTCCAAAATGCCGCCGCTAGAGTTCTTACTAGATCAAGAAAATTTGACCATATAACACCAATTTTATCATCACTACATTGGTTACCTATAAAGTTCCGTATTAATTACAAGGTATTGCTACTGACTTATAAAGCCCTAAACGGCTTAGCTCCAGTTTATTTAACGGATCTTCTATCGCCCTATAATCCATCGCGCTCTTTAAGATCACTAAATTCGAAGCTTTTGGTCATACCTAGGATATCCAGATCCACCAAAGGAGGGAGATCATTTTCACATTTAGCTCCAAAACTCTGGAATAGTCTTCCTGATACTGTTCGTTGCTCAGACTCGCTCTCCCAGTTTAAAACTAGATTAAAGACGCATCTCTTCAGCCAGGCATTCATATAATATTTTAATCTTACAGTTAAATCCGGTCTCTACTTCATAAACGCCAGAGGAGAACTGGCCCCCGACTGAGCCTGGGTTCTCCCAAGGTTTTTTTTTTCTCCATTAGGTCACCTGATGGAGTTTTTCGGTTCCTTGCCACTGTTGCCTTTGGCTTGCTCAGTTGGGGATACTTAATTTGATTAATCGATTCAACAGTGCTATTGATCAGCATTACCAAACGTGGATGTTGTACACCAGAAACAAACAATGATGTACTATTTTATTTAATACTGTGAAGCTGCTTTGATACAATCTGTATTGTGAAAAGCGCTATATAAATAAAGTTGACTTGACTTGACTTGACTTGTCAAACCCCTTTGATCCTTTGATCTCCTTCGATCTCCCTTTCTTATCTTTGATCCCTTTGATCCTATGCCAAAAGGGGCGGGTACCTGTCACCAGAAGGGGCGTGCACCTGTCAATCAATCATTTTTTGACAGTTGCCATAGGGTATCAACTACTTCCAAGCAATGTTGGACTTTTAAGTCAAAGGTATATATCACATATACAACATGCATAAAGAAAATAACATTTAAACAGGAGAAAAACAACAGCTAAATAAGGGGATGTAGCTCAGTGGTAGAGCGCATGCTTTGCATGTATGAGGTCCTGGGTTCAATCCCCTGCATCTCCAAGCAATGTTGGACTTTTACGTCAAAGGTATACATCACATATACAACGTGCATTAAAGAAAATAACATTTAAACAGGAGAAAAACAACAGCTAAATAAGGGGATGTAGCTCAGTGGTAGAGCGCATGCTTCGCATGTATGAGGTCCTGGGTTCAATCCTCAGCATCTCCAAGCAATATGGAAATTTCCGTTTGTTTCTTAAACATCTGAACTGCACATGCATGCATTCCAGTGTTGAACTTTATCACCAATTCATTTAGATTTAAAGGAACATATTAGTAAACAACAGAAGACTGACATCACTGTGAGGGGACGTAGCTCAGTGGTAGAGCGCATGCTTCGCATGTATGAGGTCCTGGGTTCAATCCCCAGCATCTCCAATCAATATGGAAAATTCCATTTGTTTCTTAAACATCTGAACTGCATGTGCATGCATTCTAGTGTTGAGCTTTATCATCAGTTCATTTAGATTTAAAGGCACACATTAGTAAACAACAGAACACCATTATCACCATGAGGGGATGTAGCTCAGTGGTAGAGTGCATGCTTTGCATGTATGAGGTCTTGGGTTCAATCCCCAGCATCTCCAAGGCAAGCGATGTTGGACTTTTAAGTCAAAGGTATATATCACATACACTCACCTAAAGGATTATTAGGAACACCATACTAATACTTTGTTTGACCCCCTTTCGCCTTCAGAACTGCCTTAATTCTACGTGGCATTGATTCAACAAGGTGCTGAAAGCATTCTTTAGAAATGTTGGCCCATATTGATAGGATAGCATCTTGCAGTTGATGGAGATTTGTGGGATGCACATCCAGGGCACGAAGCTCCCGTTCCACCACATCCCAAAGATGCTCTATTGGGTCGAGATCTGTTGACTGTGGGGGCCATTTTAGTACAGTGAACTCATTGTCATGTTCAAGAAACCAATTTGAAATGATTCGAGCTTTGTGCATTATCCTGCTGGAAGTAGCCATCAGAGGATGGGTACATGGTGGTCATAAAGGGATGGACATGGTCAGAAACAATGCTCAGGTAGGCCGTGGCATTTAAATTATGCCCAATTGGCACTAAGGGGCCTAAAGTGTGCCAAGAAAACATCCCCCACACCATTACACCACCACCACCAGCCTGCACAGTGGTAACAAGGCATGATGGATCCATGTTCTCATTCTGTTTACGCCAAATTCTGACTCTACCATCTGAATGTCTCAACAGAAATTGAGACTCATCAGACCAGGCAACATTTTTCCCGTCTTCAACTGTCCAATTTTGGTGAGCTTGTGCAAATTGTAGCCTCTTTTTCCTATTTGTAGTGGATATGAGTGGTACCCGGTGGGGTCTTCTGCTGTTGTAGCCCATCCGCCTCAAGTTTGTACGTGTTGTGGCTTCACAAATGCTTTGCTGCATACCTCGGTTGTAACGAGAGGTATTATTTCAGTCACAGTTGCTCTTCTATCAGCTTGAATCAGTCGGCCCATTCTCCTCTGACCTCTAGCATCAACAAGGCATTTTCGCCCACAGGACTGCCGCATACTGGATGTTTTTCCCTTTTCACACCATTCTTTGTAAACCCTAGAAATGGTTGTGCGTGAAAATCCCAGTAACTGAGCAGATTGTGAAATACTCTGACCGGCCCGTCTGGGACAACAACCATGCCACGCTCAAAATTGCTTAAATCACCTTTCTTTCCCATTCTGACATTCAGTTTGGAGTTCAGGAGATTGTCTTGACCAGGACCACACCCCTAAATGAGCTGAAGCAACTGCCATCTGATTGGTTGATTAGATAATTGCATTAATGAGAAATTGAACAGGTGTTCCTAATAATCCTTTAGGTGAGTGTATACATAGATATCATATAAAGGCTAGATGTCTCGTCCGCGCTGCTGGCCAATGGAGGTCGACGTCCGCACACGGCGGCCATCTTACGACAGGGTGCTCGCTCACTCGTAACATGGTGCATGTACTTTTAAATAACCATAACTTGCTAAATTTTCTACCGATTTTCAAACGGTTTGGTTTGTTATAAACGTCAGAGATGTAGCTATGAAACTGCATACATATGAAAAATTATACAAATGGACTTCCATATGAAAGAATTATAGCCACGGTAATGACGTTTGTAAGAAACCAAACCGTTTGTAAATCCGTCAAGATTTCACCGAGATAAGAGGATTTGTGTGCATGCTGATCACTCACCTTAATTCACAGAGCCCTGTAGTAAGATGGCCGCCGGTGATGCCGGAAGTGACTCCGCCTTAAGACATCGAGCCTTTACCAGAGCCATAGAGAGAAAGAGTTGCGACACTCTTTGATGTCGCCGCTATGGCTGTCACGTGGTTCATGTAAGCCCCAATAGTTCTAAAACATACGCTGGCTGTCATGTTCTTCTATGGGACAGACAGCAGCGATTGCATTATTGAACGGTAAATATAAAATAAAACACACCCCAAGTACTTTTTCAGCTGTTATTGCATTTTGTTAATGTCAGTTTTGCATTTGGAGACAAGTTTTAGGCTATATTTTTGGAGGGAAAAGCTTATTGTTCATGTTCGCATGGGTAGTAGCACTGGCTTTAGCGGCTCTAACTTAACTTTTCCACATCATTCATCTGATGATGGACGTCTCATGATATTTATTTTAGCACAACTGGGCTGTATTAGGCTATTGATTCACATGATTTTGCTTATAAATTTTGATTCAGCCATTAGCCTACCTTCGTGATCACGCAAAGAGGTCTGCCGTGGCGGTCCGTTCAGAGTTGGCTTAAGCTAGCTCACTTCTTCTGATGAAAGTGGCCACCCCAGGACCACATCGTGAAACATTATCATGTTAAGACTAAGAATATTATTTTAATATTAAGCCATACACATTATCAAAACTATAACAGATTAAAAACTAATTTAAGCATTGCTGATACAAATGAAGGTTTTCAAATAAACTAGGGATGCACCGATTGATCGGCTGGTGACCGGAATTGGCCGATTTTCACGTGATCGGCCGTGACCGGCGACCGGCCGGTCAGTCTGACAAATGCCGATTTTATGCCGGTCAAATGCGCTCGGGCGCCACATGATTAACATCGCGCAACATCAGAATCACACGTGCACACGGACGGAACACGCATGTAGGAAACCTCGTGAATTACGTCCGTTCAGACCGCAAGCGCGTATTTTTTTTCAGCGTGCATGTTAATCGATGAGTGCTTTCACAACGGAAGCAGGAGCAGCGCGTGAGCGTCAAGCAGGAGCGTCGCGAGCAGTGAAGCGCGTGTTTCGGCGCCGAGTCTATTTGCTGCACTGCTCGCGCTCAATAGGCTTTATGCCCAGCTCCACTACTTCCTGAACTTCAGCCAGCTCCTTTGTTTCCTGTCTGCAATTATTGGACAAACTGATTAATCCAGGTGTGCCTGACCTTAGTAACAATAATCAGACACACCTGGATTAATCAGTTTGACCAATAATGACAGACAGGAAACAAAGGAGCTGGCTGAAGTTCAGGAAGTAGTGGAGCTGGGCATAAGGCCTATTAAAGGGAAAGCACACTTTTGATGGATAAAATAGCCTAAATAGGGTTTCACAAAAAAGCGCCCAAAATGCACAGAATTTGCGTGTTTTAACAAGAACTGGAGTAGGCTATGTCAGAAAAGAAAACGAAGACTAATATTTATAGAAAATGTACCCATTTAAACTTGTTTTATTATTCAGTTTGTACAAGTGATTGCAATAGGCCTGTGTGTGAGTGCTTTGAGAAATATCTTTATACTGCAAGGCTATTTATTTTTTATTTATATATAATTTTATTGCCATTCCCTGTTTTCATACAGACGTTTAGTTTGCTAAATACATTTATAAAAAATTATTGGATATTGAATGTGAAAAGGAAATTGTTCTTCTATAACACTGCACTTTAGATGTTTGAATTACCCACACCTGGAGTAATTTATATAGTTCTATTTTCTAGCGTTTATCTGTTCAAAAAAATATGTACTATGCAAATTGTTAAATGTTCTATTACAGAAAAGATATAAAATAAATATTTGTGTGTGCTGTAAAGTGGTTAGAAAAAATTAAATCGGAATCGGCTAAAATCGGTATCGGCAGGTCAAACTTAATGAAAAATCGGAAATCGGAATCGGCCCAGAAAATTGTAATCGGTGCATCTCTAAAATAAACTATTTTTATTAAACAATGACAGACAACAAAAATGTGTGCTTGTGTGAACAAGAAAAGCAAAAATCAGGGGCAGGTGATCCATGAAACAGACAAGACTGGTGATGGCCATAACAATCCTAGAGGTCCAGCATTGTTCTCACAAGCCGCTTCACTCAAGACAATAAAACATAATGAAAAGTTAGTATATCCAAAAAAATTAAATTAAATAAAAGTTGCTATAAAGGTGGCAGCGATTCATTACCGAACTCTTAACTGACGAAGTCGCGCTAGCTAACTAGCTAAGTTAGCAGGCAGTGCTTGAAAATTGGTTGAAACAACTAACATAAAATATAAATAATTACGCTGTGCATGTACAAATGAAGACCAGTATAAGCATCGCAAAGGGCCTCTGATACAAAATAGACAGTTGACAATTCAAAAGAGGTCGATATTTCAACAACTTAACTCTAGAACAACTCGACGCGCAGCAATGTAAGTGAATGGTGTCCAACGCCAAAATGACAGTGTTTAGAACTATTCCGCTCTTCAAATCCCGGAAGTGGGCGGTTAAAAGCGCCGCCATTATTTACAACGGAGGTCTATGGGAGTGTCGCAACTCTTTCTCTCTATGGCTCTGGCCTCCCCATGATGGGATTCACTAAAGTACAGGGCCCGTATTCATAAAGATTCTAAGAATCCTCTCAGAAAACTCTTAATTTAGCTTAAAAACTTTTACGTAGGAGTCTTAGCTTAACAGCGATTCGGGACCGATCTGAGAGCAACTCTGAGTAAGGAAAAGACAAAAACTTTTATCTTAGTAAGAAGGCGGGGTTGACCCCGTTGCTATGTATGACACAATATTTTGATGGTTTGTTGGTTGTCCAAGAAGGGGAAAAAAGTGATTTTAAGTATAGGGTCTATTCTAAGCCTTCACTTTGAAATTACATGCGTAATTTTTCCTATTTGACCGTTCTCACACACACACATTATATATAAATCCTTATTTTATTAACCATGCTGTTGATTTCCTATAAGGTATTTGCTTGGCTTAGAATGATAAAAATTGTTCCACTCTTTCTAATTACACTGATTGTTGGCATGTCTATTTAAATGGTGGTTTGAATGTTGGTTTTAATGTATCAAACATGGAATTTTCCCAGTTGCCAAATATCGTAATGTAGTGATTACTTTCATTTCGGGCGCTATGGCATTTCTGCGCTGTGTTGGAGATATTAGCGTGTCTCTAAAAAGATCTGTCACAAACATGATCCCTGCATGATCTAATTTAAAGCGTCTTATTAACTCACTGTCATCCATTGTCTGCAACACATTTCTTCTCCTTCTTCGTCTTTCTGCCATTTTCTCCTCTGCTAAAGAAACTCTTAAGCCTCTTAAAAGTCCTCGTCCGTGCTCCTAACAATTTTGACCTTAAGACCTCTTTTAAGGGTTAAGATGCTTTCTGAATTACTTTTTTCTTTACTAGGATTTTTTCTTTAAATTTAAGAGTAAACGCCCACATTTCTAAGAATTTTCTTAGAATTTTGTCACTAGGAGCTACTCTTTGCATTAAGATTCTTTATGAATACGGGCCCAGGGGTTTCAGTACCGCGACGCACACGGGGCGTTTCCAAAGGTTTGGCCATCACACCCATAGACATAATGATCACACCCCTTTCCCCCCCCCAAAAAAAATTTGCAGGTCATCGCACATGCGCAGAATATAGTGCCTTCTTCCCGCGCACTTTTTCAAATTGGAGACCAAACTGAAGGACGATGAAGAGCAGGCTGGTCGTCATTAAACAGCCATGGACAGTCAAGGACAAAACAGCGAATTCGGTAACTATTTTTGAGCTTTTATTATGATCAAGAGGCAAACAGTTTTGTAAAAGATGCAATAGGATTCAAATGTAAGGAGTGGTTTCACGTGATATTGTTACTAAAGAGTAACATGTGCGTCAGATACCTGTGTGTGTGTGTGTGTGTGTGTGCGCGCGCGCGCGTGTGTGTGCGTGTGTGTGTGTGTGTGCGTGTGCGTGTGCGCGCGCGTGTGTGTGTGTGTGTGTGCGTGTGTGTGTGTGTCTGTCTGTCTGTCTGTCTGTCTGTCTGTCTGTGTCTGTGTCTGTGTCTGTGTGTGTGTGTGTGTGTGTTTACAGGGGCTTCATGCGAGATACCTGTCCTAACTGAGTAACATGTGCGTCAGATACCTGTGTGTGTGTGTGTGTGTGTGTGTGTGTGTGTTAACAGGGGCTTCATGCGAGATACCTGTCCTAACTGAGTAACATGTGCGTCAGATACCTGTGTGTGTGTGTTAACAGGGGCTTCATGCGAGATAACTTACCTGTCCTAACTGAGTAACATGTGCGTCAGATACCTGTGTGTGTGTGTTTACAGGGGCTTCATGCAAGATACCTGTCCTAACTGAGTAACTGAGTAACATGTGCGTCAGATACCTGTGTGTGTGTGTTTACAGGGGCTTCATGCAAGATACTAGGGGTGTAACGATACACCAATGCCACGGTTCGGTTCATATCACGGTTTTGGAGCCACGGTTCGGTTCGGTTCTGTTTGCTGTGGGGGCAGGGTTCATGGCAGGGCACCACCAGCAATAATAACACTAGATTCACTTTTAACTTAATAAAAACAACAACAACAACAATAATTTAACTTAACTTTATTAATTTTATACATTGGCTTCATGTTTTCTTTAGAGCAGTTAGCACACCCGAGTTAACTAAAATGAAATAGCCTAAATGTCTCCACTGACTAGTCAGAAATAAACTGCACACCTGAGTAGGGTTGCCAACTTCAGAAAAGTAAAATGCGGGACAATTGTGGTTCTTTATAGGAAAATGAGGGACACTCAAAATATTTACTGTATCGCACAATGTACATAATTTCAGTGTCTGCAAACTGTAGTTAAGTATAGGCTATGTTTAAAAGGTTATCAGACAAACACATTTGTATTGCTTAACCTATTTATGTACAATTTAATTCTAAAAATAATTTTAATGTCATACAAAAAAATATATGTCACATTACAAACAAACCACCATTCAAAATAACCGCATTTATCTGAAATGGAAAGCTTTTTTAACATTATACATAGGCCTACAGTTCAAAAGTTTGAGGTTAAGATTATTTTTTGGGGAAAGTAATTAAAGAAAGTAATTGCCTACTTTTATTCAGCAAGGATGCATTACATTAATCAAAAGTGACAGTACATTTATAGTGTTACACAAGCTTTCTATTTCAAATAAATATCTTATGATCTTTACATTCATCAAAGAATCCTGGGGGGGGAACAAAACCGTTTTAAACAAATAATAATCAGAAATGTTTTGTGAGCATATTATTCCCTCAGGTAGATTACATGTTTTCTTGCGTGGCTGGATGTTGGACTCATGAACAATAATCACGTTGTTTGCATTCGCCAAAAGTGATTTGCCGAAATCAAAACGTGGACAGTGAAAGGAAATTACCGTTAGCGCGAGACGAGTACGGCTTGAAGCGGAAGCGGCCAGACGGCAAAGGATTATGTTCGCAAATCAAACAATGATTAAAAAAAGCTGTGATATGTCATCATATTGGACGATGACAGGTGTCGGTGATCATTCTCAAGATTCGTGATCAGCGCTGCTGTTGCTGCTGTATCAATATCAGTCAGTGGTTGTGACCGCACCCAGACAGCAAACTGGCTACGAAACGCATCCGCCGCGGAGGTACAGTGAACTCCGGAACGGATCCAGAAAGCGGATCCGAAACTGCGTCCACTTGCACACCGCGCCGGATCCGCCGCGGTGGCGGCTCGCGGATCCGGTCTGACACCGCTGCGGTCCCTTTGCGTATCCGTACATAAATGGGTACATCCGCCCCGGCTTCGCTTTGGATCCGCGAATGAGCCGCATATCCGCTCCGGGTCCGTTTTGGACCCGGTCATATGCCCGGCCCGGGTCCGTTTTGGACCCGTTCATAAAATTCCGTCTACAATGCCACTTTTTTCCCCACACTTGATTATCTGGCCAAAACTATAGCTACAGATATATTTAAAATCTAATGGTGGACGAACATTAGATAGACTGGACTGCTCTATAAAAGCTTGAATAGTTATTAATGTATGTGCCTTTGAATAAAACATGAATCATTAAACATTAATAATTTTTAGCCAACTAACAATAACAAAATAGGTTATTACAGACTATAAATGTATTTACTAATTTTTTAAATAGTTTTATACATGTATACATTGAATAGACATTACAGAAAAAAATGAAATCAACCATGAATTGTACCAAGAACATCATTTTATTTAGTGAAAAACATTACACTAAAATGATAAAGTATTTTTTTTCACTACTGTTGGGTCAAGGTTTGCTGACAGGGGATCCGGCTCCTTGAGCTTCCCCTATCTGATGCCAGGTTGAACCACCGGATTACATGTTTTGTAATGTCGTCATCGGTGGCGGCACAGGAGACATGGCTCTTTCTCACACCACCTGTAATACATAAGCAGATTTTCATTACATGTCATGAAATCACATTGAAGCTACCAGGTCGTTGTTTTTTAGAGGATAGACATAATTCTTTTTTTAACTTAAAATAATGTCAAGTCGTAACAGGGTGAAAGGCACTTCTGCCTCCGCTTTGCGGTCCTTTATCTGCTATAACCACGCTATGTAAGATTGCCAGATCGGGTCGCGTTTCTGTAGTTCTAATGAGACATAAGAAAACTACAGACTTTCATAGACTCCCTAAAGAATTTGGCACAAACACAAACAGAAGTTCAACTAAAATGACTAAGTGATTATAATTTTAACCATTATACAGCGTGACAAAAAAAAAAAAAAAGTTTTCCTTGAATAAAACTTGAATGCCCATAAGTTTAGTTGACTAAAAAAAGAACTAAACAAAAACAGGATAAGGTTGACTAAATATGATAAAAGTTAAATAGTAAATTTGACACAGGACTAAGCATGCATAAAAATAAAAAAGCTGACAAAATAAACTCTATTTGAGTCTTGTATCTAATGAGGTATTGCTCACCAGAGCAGGCAATACTGTCTGATCCACATCTCCCCCACCCCCCGCCCCCCCGCCAGGTAGGTCTGTAGACCCTGCTTGCAGAAGGGGTTTGCTCTTCTGCTGGTCTCTGTGAACAGTGAGGCGGAGAAATGGGTGGAGGTGGAGCAGCTGTGCCGCTACTTAGGATAAAAGGTGGTGGTGCAATAACAGGAGCTGATGGTTGTGTTAAAAGTTTGCCTCTTTTTATGAGCATCTTCCTCCTCGCTCTCATCAGAGTCTCCCAAGAAATGACTATAAATTAGGGTGGAAAAAAACAAGCAGTAAACATCTTATTAATTACTCTTATTAATAATTATAATAAATGTAAAGCCTTCCTGTAGTTCAAACAGTAGAGTGTTGGCGCTTGCAATGCTAAGGTCATGGGTTCAATTCCCAGGGGAAGCAAGAACTGATAAGAATGTAAATGTGTACCTTAAAATGCAATGTAAGTTGCTTTGGATAAAAATTTGCTTTATCTATATTTCAGCTGGCTTTACGTGTGGTGGTTGTCGGGTTCATCATATCCTAACACACTAAATTATGTTTTTGAGAAAATATAGAGGCCAAAAAGTTAATGTAAAATATAAAGGATAATATACGTATACTAACATCGGCTTTGGCCTTCTTTTTGGCCTCCTCTTCCTCTTCAGACTGTAGATCTGATGTGTTGCAATTTAGAGCTTTCTTCAAGAGTTGTTGTGCCACAAAGTAGTCATCTAAAAAATAAATAGCCTACATGTTAAACTTCAGTAGACCTTCAAATTAATAGAGTAGAACTATAGACAACAGAACAATATGAGAATGTAATTAAAAGGATTTTCTTCCCATATAACATATTGGCAAAATACTTTGATATTTGCTTACAAAAGCCATTTAGATTATTTAAAAAGAAAATAGCATACCACATGACTCTGGCATCATATTTTTTCCAGTCAGGTCCAGGTTCCTTAGAATTTTTCACTGCCCCGTTCACTCTCTCATCATTTTTGTAGTTTGGCCAATAGGTAACTCCATCACTGTACCAATTTTGTGGCACCAAACATCCTTAAACGAGAAGGAAGTAACAAACAGCACCAGATAAATTGAACTTCCTGTTTCAAGAACAGGTCAGTATGTCTACCTTGGGTTATTTCACCAAGTGTATGGTGTAATTGCATATGGGTCACTTTTAAATTAAAAAAGCTGGTCCAAAAAATAAAAGAAATTCAGATATGGTCAACAAATCAGAATTGGGCATCAAGACCTGCAGTATAAATGTGGCCTTACTGAACTCAATTGAATCAACAATGAACTGTCAACTTACAGTGAAGTTGCTAAAGAACTTACTGTCTTAAGGTGGAGCTGGAGACAGGTACAGTTTTTCTATTCATTTTATCTAAAAGAAATGTAACAGAAACACAAAATACACATTTCAACTAGTGAGTTGTGGAAAATAACCAAAATTTTGAGTGTTTTCAAAAATAATTATACAGCAGGGCTCGACAATAAGGACTGCCTGATGGCCCGGGGCCAGCGTGAAAGATACTTGGGCCAGTTGCAGGAA
The DNA here is from genome assembly GCF_964197995.2 of Scardinius erythrophthalmus. Lineage (NCBI taxonomy): Eukaryota > Metazoa > Chordata > Actinopteri > Cypriniformes > Leuciscidae > Scardinius > Scardinius erythrophthalmus. The sequence goes on along the minus strand of NC_138232.1, from coordinate 18,465,746 downwards.
CTTTCACCTGCCCCATTGGGCCAGTGCTGCATCTTCAAGTTGATAATTTGCGAATTTTTAAGCCTTGACAATTGAAATGCTGTAGTGTGGACCAGTGTCAGTATTTGACAACATATCTGGCTAAATCAAGTTAGAACAGTATTAAATCTTACTTTACTCTGATGTCAGGAAAAGATGAAACTCCAAAATAAGACTGGTGGCACTTGAACAAACTGTGAACTGTAAGCTGCAACAGAACACACACACACACACACACACAATCTTAATATGATATGAAATAATTATCTGAAACAACATTACATGGGGAGGTGGTGGAGAATATATTTGTCATGATGTAAACAAAAATGGACTCAAACTAACCAAACCAGTACAGTATTAAATGCTGTAGTGTGGACCAGTGTCAGTATTTGACAACAAATCCAGTTGGAACAGTATTAAATCTTACTTACTCTGATGTCAGGAAAAGATGAAACTCCAAAATAAGACTGGTGGCACTTGAACAAACTGTAAGCTGCAACAGAACACACACACACACACACACACACACACACACACACACAAACACAGTATCATATAATATTAATTATTTTTTTGAAACAACATTACATGGGGAGGTGGAACTGTCAAAATGTAAACAAAAATGGACATGTTATACCAGAAATTCAGTGAAAAACGTAAGTTGGGTAACGTTAGGCCTAACATGATAATATTGCCTGACATTTTAACGTTACTGGAGGGGAGAAAATACGCGATCAGGGTGTGATAAAAATCCGGACAGCTAACGTTAATTAAATCACCTAACCTCCCGGACAGAAAGAATATACCATCCAAATAGCTTTTTACTCAAAGTTATTAATTATCAAATACATTTTTACTCAAATCTACGCTAATGACAATTTGCTAACTTCGTTTGCCACAATCATTTCAGAAATAAAATCATCGGTATGTTGAACGGTATGAACGGTAATGTTTTACAGCTAAGTAACTGTACAAATAAAGCATATTTGAACCATTCTTACCGTGTTCTGTGCTTGTCGACCTGCCGGTTAGCTTTTCCACAGAGCGGAGAATGATTCTGTGACGACGATGGCGACAGTTGAAATTAGGCGCGTTTGGTCAGCGGGTCCGCCCAGCGTCTGTAGCGAGTCCGCGAGGTGACAGTGCGTTAGGGGGCGGGGCACATGTTAAGGCGCGTCCGAAGTGCGGATCCGTATGTGATCCGTTCTAGGTCCGCCGATTAAAACCGCAGGCGGGGCCGATCCTGGAGGCGGGGCTGATCCTGTTAGCGCAGCGAAAACGAATCTGACAGTCAGGCGGATCTGGCGGCTTGAGGGCGGGTCCGCCACGGACTCCTTTGCTGTGTGGGCAGGGTCTTCAATCACAATATGCCGTGGCGCGGAGTTGCCATCCTGAAGTGCGTATGTAAACTCCCGAGCGTGATCGATCACCCAAATCACGTGACATGCACTTTTAGTAAATAATATTATAATAATATTTATTAAAACTACAGCTCTTATTAGTTGTTAAAAGTGTACTCATTAATTACTATTTAATCAAATGTCAAGGAAGAAAAAATTGTTTTGTGACAAAGTGAAGTGAGAGTTGGGCAGCGGGGGGCGGGGCGCGTTCGGTTCGACATGAGAGTATCGCGGTTCGAACCGTGGCTGTTGTATCGCGGTTTTTCGGTTCGGTTTGAATATCGTTACACCCCTACAAGATACCTGTCCTAACTGAGTAACGTGTGCATCAGATACCTGTGTGTGTGTGTTTACAGGGGCTTCATGCAAGATACCTGTCCTAACTGAGTTACATGTGCGTCAGATACCTGTGTGTGTGTGTTTACAGGGGCTTCATGCAAGATACCTGTCCTAACTGAGTTACATGTGCGTCAGATACCTGTGTGTGTGTTTACAGGGGCTTCATGCGAGATACCTGTCCTAACTGAGTAACGTGCATCAGATACCTGTGTGTGTGTTTACAGGGGCTTCATGCGAGATACCTGTCCTAACTGAGTAACATGCGTCAGATACCTGTGTGTGTGTGTTTACAGGGGCTTCATGCAAGATACCTGTCCTAACTGAGTTACATGTGCGTCAGATACCTGTGTGTGTGTGTGTGTGTGTGTGTGTTTACAGGGGCTTCATGCGAGATACCTGTCCTAACTGAGTAACGTGCATCAGATACCTGTGTGTGTGTTTACAGGGGCTTCATGCAAGATACCTGTCCTAACTGAGTAACATGTGCATCAGATACCTGTGTGTGTTTACAGGGGCTTCATGCGAGATACCTGTCCTAACTGAGTAACATGTGCGTCAGATACCTGTGTGTGTGTTAACAGGGGCTTCATGCGAGATATCTGTCCTAACTGAGTAACATGTGCATCAGATACCAGTGTGTGTGTGTTTACAGGGGCTTCATGCGAGATACCTGTCCTAACTGAGTAACGTGCATCAGATACCTGCTGTGTGTGTGTGTGTGTGTGTTTACAGGGGCTTCATGCGAGATACCTGTCCTAACTGAGTAACATGTGCATCAGATACCTGTGTGTGTGTGTTTACAGGGGCTTCATGCGAGATACCTGTCCTAACTGAGTAACATATGCGTCAGATACCTGTGTGTGTGTTTACAGGGGCTTCATGCAAGATACCTGTCCTAACTGAGTAACATGTGCGTCAGATACCTGTGTGTGTGTTTACAGGGGCTTCATGCGAGATACCTTTCCTAACTGAGTAACATGTGCGTCAGATACCTGTGTGTGTGTTTACAGGGGCTTCATGCGAGATACCTGTCCTAACTGAGTAACATGTGCGTCAGATACCTGTGTGTGTGTGTTTACATGGGCTTCATGCGAGATACCTGTCCTAACTGAGTAACATGTGCGTCAGATACCTGTGTGTGTGTTTACAGGGGCTTCATGCGAGATACCTGTCCTAACTGAGTAACATGTGCGTCAGATACCTGTGTGTGTGTTTACATGGGCTTCATGCGAGATACCTGTCCTAACTGTGTAACATGTGCGTCAGATACCTGTGTGTGTGTGTTTACAGGGGCTTCATGCGAGATACCTGTCCTAACTGAGTAACATGTGCGTCAGATACCTGTGTGTGTGTTTTAGGGCTGAAACGATTAGTCGACATTGTCGACAACGTCGACAATAAAAAATTGTCGACAAATATCTTTGTTGTCGAGTAGTCGTTTGATCCCACGTGACCTAATGTAAGGGCCAGCAATATCGCGATTTGACCGCTACGGCGCTGTAGCGCTAGAGTGTAATGCAGCCGTTACAAATGCTATTGCGGTAGAAGAAAACACAGCGCGAATTATGACGGAGTGCAAACGAATCCGAACTAGCAAGGTGTGTAAAGTTTCACAAAACTATCGTATGCAATACATGCAAGGCGTAACTTGCTTTTCACGGGAGCACAACATGCATGTTAAAGCACTTAAAGAGGAAACACACCGGCACAAGACGAGCCAGTGAGAGGTGAATGTTCTCCAGCTGAAGCTAAATAACTAGCAGTAAATCTCTTTTTAGAGAATGCAATACTACTAATAGCAATAATATTAACAATAATAATATAATTACAGTAATGTGATGATTTATTTTTGCATAGAATAAAGCTTGATCGAGCTTAGGAGTCAGGGCTGTTTTTATTATTGTAGCTCTATAGACCAATTTCAAGCCGACGTCACAGTTACGTCACGGCGTTAGCTGGTGGCAAAAGGAAGAGCGGCCAATACAAACAAGCACATATTCGGCTCATTATAAGGAGCTTAAATTATTATTATTGTTATTAAATGTCATCTTGTTGTGTTGTTGGGTACAAGAATCAACGGAGTACAGGCTCCAATTTGAAATTTTATCGCATAATGTTTTCTAAATGATTGTGATTTTTTGTGAATCATCTATGATTTTATACATAGTTTTGATTGATTGTGACTACTTTTTGAAGAACCTGGTAAAAAAGGGTAATCGAAATAAATACATAGTTAAAAAATGAATATGCTGTATCTGGAATTTTTATTTAATCGCATTCGTTAAAATTGCACCGTAATGTCACTTACATTGTCGTCTTTGTGTCTGGTGGCCGTGGCGCTGGCCAGGCAGAACTGCGGATCGGATAGGCTACCACACAAGTCTTGTACGTGGCCATTACAGTTATAGGCATCTAAAGATTTATATGCCCTCAGTTTCTGTTTACGCTCAGTTTCTCTATCGGGTAGGTGTAGAAGTCAGTCCACTCAACCGGAGACTAACGTTAATGTTAATCCTGTCAGATCGTCCATTCATTGACTGCGTGTATGGTCAGCCAATCTGGGATGTCTGTTAAAATTAACTTTTGCAAATAACAATCGCGGTCCTGGACAGTGAATAACCTTGCACATTAAGATAAAATCGGATTTTCTCCAGTCATTATTAAAAAAACAAGCTAACAAAACTTGCAAACCTACGTTAGTGAAGCGGCCAGAGGGCTCGTTCTGCCACCACCTAAGCTCCGCCCACACAAAAACGTCACCATGTTTACCAACTGAAAATTGGTCTATTAGGTAACGTTATTACAGTATTATCCCTTGCCTGTATTTTGTTACATATTCATGAAGACTTACAAAAGGAGATGTTATGAAGAATATCATGTCAGTTATTTTTTTATACTGTAAATTAAAAGGTGAATGAGAATGTCTCTGTCAGCTCAGCTCAATTGTCATATCAATAAAAAAAAAAAATTCTTATAATAATTGTTTGCAGTTTAAGTGTGTCTGTAATGCAGCTGATAATTTTTTTTGTTTATTTTTTTCTATTTAAAGTGAACAGAATATTTAACCAATGTTGCTTAGAGAGCATTTGTGTGTGATTTGAGTTGGACAGAAATCTGAAAACTTAAATAGAATGACCTGTTTAGTTGCTCAAAGTTCATTAAAACAACCATTTCAAAAGCTGAAGTGATTTTTTTATATATATATTATAGTTAGAATATGTATAACTCAGTGTTTTAGCTAATTGAAAAGGCTGAATAATCGTTCCAAAAGTACTGATTAGTCGGCGAAATAATCGATGAATAGTTGATTAATCGTTCTAATAATCGTTAGATTAGTCGATTATCAAAATAATCGATTGTTGCAGCCCTAGTGTGTTTACAGGGGCTTCATGCGAGATACCTGTCCTAACTGAGTAACATGTGCGTCAGATACCTGTGTGTGTGTGTGTGTGTGTTTACAGGGGCTTCATGCAAGATACCTGTCCTAACTGAGTAACGTGTGCGTCAGATACCTGTGTGTGTGTGTGTGTGTGTTTACAGGGGCTTCATGCGAGATACCTGTCCTAACTGAGTAACGTGTGCGTCAGATACCTGTGTGTGTGTGTGTGTGTGTGTGTGTGTGTGTTTACAGGGGCTTCATGCAAGATACCTGTCCTAACTGAGTAACGTGTGCGTCAGATACCTGTGTGTGTGTGTGTGTGTGTTTACAGGGGCTTCATGCAAGATACCTGTCCTAACTGAGTTACATGTGCGTCAGATACGTGTGTGTGTGTGTGTGTGTGTGTGTGTGTGTGTGTGTGTGTGTGTTTACAGGGGCTTCATGCGAGATACCTGTCCTAACTGAGTTACATGTGCGTCAGATACCTGTGTGTGTGTGTTTACAGGGGCTTCATGCGAGATACCTGTCCTAACTGAGTAACGTGCATCAGATACGTGTGTGTTTACAGGGGCTTCATGCGAGATACCTGTCCTAACTGAGTAACGTGCGTCAGATACCTGTGTGTGTGTGTTTACAGGGGCTTCATGCGAGATACCTGTCCTAACTGAGTTACATGTGCGTCAGATACCTGTGTGTGTGTTTACAGGGGCTTCATGCAAGATACCTGTCCTAACTGAGTAACATGTGCGTCAGATACCTGTGTGTGTGTTTACAGGGGCTTCATGCGAGATACCTGTCCTAACTGAGTAACGTGCATCAGATACCTGTGTGTATGTGTGTGTTTACAGGGGCTTCATGCGAGATACCTGTCCTAACTGAGTAACGTGTGCGTCAGATACCTGTGTGTGTGTTTACAGGGGCTTCATGCGAGATACCTGTCCTAACTGAGTAACATGTGCGTCAGATACCTGTGTGTGTGTGTGTTTACAGGGGCTTCATGCGAGATACCTGTCCTAACTGAGTAACATGTGCGTCAGATACCTGTGTGTGTGTGTGTGTGTGTGTGTGTGTGTGTGTGTGTTTACAGGGGCTTCATGCGAGATACCTGTCCTAACTGAGTAACGTGTGCGTCAGATACCTGTGTGTGTGTTTACAGGGGCTTCATGCAAGATACCTGTCCTAACTGAGTAACATGTGCGTCAGATACCTGTGTGTGTGTGTTTACAGGGGCTTCATGCAAGATACCTGTCCTAACTGAGTTACATGTGCGTCAGATACCTGTGTGTGTGTTTACAGGGGCTTCATGCGAGATACCTGTCCTAACTGAGTAACGTGCATCAGATACCTGTGTGTGTGTTTACAGGGGCTTCATGCGAGATACCTGTCCTAACTGAGTAACATGCGTCAGATACCTGTGTGTGTGTGTTTACAGGGGCTTCATGCAAGATACCTGTCCTAACTGAGTTACATGTGCGTCAGATACCTGTGTGTGTGTGTGTGTGTGTGTGTGTGTGTGTGTGTGTGTGTTACAGGGGCTTCATGCGAGATACCTGTCCTAACTGAGTAACGTGCATCAGATACCTGTGTGTGTGTTTACAGGGGCTTCATGCAAGATACCTGTCCTAACTGAGTAACATGTGCATCAGATACCTGTGTGTGTTTACAGGGGCTTCATGCGAGATACCTGTCCTAACTGAGTAACATGTGCGTCAGATACCTGTGTGTGTGTTAACAGGGGCTTCATGCGAGATATCTGTCCTAACTGAGTAACATGTGCATCAGATACCAGTGTGTGTGTGTTTACAGGGGCTTCATGCGAGATACCTGTCCTAACTGAGTAACGTGCATCAGATACCTGCTGTGTGTGTGTGTGTGTGTGTTTACAGGGGCTTCATGCGAGATACCTGTCCTAACTGAGTAACATGTGCATCAGATACCTGTGTGTGTGTGTTTACAGGGGCTTCATGCGAGATACCTGTCCTAACTGAGTAACATATGCGTCAGATACCTGCTGTGTGTGTGTGTGTGTGTGTGTGTGTGTGTGTGTGTGTGTGTGTGTGTGTGTGTGTGTGTGTGTGTTTACAGGGGCTTCATGCGAGATACCTGTCCTAACTGAGTTACATGTGCGTCAGATACCTGTGTGTGTGTTTACAGGGGCTTCATGCAAGATACCTGTCCTAACTGAGTAACATGTGCGTCAGATACCTGTGTGTGTGTTTACAGGGGCTTCATGCGAGATACCTTTCCTAACTGAGTAACATGTGCGTCAGATACCTGTGTGTGTGTTTACAGGGGCTTCATGCGAGATACCTGTCCTAACTGAGTAACATGTGCGTCAGATACCTGTGTGTGTGTGTTTACATGGGCTTCATGCGAGATACCTGTCCTAACTGAGTAACATGTGCGTCAGATACCTGTGTGTGTGTTTACAGGGGCTTCATGCGAGATACCTGTCCTAACTGAGTAACATGTGCGTCAGATACCTGTGTGTGTGTTTACATGGGCTTCATGCGAGATACCTGTCCTAACTGTGTAACATGTGCGTCAGATACCTGTGTGTGTGTGTTTACAGGGGCTTCATGCGAGATACCTGTCCTAACTGAGTAACATGTGCGTCAGATACCTGTGTGTGTGTTTTAGGGCTGAAACGATTAGTCGACATTGTCGACAACGTCGACAATAAAAAATTGTCGACAAATATCTTTGTTGTCGAGTAGTCGTTTGATCCCACGTGACCTAATGTAAGGGCCAGCAATATCGCGATTTGACCGCTACGGCGCTGTAGCGCTAGAGTGTAATGCAGCCGTTACAAATGCTATTGCGGTAGAAGAAAACACAGCGCGAATTATGACGGAGTGCAAACGAATCCGAACTAGCAAGGTGTGTAAAGTTTCACAAAACTATCGTATGCAATACATGCAAGGCGTAACTTGCTTTTCACGGGAGCACAACATGCATGTTAAAGCACTTAAAGAGGAAACACACCGGCACAAGACGAGCCAGTGAGAGGTGAATGTTCTCCAGCTGAAGCTAAATAACTAGCAGTAAATCTCTTTTTAGAGAATGCAATACTACTAATAGCAATAATATTAACAATAATAATATAATTACAGTAATGTGATGATTTATTTTTGCATAGAATAAAGCTTGATCGAGCTTAGGAGTCAGGGCTGTTTTTATTATTGTAGCTCTATAGACCAATTTCAAGCCGACGTCACAGTTACGTCACGGCGTTAGCTGGTGGCAAAAGGAAGAGCGGCCAATACAAACAAGCACATATTCGGCTCATTATAAGGAGCTTAAATTATTATTATTGTTATTAAATGTCATCTTGTTGTGTTGTTGGGTACAAGAATCAACGGAGTACAGGCTCCAATTTGAAATTTTATCGCATAATGTTTTCTAAATGATTGTGATTTTTTGTGAATCATCTATGATTTTATACATAGTTTTGATTGATTGTGACTACTTTTTGAAGAACCTGGTAAAAAAGGGTAATCGAAATAAATACATAGTTAAAAAATGAATATGCTGTATCTGGAATTTTTATTTAATCGCATTCGTTAAAATTGCACCGTAATGTCACTTACATTGTCGTCTTTGTGTCTGGTGGCCGTGGCGCTGGCCAGGCAGAACTGCGGATCGGATAGGCTACCACACAAGTCTTGTACGTGGCCATTACAGTTATAGGCATCTAAAGATTTATATGCCCTCAGTTTCTGTTTACGCTCAGTTTCTCTATCGGGTAGGTGTAGAAGTCAGTCCACTCAACCGGAGACTAACGTTAATGTTAATCCTGTCAGATCGTCCATTCATTGACTGCGTGTATGGTCAGCCAATCTGGGATGTCTGTTAAAATTAACTTTTGCAAATAACAATCGCGGTCCTGGACAGTGAATAACCTTGCACATTAAGATAAAATCGGATTTTCTCCAGTCATTATTAAAAAAACAAGCTAACAAAACTTGCAAACCTACGTTAGTGAAGCGGCCAGAGGGCTCGTTCTGCCACCACCTAAGCTCCGCCCACACAAAAACGTCACCATGTTTACCAACTGAAAATTGGTCTATTAGGTAACGTTATTACAGTATTATCCCTTGCCTGTATTTTGTTACATATTCATGAAGACTTACAAAAGGAGATGTTATGAAGAATATCATGTCAGTTATTTTTTTATACTGTAAATTAAAAGGTGAATGAGAATGTCTCTGTCAGCTCAGCTCAATTGTCATATCAATAAAAAAAAAAATTCTTAGAATAATTGTTTGCAGTTTAAGTGTGTCTGTAATGCAGCTGATAATTTTTTTTGTTTATTTTTTTCTATTTAAAGTGAACAGAATATTTAACCAATGTTGCTTAGAGAGCATTTGTGTGTGATTTGAGTTGGACAGAAATCTGAAAACTTAAATAGAATGACCTGTTTAGTTGCTCAAAGTTCATTAAAACAACCATTTCAAAAGCTGAAGTGATTTTTTTATATATATATTATAGTTAGAATATGTATAACTCAGTGTTTTAGCTAATTGAAAAGGCTGAATAATCGTTCCAAAAGTACTGATTAGTCGGCGAAATAATCGATGAATAGTTGATTAATCGTTCTAATAATCGTTAGATTAGTCGATTATCAAAATAATCGATTGTTGCAGCCCTAGTGTGTTTACAGGGGCTTCATGCGAGATACCTGTCCTAACTGAGTAACATGTGCGTCAGATACCTGTGTGTGTGTGTGTGTGTGTTTACAGGGGCTTCATGCAAGATACCTGTCCTAACTGAGTAACGTGTGCGTCAGATACCTGTGTGTGTGTGTGTGTGTGTGTTTACAGGGGCTTCATGCGAGATACCTGTCCTAACTGAGTAACGTGTGCGTCAGATACCTGTGTGTGTGTGTGTGTGTGTGTGTGTTTACAGGGGCTTCATGCAAGATACCTGTCCTAACTGAGTAACGTGTGCGTCAGATACCTGTGTGTGTGTGTGTGTGTGTGTGTGTGTTTACAGGGGCTTCATGCAAGATACCTGTCCTAACTGAGTTACATGTGCGTCAGATACGTGTGTGTGTGTGTGTGTGTGTGTGTGTGTGTGTTTACAGGGGCTTCATGCGAGATACCTGTCCTAACTGAGTTACATGTGCGTCAGATACCTGTGTGTGTGTGTTTACAGGGGCTTCATGCGAGATACCTGTCCTAACTGAGTAACGTGCATCAGATACGTGTGTGTTTACAGGGGCTTCATGCGAGATACCTGTCCTAACTGAGTAACGTGCGTCAGATACCTGTGTGTGTGTGTTTACAGGGGCTTCATGCGAGATACCTGTCCTAACTGAGTTACATGTGCGTCAGATACCTGTGTGTGTGTTTACAGGGGCTTCATGCAAGATACCTGTCCTAACTGAGTAACATGTGCGTCAGATACCTGTGTGTGTGTTTACAGGGGCTTCATGCGAGATACCTGTCCTAACTGAGTAACGTGCATCAGATACCTGTGTGTATGTGTGTGTTTACAGGGGCTTCATGCGAGATACCTGTCCTAACTGAGTAACGTGTGCGTCAGATACCTGTGTGTGTGTTTACAGGGGCTTCATGCGAGATACCTGTCCTAACTGAGTAACATGTGCGTCAGATACCTGTGTGTGTGTGTGTTTACAGGGGCTTCATGCGAGATACCTGTCCTAACTGAGTAACATGTGCGTCAGATACCTGTGTGTGTGTGTGTGTGTGTGTTTACAGGGGCTTCATGCGAGATACCTGTCCTAACTGAGTAACGTGTGCGTCAGATACCTGTGTGTGTGTTTACAGGGGCTTCATGCAAGATACCTGTCCTAACTGAGTAACATGTGCGTCAGATACCTGTGTGTGTGTGTGTTTACAGGGGCTTCATGCGAGATACCTGTCCTAACTGAGTAACGTGTGCGTCAGATACCTGTGTGTGTGTTTACAGGGGCTTCATGCGAGATACCTGTCCTAACTGAGTAACATGTGCGTCAGATACCTGTGTGTGTGTGTGTTTACAGGGGCTTCATGCGAGATACCTGTCCTAACTGAGTAACATGTGCGTCAGATACCTGTGTGTGTGTGTGTGTGTGTGTGTGTGTGTGTGTGTGTGTTTACAGGGGCTTCATGCGAGATACCTGTCCTAACTGAGTAACGTGTGCGTCAGATACCTGTGTGTGTGTTTACAGGGGCTTCATGCAAGATACCTGTCCTAACTGAGTAACATGTGCGTCAGATACCTGTGTGTGTGTGTGTTTACAGGGGCTTCATGCGAGATACCTGTCCTAACTGAGTAACGTGTGCATCAGATAGAACTAACTACTTTAATATGAATATTACTCTGTTTGCCATTTCCCATCAGACTGGCTTCCATCATCTTTTCAAATATGCTCATCTTCAGAAGAGTACATCACAGGCATAGTTTCTTCAGAAGAAGACCTGAAACTACTTCTGGAAAACCACAAACGGGCAACTGGCACATCTTACACTGGTAATTTATCAGTTTCTAAATTAACTGCATGTTTATTTTTTTAATTGTTTATTTATGACCTTATTGGAAGTATTGTTATGAAGAACATTTGTTGCGTTTTATAGACATGCACTTAAAGGTGCAATATGCAAGAATTTTGCATTAAAATATCCCATAATCTCAAGGCCAGTGTTATATATTTTGTTAAGTTGATTACTTACAATATCCCAAATGTTTCCAACTATTTTTAAATCGTGAGAAAATTAAGATTTTAACCAAGGAAACGGGGCGTTAGAGCAGGGGGGAGCTGGGAGTCGCCAGTCAGTGGCGTCATATCCGCGTTATCCTTGGTTTCTGCTCGTACTGCGTGGAGTCCTGGACAAATGCGGAAGTTGTAGTTGTAGCGTCTATCAAGCAACAAACGTTAGCTTGTTTCGTGCAGTCGTTATGGAACACAATTATTCTTTGCCGATTGCAGCTGGTTCTGTAGACAAAGCATGCTTAATTTTATATTTTCCAAATGTAGCATTCGGTAATAGTTATGTAAGGGAAGTATTATTGCTTTATATTTGTGTTTAGTTTATTGACATAGTTTATCACGTCTGGTGTTTATGGCCATGTAAATAAATATAGCATGTGTTATACATAAAGATTAATCAGTATTTTGGCAAATGATGTGAGTATGTTCGAATGTACTTTTACAACAATTGTTTAGAACATGTAAAACTGCACCGCGTTATCACAACAATGAATTCGACATACAGTAACATCTATGATAACCAATTTAGTATTAAACCTTACTTTTTCTTGCGGTTAATTCATTTTAATGAAATAAAAGTGTTATGAGGTTCAAGAGTCAGGAAGGAAGAAGACAGGGGTCGCGTGACTGGGACTCGTAAGTTACTTTATTAAAATAAAGCAAAACAAACAAAAGTCGTGCACAACGCGCATTCACCGTGGCAACCGCGACGGCACAAAACAGTTCAAAAATGAGAGCTCGGATCCACCGGTTTTCTTTCTCTGCGTCCAATTTTCTCTTCAGTCTCTCTCTCGTTCCAGCGCGGATTATAAGCGGTCTCTCCAGCGCGTGGATCACAGCAATAAGACACAGGTGTTCGTCATTTGCACTTGACCTACTTGCATCCCGCTCGTCTCTTCTCTTTCCCATTACAGACCGCGCTGAACCACAAAAAACATGTCATTATATACATAGAACTTAGCCTCATCCATGAACATGATTTTTCGATTCCCGTCTGACTGATTTACATCCACAGTGGGGTTTAAAACGACAGTTCCCATCATTCCACGCTCCTTCACATCGTCATCAAGCTACGCCGTTGTTGTTGTTTGGATGTAGCGCCCTCTAGTGGCAAAAATGTTTTTGCATATTGTAGCTTTAAGACAGCCACTTTCATTAAACAAATCTTTATTTACAGTTTTCTCATAATTGAACCCTATTTGCATGAAACATGAGAAAGTAAAAGAAAGGGAATGTGCTATGAAAAGTATTAAATGTCTTTTTCTTTTATTTACTTCCTGGTGACAGGTCAGATGATAGTCAAAAAAAACAAAAAGTGGCATCCCGATTTCTCTGGAAAGTAGAAGACTATTCAAAACACATTCCGCTCTCTGTGAAAAGAAGAGTGATATATGCTTGCCAGCATGGAAAAAACTACAAAAGGCCCCAAAACCAGATGAGTTGGTATGTTCTAAAGTCTGCACACATTTTCATGAGCTTAATGTATGTTGTATGAGATCGGGGAAATATTCTTAAACAGGTCATTCAAGTCCTTGATTCTGATTGGTTTAGCTGCATTGTAAGTTATTCGATAAACATACACCTGTGACCTAATTACATCAGTGTTTCTGTATGAAAATATTTTTATGGACTAACCTTGGTATAAAAGCAATAAGGTAAGTAAGGTAGCCGTGTTTTACAGTGAATTTAGAACGGCTAAGTGCCCCCTAGCTATTCTAAATTCTGATGCACTGAGTAACGTGCAATTCACAGGTATCTCGCATGAAGCCCCTGTAAACACACACACACAGGTATCTGACGCACATGTTACTCAGTTAGGAGAGGTATCTCGCATGAAGCCCCTGTAAACACACACACACACACACACAGGTATCTGACGCACATGTAACTCAGTTAGGACAGGTATCTCGCATGAAGCCCCTGTAAACACACACACACACACACACAGGTATCTGACGCACATGTTACTCAGTTAGAACAGGTATCTCGCATGAAGCCCCTGTAAACACACACACACACACACACAGGTATCTGACGCACATGTTACTCAGTTAGGACAGGTATCTCGCATGAAGCCCCTGTAAACACACACACACAGGTATCTGACGCACATGTTACTCAGTTAGGAGAGGTATCTCGCATGAAGCCCCTGTAAACACACACACACACACACACACACAGGTATCTGACGCACATGTAACTCAGTTAGGACAGGTATCTCGCATGAAGCCCCTGTAAACACACACACACACACACACAGGTATCTGACGCACATGTTACTCAGTTAGAACAGGTATCTCGCATGAAGCCCCTGTAAACACACACACACACACACACAGGTATCTGACGCACATGTTACTCAGTTAGGACAGGTATCTCGCATGAAGCCCCTGTAAACACACACACACAGGTATCTGACGCACATGTTACTCAGTTAGGAGAGGTATCTCGCATGAAGCCCCTGTAAACACACACACACACAAACACACACAGGTATCTGACGCACATGTAACTCAGTTAGGACCGGTATCTCGCATGAAGCCCCTGTAAACACACACACACACACACACACACAGGTATCTGACGCACATGTAACTCAGTTAGGACAGGTATCTTGCATGAAGCCCCTGTAAACACACACACACACACACACACACACACACACACACAGGTATCTGACGCACATGTAACTCAGTTAGGACAGGTATCTTGCATGAAGCCCCTGTAAACACACACACACACACACACACAGGTATCTGACGCACATGTAACTCAGTTAGGACAGGTATCTCGCATGAAGCCCCTGTAAACACACACACACACAGGTATCTGACGCACATGTAACTCAGTTAGGACAGGTATCTTGCATGAAGCCCCTGTAAACACACACACACACACACAGGTATCTGACGCACATGTAACTCAGTTAGGACAGGTATCTTGCATGAAGCCCCTGTAAACACACACACACACACAAAGGTATCTGACGCACATGTTACTCAGTTAGGACAGGTATCTTGCATGAAGCCCCTGTAAACACACACACACACACACACACAGGTATCTGACGCACATGTAACTCAGTTAGGACAGGTATCTCGCATGAAGCCCCTGTAAACACACACACACACAGGTATCTGACGCACATGTAACTCAGTTAGGACAGGTATCTTGCATGAAGCCCCTGTAAACACACACACACACACACACAGGTATCTGACGCACATGTAACTCAGTTAGGACAGGTATCTCGCATGAAGCCCCTGTAAACACACACACACACAGGTATCTGACGCACATGTAACTCAGTTAGGACAGGTATCTTGCATGAAGCCCCTGTAAACACACACACACACACAAAGGTATCTGACGCACATGTTACTCAGTTAGGACAGGTATCTTGCATGAAGCCCCTGTAAACACACACACACACACACACACACACAGGTATCTGACGCACATGTAACTCAGTTAGGACAGGTATCTCGCATGAAGCCCCTGTAAACACACACACACACACACACAGGTATCTGACGCACATGTAACTCAGTTAGGACAGGTATCTCGCATGAAGCCCCTGTAAACACACACACACACACACAGGTATCTGACGCACATGTAACTCAGTTAGGACAGGTATCTTGCATGAAGCCCCTGTAAACACACACACACACACACAGGTATCTGACGCACATGTAACTCAGTTAGGACAGGTATCTCGCATGAAGCCCCTGTAAACACACACACACACACAGGTATCTGACGCACATGTAACTCAGTTAGGACAGGTATCTTGCATGAAGCCCCTGTAAACACACACACACACACACAGGTATCTGACGCACATGTAACTCAGTTAGGACAGGTATCTTGCATGAAGCCCCTGTAAACACACACACACACACACAGGTATCTGACGCACATGTAACTCAGTTAGGACAGGTATCTCGCATGAAGCCCCTGTAAACACACACACACACAGGTATCTGACGCACATGTAACTCAGTTAGGACAGGTATCTTGCATGAAGCCCCTGTAAACACACACACACACACAAAGGTATCTGACGCACATGTTACTCAGTTAGGACAGGTATCTTGCATGAAGCCCCTGTAAACACACACACACACACACACACACACACACACAGGTATCTGACGCACATGTAACTCAGTTAGGACAGGTATCTCGCATGAAGCCCCTGTAAACACACACACACACAGGTATCTGACGCACATGTAACTCAGTTAGGACAGGTATCTTGCATGAAGCCCCTGTAAACACACACACACACACACACAGGTATCTGACGCACATGTAACTCAGTTAGGACAGGTATCTTGCATGAAGCCCCTGTAAACACACACACACACACACACACAGGTATCTGACGCACATGTAACTCAGTTAGGACAGGTATCTCGCATGAAGCCCCTGTAAACACACACACACACAGGTATCTGACGCACATGTAACTCAGTTAGGACAGGTATCTCGCATGAAGCCCCTGTAAACACACACACACACACACAGGTATCTGACGCACATGTAACTCAGTTAGGACAGGTATCTCGCATGAAGCCCCTGTAAACACACACACACACAGGTATCTGACGCACATGTAACTCAGTTAGGACAGGTATCTTGCATGAAGCCCCTGTAAACACACACACACACACACAGGTATCTGACGCACATGTAACTCAGTTAGGACAGGTATCTCGCATGAAGCCCCTGTAAACACACACACACACAGGTATCTGACGCACATGTAACTCAGTTAGGACAGGTATCTTGCATGAAGCCCCTGTAAACACACACACACACACACACAAAGGTATCTGACGCACATGTTACTCAGTTAGGACAGGTATCTTGCATGAAGCCCCTGTAAACACACACACACACACACACACACACACACACACACAGGTATCTGACGCACATGTAACTCAGTTAGGACAGGTATCTCGCATGAAGCCCCTGTAAACACACACACACACACAGGTATCTGACGCACATGTAACTCAGTTAGGACAGGTATCTTGCATGAAGCCCCTGTAAACACACACACACACACACAGGTATCTGACGCACATGTAACTCAGTTAGGACAGGTATCTTGCATGAAGCCCCTGTAACACACACACACACACACACACACACACACACACACACACACACACACACACAGGTATCTGACGCACATGTAACTCAGTTAGGACAGGTATCTCGCATGAAGCCCCTGTAAACAAACACACACACAGGTATCTGACGCACATGTAACTCAGTTAGGACAGGTATCTCGCATGAAGCCCTTGTAAACACACACACACAGGTATCTGACGCACATGTAACTCAGTTAGGACAGGTATCTCGCATGAAGCCCCTGTAAACACACACACACAGGTATCTGACGCACATGTAACTCAGTTAGGACAGGTATCTCGCATGAAGCCCCTGTAAACACACACACACAGGTATCTGACGCACATGTAACTCAGTTAGGACAGGTATCTCGCATGAAGCCCTTGTAAACACACACACACACAGGTATCTGACGCACATGTTACTCAGTTAGGACAGGTATCTCGCATGAAGCCCCTGTAAACACACACACACACACAGGTATCTGACGCACATGTTACTCAGTTAGGACAGGTATCTTGCATGAAGCCCTTGTAAACACACACACACAGGTATCTGACGCACATGTAACTCAGTTAGGACAGGTATCTCGCATGAAGCCCCTGTAAACACACACACACACACACACACAGGTATCTGATGCACATGTTACTCAGTTAGGACAGGTATCTTGCATGAAGCCCCTGTAAACACACACACACACACACAGCAGGTATCTGATGCACACGTTACTCAGTTAGGACAGGTATCTTGCATGAAGCCCCTGTAAACACACACACAGGTATCTGACGCACATGTTACTCAGTTAGGACAGGTATCTCGCATGAAGCCCCTGTTAACACACACACACACAGGTATCTGACGCACATGTTACTCAGTTAGGACAGGTATCTCGCATGAAGCCCCTGTAAACACACACACAGGTATCTGACGCACATGTTACTCAGTTAGGACAGGTATCTCACGTGAAACCCCTTTAAATACACACAGGTTTCTGATGCACATGTATGCCATTTTAATAACTGACAGTAGCCTACATTATAGGCTTATAAGAATCATGCAATGAGTGTAAACAAGTGCAGCGCTTTTATTCATATTGTTAATAGATGGGTTGACAAATATTTCTGGTCAGTAGAGAAAGGTTAAGTTCATCCACTTTTCCTTTACTATAAGTTACAAAACAGTTTATTTTATATTTTTGTTAAAAGTGTGACAGGGGATTTTGTTAAAAGTGTGACCATGGTGTACTCCAATATTTCAGATTGATTTTAATGGCGCGATTGTGTAATATATTAGTGTGTGACTTTGAAATAATTCACTTTGACATGACATACATACTCAATTTGAACCTTGTTTCTATTAGCGGCAAAAAAGAAAACACCGACCGTTGGTGTATCCATAGAGACAGTATATAAACAATGTATCCTCGTACACTTAGTGCGCATGACCGGTGACCTATGCAAATTCGGAATTAGAGGAACGCCTACTTTACAACGTCACAATTTTTGTATATACCTTTGATATATACCATATATACCTGCATCTCCAAGCAATGTGGAACTATCCAATACTTTCTTTGCTTGTATCTTAAACCTCATTTTAATAATTTTAATCAGAATCATTTTAATGTGCTTCCAGAACATTTCAATAGCATTTAAGCTCATTAAAAATGTATTAGCACTACACTAATAGTTTATTATAAAGTTGATTTTTTTTTTTGTTTTCAGTATTAAAAATGGTATATTAAAAGTGCAAAAATAATTTTATATAAATGTTAAGACAGTTTGAAATCAAGAACTCTTTTAATATACTATCATTTGTACATTGCTAAATAAATACCTAGAGTACATAAAAAAAGTACAGCAGCATAATATCTTGAACAAAATACATTATGATACATGAAAGATCAGTAAAATGCTATTGCAGTGCTATTTTTATACATTTTGCAGAACATTTCTGTTATACCTGTATTACTGAAAAGTACTGTATGAATATTACATCAATAAATAAATAAGCAACACAAAGTTACGGAAAAACAATATGCAGAAGTGAATAATGCATTATTTACAAACTTAGGCCTACAAATGGCTGAACCAAAGAAACAGGTCAAATCTTTGAATGTCACATCTTCATCTCCAAGTGGACAGTCACTTCTTTGAGTACGACTCGCATTTTCCACAATTGAGGGCTTGTGGTTCAGATACTGTAGTATTTGAAGACTGCTTTATCACAGGATCTGTGAAAGGGAAGAAGAATGGTATAAGAAGAATAGTGCTGGGTGATGATCAGTAAAGATTGGTGACAGGTGAACTCTGTGATTGGGATGTGCATGCAGGTGAGGGCCAGGAAAGATGATAGGAAAGTGAGGAGGTGGTGACTAGATGGTAAACATGACATTACTTTTTTTATGAAGTAAAAGACGTTTATGGTCTGGTTTTAGGATTCACACATGTAAAGTAATCAACAGGTTTATTTGCAGAGGTATGTGATCACAATGATGGAAATGGTAATTGATGAAGGATGGATGTCTGGCTGAGTAATGGTCATATCTGTTGCAGGTTCTGAAATGCAGGCCCGTCGCGACAAGACAGGCAAACCAAGCAATTGCTTGGGGCCCCGAGCTGGCCTGGGGCCCCAAGACAACGACTGGTTAAGAATAAAATGCAACGACAAACTGTGAGCGCCCCTTTGATAGTCAATGCAGTAAAGTGCAATGACACTGTTATCGGGATCCCCCTCAAGGGGGCCCCCCTCAGTAGTCGCTGACAGCAGCCAGCCAACCACGCGATCTCTGCTGCCGGCAAAATACAAAACCTCCTCGGAAGTTATCATGAAGCGAATTATGCTTCAGGAAGACAGAAAAGAAAGAAGTTAAAGGTAAAAAAATATAGTGATACGTGATAAATTACACTGTATAAAATAGCTCTACTTGTCTTGTACAAATGGTGTACTTTTGCAGCAGGTAGGCTAGCAAAAAATATGTTTATGTTAGCTATCTGCCTGACGGCAAATGCTGCTTGTAACGAACAGTTAGTGCAACTTTTTTTTTCGAAAGGACGGAATATGGTTACATACTATAATATGTTTTTTTAACGGGATAAGGAAGACGCAGATCTGTTCCAGAATCACTGTTTATCGTATTTAATGACATGACATTGCTATAGCTTTGTAATAGGTTTTGATGAAAGTGGCATGCTATACTAACTATTCCACCGTTATAATCTATTTCCCAAATGGGGGTTAGGAAAACCACACAATAAATTCCGTGCATCAAACATTACCTCGGGATGTTTTTAAGCATTGGTAGTTGTGAAAGCAGCTGCATCCCTTCCCTTCTAATATCAAAATAAGAATAATATAAAATCCATAAAATCCATATCAAAATATGGAATTGCTAACATATCTTTTCGGTAACACTTTTTTATAATCAAATCAAATCAAGTATATTTGTATAGCGCTTTTCACAATACAGATTGTATCAAAGCAGCTTCACAGTATTACATTAAAATAAAATAATACAACAAAGTTTGTTTAATATCCCCAACTGAGCAAGCCAAAGGCAACAGTGGCAAGGAACCGAAAAAAGTCCATCAAGTGACCAAATGGTGTCCTAAAACTCCATCAGGTGACCTAATGGAGAAAAAAAAAAACTTGGGAGAACCCAGGCTCAGTCAGGGGTAATAACCAGCATTAATAGATGGTAAATTGTTAGTCTTTAATTTAATCTTTAGTTAATTGTCATTTAACTGTTAGCAAACAAGTCTTTTTACTTAATAAATACTTGTAAGTTAATCCATCTATAAACATTATTTAACCAGAAAGAGGCAGAGGTACATGATTTTTTCATAGCTTATCTTAAAGGAACACTCCACCGTTTTTTGAAATAGGGCTTATTCACCTTCTTTCCTACATTTAGATAGGTGGGCAAATGCATTTTTGTCTCAGTGCATGCATTGTTTTAGTTTGACAGGGTCGGCGCTAGCTTAGCTTAGCATAATGAATGGAATCCTTTGGAGTAAAAGTAATATATAAAAAAAAAAACCCCACCTAATTACTTCTTGTGGCCTGCGTATTCACAACGAGTACAAATAGCGATGCAGATTAACACTAGGCGATTTCCTATGCAGATATTGACTTGGGACTATATTAGGGGGAAGCACAGGCGAAGCACTGCTACTTGGGCGCAGAGATATCACGCCCAAGTAGCAGTGCTTCGCCTGTGCTTCCCCCTAATATAGTCCTTAATATATAAGTCAATATCTGCCTAGGAAATTGCCTAGTGTTAATCTGCATCGCTATTTGTACTCGTTGTGAATACGCAGGCCACAAGAAGTAATTAGGTGGGGTTTTTTTTATATATTACTTTTACTCAGGACATGCTAGCTGGCAACAAAGGATTCCATTCATTGTGCTAAGCTAAGCTAGCGCCGACCCTGTCAAACTAAAACAATGCATGTACTGAGACAAAAATGCATTTGCCCACCTATCTAAATGTAGAAAAGAAGGTGGATAAGCCCTATTTCAAAAAACGGTGGAGTGTTCCTTTAATGTGCTAGTGTCGGGATATAGCTTCTGTAGTGACAGTTTATGCAAATATGACATTATTTTTAAGTTATCAATGGATCTTGAACAGTTACTTCAAGGTTACTGCAAATGTTCAATTGTTGAAAATGTTCAAAATTTTATGCACAGTATATGCAACTGCAGTATTTGCACTGTAAACATTTTTTATTTATATAAAGTGTGGGTGAACTATGGCTAAGCTGCGGTGGGGGGGGGGGGGTATTGGGGGGGCCTCCATGTCCATTTTGCTTGGGGCCCCCAAATTCCTTCAAACGGCCCTGCTGAAATGGAGATCGAAGCAGATGACTGAAGACAGATCGTTCGTGCAGGTACCGTGTTCTTTGAGGGAACAACAAGACCAGACAATGGTGAACTGCGGAGGGAAGAGTTATATAGGGTGCTTCTCAATATCCCTCCTCGTCTCCTCTCTCCTCCGTCCTCCATCCTATGACCCGGAAACCGATCGAGCTCAGCCATCTTGAAGGACATCTCAATTCTCTAATTGCACCGCGAGGAGTCGAGGATCGAGGAGTGAGGAGGCTTCCTGAGGAGTCATGAGCGAGGATACACAGGTGCATCCTATGCGGAAGAGTTTTATCGACTAAAACGTGACGCACGTATCAATTCTCCTCCCCCTTCACATCGGTCACAATAATTTTGATTTATACTTTAATTTTGCAGTTTATATAAACCACACACCTCACATATTTCAACAGGGTATCTTTCTTTATTATTATTTATTATGAATTTATTAAATAAACAAATTTCAACAACATGAGGGCAGATCCTCTGAGCGCTGCTGATGACGCGATGAAGTGACGCTCGAGTGATCAAGGATTCCAATGTATACAAAAAGCTTTCATTCGATCCCTCCGTCCTCGCGTCTTTTCCTTGCAGCCTTCCCTCGCATCCTACAGGGGGCGGAGCTGAGACGCGAGGAGAGGAAACGAGGATGCACAAATAAGAATTGAGAAGCACCCATAGTATTGGATGAAGATCAGTGAAGATTGGTGACAGATGACGGTTCTCAGATCTCTGTGATTGGGAAGTGCATGCAGGTGAGGGCCAGGGAGGATGATGGGAAATGTAGTGTGAGTAGGTGGTGACTAGCTGGTGACCGTGACAAAAGGCACTTGCAGGAAGAAAAGACTATCCACAACTGACTAGCTCCCAGCTCCCATTATGCTAGCTCCCAGATTGTCTCCAAATTTCCACCAATAAATTGTCCATAACTGGTTTAAAAACCACTTGTGTTATGTGTAATGGTTAGACACATTCTCTTCCTTTTCTTTTCTTTTCTTTTCTTTTCTTTTCTTTTCTTTTTTTATTATTTTTTATTATGCATTAAATATACTTTATCTTTATGTAATTAGCATTTTATGATTTTACCTTTTTATTTTCAAAGCGTATGTCATGTTGACTTTTCATGACTTTTAGTCATTTGATTTGTTCAGTGAAGGATTTTAACAGTTAAAACAAAAAATAATTATTTGCGTGTTTACGCGTGTACATTTCCCTGCTTATTTGAGATCTCAGTACAATATGTGACCTGAAATGTAGCTTGTAAATTGGCCATTGCATTGTATAGCCTAATTTGTATTAATTTGTATGATTCTATTAAAGAAACCAACAAAATCCAACAATTGCCATCACTTCTCCTTTGTTGATTAGCTTTATTAGAAATGCAACTTGGAAAAGAGAAAAGTTTTCACTGCAAAAAAAAAAATAATAAATAAATATATAAATAAATTGTTACTCCTTGTAAAAAATATTGTGTATTTAGAATCTTTAATTCCTCGTCAATTTAGAACATCATTGTGAGTACAAATATAATGTCCTTTAAAAAATATATAATTTCATAGCAGTTTACCAATGTGTGTCTTTTTTTCTCTCCTGCCAAATAAGCTAAAATAAAATAGACCAAATGAATTGAGGTTTAGAAAGGTGCATTTACTCTGTGGTGTGTAGTGTTTAATTTTATGTTTCTATTGTGTATGTATGCTATACCCTGGCTATATCTAGCTTACCTACACAACAAAATAAAATAAACTAATTGTTGTAAAAAAAAAAAAAATGTGTGTGCGTGTGTTTGTTTGTTTGTTTGATGTTTTCCATAAATTATATTTTTAGTTTGACAATTTGAGTAACTAGGTGAATTAACATTCAGCATTTCTTTGTATGTCACAGTTTGCTCGCGCCCGCTCTAACATTGGCGTCAGTTGACGGACTGGTTAAAACCTTTTTTATATATAAATATAGGCTACTTTGTAGAAGAAAACTTTTAGCACCGTAACTGAATATCAAGCCAACAAACTGGAAATGGCAAGCGATACCAACACCTCTTGGAAAACAACTGTTATAATCAGCACCTCACCTCAGGTTGGTTTTCCGTTTTTCCGTTGGTTGGCTAATAGCTTGCTGTTAAAGTTTATTGGTTGTAGTTGTCATAGCTTTAAGTAAAATATTTTTTTCTGTTTTTGATTGTACTAATTTGACTTATTGACCGACTGAATCACACTTATTTATGCGCGTATCTGCTTTTATTTTGTATTGTCTTCGCAGTGTGATGAACCCTCACAGATTCTTGCGCAGCAGCACAGGGTTCGCCGCTCGGACAACATTCTGCCCTCTTCTTTTGTTTTCCCCTTGTCAGGTAAAAAGTAACTTAGTTAAACTTCATCGGTAAATGTAATACTTTACTTTATAGATGATGTCCTACTTAATTTTTCATTTTTTCCAATGCAGTAACGAACGAAAACTTGTATGCAGCTCAATGTGCAGAAGCTTCCGCTAGTTCAGAACTGCTGTAGCCTACTGCCTGTCCATCACAATGTAGAGCAATCAGCCTGGCAACAAAATGTAATTGTATTAACTTAAATAGGACAATGCCAACTGTGACGGAGAACATGTAACGTTATTCACCTTATTTTTAACGGAAATACGGACGCAGCCAGTTGACGGTATTTTGTGCGAGACTTCCGGTCAGGCACTTCCGGTAACTGGCGCGCTGATCACTTTTCACCATATCGGTTAATTAAACAAGTGTTCCTAACAACTAACTCATCGTCATGGCTTCGGGGAAGACCGGGATTGTTTGTGCAGTTAGAGGTTGTCATAAACTGATACAAAAGAAAGGTTTACTTGGAGCAGGAGTGTTTTAATCATCGAAATCATTGACATTTTAATCAGGCGCCCTACGACCAGAGACACACTGGCTGCGTGGCGTTTCTGTTGCGTGGCGTTTTACATGTCTTTGCACACCAGTAACGTGTCTGACGCGGCACTGCTAGGTGACATATGATCCTCATTCATTGGTGATTATATTCGACATAATGGGGAGAGAGTTGTGGAAGGCCTTTAATGTTAAACATATATATAGCAGCAAAGACAACGTCGGCAGTATTGACGGCAAAACAGGCTACAGAATATTTCGTTCTGTATTGACAGGTGCAATATTAGAAAATCGATTTTTTTTTCATTGCATTTATATCTGCATTTGTCAAAACCTAAAATTTCAAACATCAAAATGTAATTTATTAATATGTATTCATGTAAAATTAAATACAAAGATCTTTTCCTATTCTATTTTGTCTGGAAACGCTTCCAAAACGCTTGCGTGTCGCGTGAAAAATAGGCGTCGATTCTATTTATAGCATGCACGCGTTTTCCGCGCCTGTGAGACGCGCGTGTCACGCAGGCAGTGTGCACGTTCTAACCTGTTAACATGGGAGCCGAAATAAAAACGGACACGCAGTGTGTCGCCGGCCTGAGGAATCCCTTCGCCTGTGGTTAAAAGCTTTACATTTGAAGAAACCATCGAAACGACCGTATGTTTGTTCTTTTCATTTCGTGAGCACCTATAGAAGACCACCCGATACCAGAAAAGTGGCTGGGCTATGAAGTCTCAATAAAAACCATGATAAAAACTCCAAGGAGAAACAAAATCATTATAGAAACCCCAGTATAAAATCTAGTGATCATGGCATAATGGCATGATCATGGCATTTATTTTGTATGATTTACAACTATTTATAGCCATCTACTTATTGCTATCCATCCTATGCTTTGGTTGCATTCTTATGGCATTATTAATACATTTGACATGACAAAATACCTCTATATTAGTCCAGCGTTGGCTCGACTATGTTTAGGGCGGGGCTGAAGGCGCCGGTGAAGTTTTGTCACTCTGCCAGCTAGATGCATGAGTGTTTTCAACCAGGTCCGGTACCCTAACTGAGTGAGGCGGGGCTTTAGTTCTTTGTAGTATTCATCTGCTACGGCATGTGTAACATTTTTCTATCAACTCTGCATAATCCTTCGCGATCGATATGTTATTTAGCCCAGGGAAGCGAGGAAACGGAAGTGCCGCACAAAAACCGGATATTGGACCCATGTTTACTTCCGCGTTCGAAAATAAGGTGGATATGCTGCAAGTTCGAACTGACATGCGAAATCGTAGTCGTAGGCACATCGCACCCATATAGTGTTGCAGTGATGACAATATTTGTAGGCCAACCCGGAAGTCACCCTGGTTCCCTTGACAAAAAATAGGATTTTTTTTTTCATTGGCTTTTGGATTATTGCAGAAAATAATTTCTATGACCAAAAAAAAAAAAAATGTTATCAAATGTACACAACTTTGATACATTTTGAACCCTAAATTCAATTGGCAGAAGTGAATCGCTAAACCTAGGATGAAAGCTATAGATAGTCCCATTTAGCCACATGTTAGCAACTGCCTTTTTCAAGACAAAATCAAATCATCAAAAAACTCAAAGGGGTATTACTGATGTATTTATTTCATGTTGTAAAATGAAATGTGAAAATGTCTTTTGTTAAAGATATTTAGGCTGGGTCTTTTTTAAATCTTGTCTTACCACAGACCTTATTTCTGGCATTTAACACACAACTATTTAAAAAAAAAAAACCTATTGATTTCAGCTGGAAGTGCTAAAATGCCAACTTGTTTCTGTGGTTTGGCCTATGCTACAGAACCATGTAATTCTCTCTGTTAGGAAACCACTGAGAAGTTCAGGCAAGCACTTACACTGTTACAAAAGTACAGACGACAGAAGTTTTATTCGGTCAGAATGTTTAGAAAAGTATGCATACATTTTTTTTTTAATCAGTCATAGTAGAAAGCCAAAAAGAGAAATATTCAACACACTGTTTTTAATAAGAACCCTTTTTACATTTCCGTAATTCTCAAAAGTGAAGTCATAGTTGAGTAAACTTCTATAGTGGTGAACAGAAGACTACAGCAAATATGATTTTAGCATTCTCATTTGTCCCAATATTAAAAGAAAAAAAAAAATCAACAATAGCCTTTCCACGACTTTCCAAATGAGGGAAAAAAAATAGAGAGAGAGAGATTGATTACGGCAGTCAGAAGGGAAAAATATGTCAAATTTCAGTTGTAGAAACACCCTTGCAGCAGTGATGCCTAGTTTTTTGTAATTTCATGCCAAGGATATATTACGTAGCCTATATAAGTAAAGTGTTGTAAATGTACATAAATAAATACAAAATTTAAATATAAAAAACTACATCTATGAAGTTAATAACTGTGGAAACACAGTCTGTGAAAATAGATCCCAGGTGTACGCTGAAGAGTTGCCTTCTCTTCACTTTTTGGTTGCACAGGTACGGCTTTCTTGCTGGTCACACTGGAGGAGTTTTCAGCTAAGCTTGAGAATACAGAACTTTTTGAAAGAATTGAAAAGTTTATGGAGGTCCATAGAAACAGTTTTCTTCTGCTTCAAGCCCCAGTCTATGGAAAAGGAGAGTGGGAAATATTCTCATCAGTGCAGAACAGGTGCATGATCATTTAAAATCTACAAATGTACAACATTATTTTGAAAGCATACATTACATACAGCCAATTCTAGACGTGGCATCTAGAGATTCATTCAGACTCATTGAATAAGATGCCTGTGTGGAACAGTTATTTTCCAAAGATGATTAATAATAAATAGCTAATGAACACACTTTGTGGAAGAGCTCAGTTCTGGCCAGCAGCAAAGAATGTTTTATTTAAAAAAAAAAAAAAAAAAAAAAAAAAATGTGATAAATGGTGTAATTCTGATATTTATATTTTTGCAACAGATTCCTTGGCTGTAACCTTAGAGTCATGCCCGTGCATAGTACTGCTGATGTAGTGAAGGGAATGCTGATCATCGCTAAGGTAACCTGCATGTCTTGCACTTCAGTTTGATTTTGCTTTATTGTTATAATTTTCTAGTAATGTTTTTATTTCACAATGAATGTTGTCTAGAGGTGAATTAAGTTATGGTTTTTAATGTTCATGTTATACTATTAAAGCATAAATACCAATACAAATCATAATAATTTATTTTCCATATATAAGTATATTAGCATGGTGCCTGCAAAAGATTTAATGGCCTTTTTATTCCAGGCCACAAGTAAACCCAATGTGGAGAAATTGAGAGATCAGATGTCTTTGGCTTGTGCTCAGATCATTGATCATAGCCCAGTTTGGGGGATGCTTCAAGAGATACAGTTCTAGTGGTGTTTATGTTCATGTCCATTTATCTTCTTAATGTTTGCTATACTTATTTTTAACAGCAGATGTCAGTATTGTTTCACAGTAAGTTGTGTAAAAACTGTCAATTGCCATTCCTGCTTTGTTCATATCCTTGTAAAAACTTTTTTCCTTCATAATAGCAAAATAGTTCATAAACCATTAAAAAACAAAGTATAAACTTTGCTGGAAAAGACTTCAGAGTACGAATACAGTATTGGAAATATTGATTTTGTAGCTCTCACATTGTTTTTTTATCATTGCAAAATGCAGCATGGTACAGGGAACGTAAATAAATAAAAAATACATTATTCAGTTCAGACCACAGTAATTGTGCCCACTTGTTCATTTTTGACTCTCCTCAATGATCTCCTCTATACGAACCACAAGGCTTTCCATTAGGTCATATGTGACCAGGGCACACTGCAAGACCTGCAAATGATATATTTAGTGTTATGTATGACTTATTGTCACTATTTTAAAACTGAATTCAGATAAGTCGTAGGCGTATAATCTAACCTTATCCTGTGCCTCGCGTGGCATGCTGCCAAGTGTCTCATTTTTCACAATCAAGCTCTGAACTGATCTCTTCCCAGAGGCCTCCTTAAATTCTGTGGGGAAACAAAGATGTTACTACAAGTCAAATAAAAAATGTTATCACTACATAATATATATATATTTAACTGAGATAGAACACAAAGCATGTATTACCTTTAGCCTTGATCTTTTTATCCTCTCTAAGTCTTTTTAACTCTTTTCCATAGTATGATTTTGACATGCTTAGACATACTCGTAATAATTTTTTGTAACTTTCTGCAATGTGGCACAGGTCTATCCATATTCCAGTCTGAAAATAACAGGATGGGTCTTATTAACAGAACATGATGAATATATAAGTAAAATGTTATATTTGGTGTATATTGGTGTTTTGACAAACTGTTGTAAAAATCTTACGGAAATTTCTCTTTCCTTTATCAGTAAATACCGCAGGAGATTCAGAGACTCCATGACCCTTTAAAAACAATAAAGAAGACAATATTAATATGGAAAAAAACAAACACAAATAATTCTTATTTCTTAGTCAAAATTTGTCGTCTTATAATTCTCGTACTTTATACAGAAAGAGTTACACACAAGAGGTGCATATAATGGTAAAAGCTGACCATCAGCAGGATGAAGCAAGGCCTAAGTAATTTATCAGGGACAGATTATCCAGACGAGGTATGTCAATCACTCAGGTTTTAGTATCATTTTAGGAATGACACAGGATCTGCCTCAAAAATTGGACTACTCACCATCTGTTCTGCATTGTGGGATCGTGGCAGTAAACCTGGACTATACACTCATAAATAAATTATAGTTAGGGATGGATTGTATTTAGTTAGTGGGAGATCTAACATTTAAAATAGAGACAGCTGCCATATGTGGAGTCTGTACTTGGGTTACGATTCATGTCAATGATTTGTTGATATAAAAGTTGATTAGATCCATCAAGATGTAGTTATGTGCATTCAGTGGCTTGTCAGGCGATTGTTTCCTTTAGTAAAAGCTTTGTAAAAATACAGGTCTTGTTCACCTGTCCATCCCATGTAGCAAGTCAGTTTCATGGCCCTGTGGGAGAGTGATGGTGTCTCTGAGCAATGAGATGAGCCATGTCCCCTCAAACCAGCCATCCTTACAGACTGACTTTAATAACAAAAGAAAATAAATATTTCTAACATCAGTGATTCAGAGTTGACAACAATCGTATCAATTGGAGAAGTGGACATTTAAGCATGTGATTCATAAATATATATCCGATTGTTTTGTACACTACCTTTCTGCACAGTTCCACTTGATTCTTTATGTTTTTGATGATGATACTTTCTACCCCTGCATGATGGCTAGTCTTCATGATGCGTCTTAGAGCATTCACAAAGAAGAAATAAGCAATTAATACCCAGCGATGTTCTGACTTTTTATATTTACACACACCAACAGATTCCATTCAAATTTTGATAGCACTTTTAATTAAACATCTAGAGACCATACCTGAAAAATTTGTTCTTCGCTTCACCATTAAGCTTCTCTATAAAGAGCTGGAACACCACAAGACTTCTTGCTCTCTTCATGAAAGAGTTCAAATGACAGCAAACATAAAACTGGCTTTAATTTACATAGATCAGATTTACATGCAAGTTGTGTCTCATCTATACTCACCAAATGCTGGATAGGACAGTCAATCATAATTTTAATTAAGTTCTGTGAACAAATAACAAAAGTTCTCTTTTAAGTTAACTATGTCATTAAAAAAGCAAACATTGCTGAAAAACACTTTTGTTTTCACCATGGATTCGTCAATTATTAAAATTCTGGGGAAAAGAAAAACTGATATGGTTCCGATATATTGTGTAGCCTTAGTTTTCACCAATATGTAATTATGTAGGTTTTAAGAAGTGGGGTGATGTTTATTTCAGTTTTTTTTTAACATACACAGTTTAAAACACAATAGTACATTTCAACTCAAAATCCATAACAATACATAGTGTTGCATACCTGTGGAACCTCATGAAACGGTCTCAGCTCTAAGAGATCTGCTGGAAGACTGTAGTCTGTTACTCTTTCCAAACTTTTAACATATAAGCCCTTAAAATGCAAAAAGACATCACAAGTTATAACTCAGTACTGAAAATTTAAGTATGTACATAATTTCCGGCACTTGTACTAACTATAATAATTTTTGGTGGAAGTTAACTTTACCAGTCCTTTCAAAATCCATGATTCATCCTTTCTGCATAGGGATACAAAGCAGGAAAGGAAGTTGGACTAAATACATGGAACACCATGTTGGCTTTTTTTTAATAAAATAAAAATTGCATTGTGTACACACCTACTCAACAGAAGATTGATGTATTCCATATTGCACTGCAGGACGAAAACAGGGCTGAAATAAAATGTCAAATTAAACCTACGTAAAAGCTCTGGTACATTAAAAGTATACCAGTCATGTAAACCATTTTCATAAAAACACTGTGTATTGTGTACCGTAAAAATGAAAAAAAAAAAAAAAACACTTGTCGAAGCTCCTAACCCTTTTGGTGTATCTGAAGGCCTGAGCACAAAACAAGATTCTCAAATGAAGGGGATTTTAAACGGCTTTTGAAATCCCACGAGATTTGTGGCCTCAACAGTTCACACTGTCTTTGAGTCTGATAAACACATGGCGAGAGGGGAAAAAACACATATTTAAAGTTTTGAGGTCTAACTGCAACTTACCTAAAAACTGCAGGAAACACTTCTATGGCAATAAGCTGGACAAACAGCAAGTAAGCCATGCAAGCTCTTGATTCATTTGGATGACAATCACCTGTCTCCAGTATATCATCTTCTTTCCCCCTCAAATGATTGTAGAACAGCATTTTTGGCAGAGACTCTTGGATCGCTGCTAAGATTGCCTAGTATTAAAA
Source organism: Scardinius erythrophthalmus (assembly GCF_964197995.2). Lineage (NCBI taxonomy): Eukaryota > Metazoa > Chordata > Actinopteri > Cypriniformes > Leuciscidae > Scardinius > Scardinius erythrophthalmus. The sequence continues at coordinate 18,434,197 of NC_138232.1, read as the reverse complement.
GCACAGAAGCACTTAGAAGGTCATTCTTTTTCCAAAAGTACCATGCCTAATAGTAACACGAATGTGACTGATATCATTACCATTATTTCTGTGGCAAAATTCCACAGGGGTGAAATTTCTGTCATGTTTGCCTCTCTGTCCAGCTGAACTTGGAGGAGAGGTTCGCTTAGACTCTTCATGCAACTGAGCCATTAGAGAAAGAAAGAAAATTGTGAAGAATTAGGTAAAATATTGGTTAAGATCGCATGCTTATAATCTATAAAGGGTTACATGTTTCTCCACGTTGTTGCTTAAATGACTGCTAATTAAATTAGCTAAATTTTCACTCACATCAGACTCTGACAACAGGCTATTTTTCATTTAAGACAAATGATTGTTTATTCTTATTTAGGACAAAACTGAACATTATCCAAATCCATTAGTTTTGAACGCTCAGACATGTGCCTGGGCATCAGACTTCCCTGCTGAAAAATCCAGCATTGCTTGTCACCGGTATAAAGTAGGCTTTGCATGCTGGGACCAGCATGGGATGCTGGTTGCTGGTTTGCTTGTCCCCAGCATGGGAAGCGGGAGTTCTTGTGTGCTTGGGAACAGCAAGACTATACTGGTCCACCAGCATAAACCAGCTTGGATCAACATGGAATTCATGTGGTTTATGCTGGGGGGGTTTTCAGCAAGGCTTTCAGATTTTTCAGACTTTTCACCTGTAACAACGATCATATTTTCATTTCATCAGTACTTTTTGATTACTGATTACTCTTGTTTAGAACAAAACCAACTAATATTAAAATCTATTTATAGAACAATACCAACCAATATTTATATTGCTTAAATGCTTTTGAACATTTAGACGTGTAGCGTCACTGCAGCACTGATATACAGTATGACAGCACTAGAAATGCAGTATAGTTAGATTTAAATTGAGAGGATTACTTCTAACATGTATTGTGAAAAGCACAATACAAATAAATTGACTTGACATACTTGGATGAATGGCTAATTTAAGCTGTACGTATTTTCCATTAAACAAATATTGTGATTGCATTAGTAAGAACAGGTTTGAAAACATACAACTTCAGAAGAGCAGCCCTTAGTTTGGTGGACACTGAGTTTGTGTCTTGATACTTGGCTTCCTGTACAAAGGGTTGTACAAAGGTCAGTATTGCAGTGCAGCATCGGCAGAGCCCATACACATCTTCCTGTTCCTGTTTGTGTGAGTAAGGTACAGGCAGTTTTGAAATTTGTTTCTGCAAAGAATCAAGGGCCAAACCCAGTCCAGTGGCCTTCGACTCGCTCATTCTCAACAGCACTGGAAAGGGAACAAACAGAAAATGTGTAAATTCGTTATAGTTGCAGTAGAGGTAGCCGTGTTCATTTTTGGCTTTTATTTTAAGTTAACATGCTTTTTATTTTAAGAAAACATGCTTTTTATACTGGTTTATTTCAGTTACCTGACTGAATAAGAGGCATGAGAACAATTATGGAGTCTGAGATGGCATTTGGATCAGTGTTCTCCACTTGGTGAAGTAAAATATTGAGGAGTTCTTTCACATTGCAGATCTGCAATTAAAGTTATGCTTATGTACTGTCATCATCTTATTATTCTTATTTAAGAACCATATGTAACCCAGGACTACAAAACCAGTCTCATGGGTAATTTTTTTTTAACTCATGAAAACTGAATAAATAAGCTTTCCATTGATGTGAGGTTTGTTAGGATAGGACAATATTTGGGCGAGATACAACTATTTGAAAATCTGGAATCTGAGGGTGCAAAAAAATCGAAACATTGAGAAAAGTTCTTTTTAAAGTTGTCCAATTATGTTCGCAATTGTGCTGCATTCACTCAGAAAAATAAATGATTTATATATTTACGGTAGGAAATTTACAAAATATCTTCATGGAACATGATCTTTACTTAAAGGTGAACTAAGTAACTTTTTTACCTTAACCAAACAGCTTCGGAGTCATTGGAATAGTTATATGACTTTTTTCGGGTTGAATGGTGGTCGTCTCGCACCCCCCAAGCGCCTGTGAGCCGAAAAACCACCCTTGTAACTTTGGGCCGGCTGGCCAAAGTATCGCGTGATATCAGGTCTCGCGATGTAACGAATTGCTTTACTGAAAAAAAATCTGCTAAAATTCTGTCATTATTGCGCTCCCTCACGCTGTTCAAACCTGAATGAAGAAGACGTTTTAAAGAAAAAAAAACGTTTTTTAAAAACGTATATAGCGTATATTAACGCTATATTAATCTATAGCCTCTGGTATCTGAGAGTCGCCAACGAGTTTTTTGACAGTGTTGTCAAATATCTATTCCGCAGCTGTAGGGGGATCTCTATAGAGAAACCTGCGAGCAAAAAGCGAAGAAATTCCTGAAACGGCTTAGCCCTGCTTTAATATCCTAATGATTTTTGGCATAAAAGAAAAATTGATAATTTAAATATACCCGTGCGACATGTGACTGGCTTGTGATCCAGTGTCACATATTTGAGTAAGCACAATCTGACCTGTACAAGTTGATTGAGGATAGCTTGATAGTGGGCAGGACTCCGGTCCTTTCTCAGCACTTCATTCACCAGTGCAGGCAGTAGGCCACTGCCCATAGACCTTACTATGTGCTAGAAAGACATTTATCCTTTTACATTTTTACTTACAATGAAACATTTTTGAAACTTTTTGTATGTATTTGCATATGTATGCCTACACACATGTATTAGACCTATATTCTTCACATGACTGAAATTGATTGATTCACAATCATTTTCATGACAATTTAGCATTTGATGGATACTGGATGTTATTATTTTGAAATCAGTCATTTGAAAATGTGGTGTTTATTTGGTGCATTTATGCTCTGCTTTAAAACCGCAATGACGTGTTATTTAGGATGTGCTACATGCACGGAAAAGTGGAGCAGTGCAAGAAATTGGTAAATCAACAGCACTTAATGGAGTGCTGCTCCTGAGAGGACTTCCAGTGAAGCAAGAAATCTGACTGGTTCTCCGCTAAACTGCATTCCCACACCCAAGGGTCATGGGGCCTGTCAGTTTGGCAGAAGGACAAAGTGGCGGTTTAGTACAGATACAGCCCATCAAAATTCGACCAATCCCAGTGGATTGATGTCTTAAAAATGAACCTGGGATATATCTGTGTAACATGTTGTGGCACCTATCTGTCTCTTAAGGATACCTTCTTGTTTGCAGTAGTGCGTTATAGAATCTGAGTTGATACAAAAAGCTTTAAATCATAAAATGGGTGATAAAATACTTTCCAATGCTTTCAAATACCAAGATCTAAAATGAGTTTTTAAAAGCATTATGCCAATGCTTCCAGATTTACCTGATTGGCCTCCTCTTTTATGAAGTCCAGTAGTTGACTGCTGTCACCTTGGGCAATGCAGGTACGACCAGCATTCAGAAAGAGCTCATGGTCCTCTGGTTTAAAGTCTTCAGTTGTTCTCTGAAAATATGGACAAGAGTCATTGTCAAATCTTTGATTAAAAAACAATAGAACAATCACACTGTAAATCTTGTTTATGGGATTAAAATGAATAATAACTAACAAATGTACAAACCATTCAGAGCATATTCACTCTTGCATGTTCCCTTTTGGTTATGCACTTTACAGTCATTATCATGATGCATACTGATTTACACATATTACATTTATGCCTAACTTGATATAAATACAAACTGTTTATAACAAATTAAAAATGCATCAAAATAATATGACACTTAATTTTCTGTTTCCTCACCCATCTTTGAATTACATCCTCTAGTTGATTCACTGCCATTTTCAGAGCTGGTCTTTTCAAAAATAGTCCATACAAGTGACTCTTCAAGGTCAGGATTATAACCAAGGCTTTTCTGCTCAAGATCTGAATGACATCTGCAATAAAAATTCAGCACAAAAGAATCGGATAGCTAGGTTTACAATGGAGGTCAGAATGTTTGAAAAGAATCGAGCAAGAGGAAATCTGACAGGGGACCCTTGTAAACCTCTTAGTAAGCATTGCAGCTGAGTGTCTGCTAATAGGATTAAGAAGCAATCTAAAATAGATAGACAGAACTCTCTCGAAGGCCCTGGAAAACAGTCATGAGATTTCTCATTATAATTTACAGTCAATTCATATTTACTCAAACAAATTCTGTTTGTTCAATTGACTTTTAGAGGCTCTAAGTAGAACTGATTAAACATTTCGCTCTCATAATCACAGGATTATACAGAAGACCACGCTGACTCATTATAACCCATAGTAGACTGCTCTCAAATAAACCCTGGCGTTATTTAAACAAGTCATGCCATGAAAATAATGAAAGCGCATCAGAAATTGCTTAGTTAATCTTTGGCGAGCATGTGTGTACTATCCCTTAGCTAAGTCCAGCATTGCTCCAATGGACATGTAACCTGATATGAGCCATGTCTTTGACTTCCTGCATGGACAAGTATTGTAGACCCTGATTTCAGGTGTATGGAGGCAAACCAGGTTTGAGCAATAGGATTTAAGCAGCAGCTGCGAAGTTTGCTCTGTCTATTACAGTGTGGTGAAAGGCTTTAACAAAAGGCACAATGTAAATATAACAGGAAAGGACAGGCTGGTTGCTTGTTAGCTTCAGATTTGCCCGTGGCTAATTGAAGACTGCTGATTTAGTGTTTTGACAGTGAACAGACTGTGTGTAATGAAAGTCGAGAGCCAAAAAAAAGATCTCTCACAGTATGTTGACAGACAAACAGGTTTGTTGTTTTTGCGTGGTCAGCCCATATCCTTTTGCACTCATTGTATGTTCACAAGGTGTTGCAAAGGGAATTTGAATGCAATTAATTAAATATGAATATAGCATGGGATGAAGTCAATTTTTTTTTTCAAACGTCAAAGAAGCAGATATTATACTGATGAATCAGTCGTTCATTTGTAATTTTGATTAACAAACAAGCCACAATATCGCTTCAGAATACACTGTAAAAAAAGTGATAACAGGCAGTCAATATCTTTAGGAGCAATTTCTCCCTGTTCTGGCCCTTAACACATTTGTTGGTGTAACCTCATGTCACCAAGTTATTTCAGATATTAAATAATATGTTTGACTTGACTAATTTATTTATATGATAGCACAAGAAGCACATTTTTATAAAATATTTTTTAGAAGAAACATTTGCTAATTAACTAACATTTTTGGCTATGCATTTTGTCAGAAAGGTTCTGCCTTGGCTGAAGTTTGATGACATTTGTATACTGTTTCTGGTGACACTTTTGAGTTAAAATTTTGAATGTTTTTGCATAAGATGCACTAAATTGACTTGAAGCCTCTTTTATGCAGCATTTCTTTGAGTGTATGTGTGTTATAGGCCTGTCCCAGGTCACTACTATCATATATCCATGTATTTTTAATAGGGAACAGCAACAGGACAACAAAAGTGTAACCTGACTATCTGATGGACACATCAGCTTTTCAGGCTTCTGAGCAAAGAGAAATGCTTTATGTTATCTTTAATAGTTTTTCTTTTAAACTTTTGCACAAGGAAAACTAACATTAAAGATTATACAATTTTATAAACAACAATCATATCTCACAAAGTATATTTGAGTTTAATGCACCTTCCATCACAGACACATACTGTGAGACACTATGCTTTTTTTGCATTTGCTATTCTTTATAATGGCTTGCTGACAGAACTGTTTACTCTGCCACTCTCTTGCCTATTTCTTGGCAATAGAGTGGCCCTGAAGGCCCCTAGAGGCCATGTCTGGAGCTGAAGCTGTCTGCCAAAATCCCTCCCTAAACCCCAGCGAGCATGTCAAGAAAAACTGTACTGTTTAGGGGTCACTCCCTTGAGTCTGTGCCTTAGCTTTCACTGCCTTGCCTACAGATGGACTTGTGCGTTTGATTTGCAACAGTGCACTTTATATAGACATGGCTCAGATTTTCCATTCCCCATGATTTGGTAACTGCAGGAAGATTAAAAAAAAACTAAACAATAAATATTGTGATTCATGGAAACTACTCAAGTAATAGCTATAAGCCCATGCTTGAACCTTTACCACACAGACACACAGAGGAGAGGTCAGAGTCAGGTAAAATCAGCTAGGCCTTGATGTATCATAGATAACAAATGAGTGTTTTCCCTTACTCCCTTATTTAAAACGTGCAAATGAAAACATGTATTTGTGACCCTGGATCACAAAATCAGTCACAAGTCACACAGGTATATTTGTGGCAATAGCCAACAATACATTGTATGGGTCAAAATGATCGATTTTTTTGCACCCTCAGATTCCAGATGGTCAAATAGTTGTATTTCGGTCAAATTTTGTCCTGTCCTAACAAATCATACATAAATTGGAAAGCTTATTTATTCAGCTTTCAGATGATGTATAAAGCTCAATTTCCAAGAATTGACCCATGTGGCTGGTTTTGTGGTCCAGGGTCACATTTATGTGCTCAATCTTCAAGGGGGAAGCAGCATCTGTAATGCTAAAATGGTAGATCTGAGTGTTGTCAGAGTGACTGGGATCATGAGGAAAAGAAAACAACAGATCCATACAACCATACAGGTGCTTCTATTGCTGATGCCTGCTTGCCCTTTTGTAAATCGGCATTTTGATGGCGATTACCTGTGTTGAGTTGTTCCAAATCAATACGTACAGTGTGTGAACCTTAATTGACAAGGATAACGCTGGCCCCTTTTCTGAAGGAGAGACACCCTGTCTGCCTTTGATCAATACCATGCTCACCAGCACGACACAGTCCACTTGTGTGCTCTGGTACCCTGTGCCTTCATCTCTGTAGGCAACCCCCAATGGCAGAAGAGGCTGGGATGTTACATGTGAACAGGCTGTCAAAGCAATTTTGTCAGTCTGCTCATTCTCTGGTGTTTAGAGATGCTGACACACTGTGTACTGGTTCCCATGATTTTATTAAGGTGATGGAAGCTTTTAGCCATGTTTTTTTCCACTCTCCCCCTCCCTCCCTCTCTCTCTCCTTTTATCCACGAGTACATGTACAAGTGTTTTAATTTGTATTCCTCCTGCCAAATATGTCTCTGAAGCACCTTGTTTGCCTGTCATGCAGGTCAACAGATCATCCGTTTTATTATTATTATTATTATTATTGAATTTTTTGGAGTTTAACTTTTAATCAACAGCATAACTTGTGTGATGTAAATACAGGTAATGATTTTTACTGACACTTATTGAGCTGTTCCTGTTCTGGACTTTGCCAAGCTGTGTGATATAGGTATTTTGTGAAATATTTGGGCCAAACTTTTTGACCACAACAGACCACAAAATGTTTCTGTGGAAGTCTGTTTCCGCCTCCACCTCACAATATTACTTAAAAATCTTATAATGTGGTTATATCCTTTAGTTTATATTCAGCAAGTGTTTTTTTTTTTTATTGTTTTTTTTATGGTCCTTTAACACATTCAGTTGACTATAAGTAACGTTGCACCTAAGTGTCTACTAACTCTCATTAGACTTTGCGTATTAGAGTATTAGTAGACTGGTAAGGTTAGGATTAGAATAAGATGGCATGTAGGTGCAAATTTACTTATAGTCAGTCTGTTGGAGGACAAACACAATAAAGAGTTAGCAGATATTCAGCAGACAGTCTACTAATACTCTAATATGAGTTAGTTGACACGTAGTTGCAAAGTTACTTCTAGTCAACAGAATGGACCATCAAAATAAAGTGTTACCTTTTTTTTGCCAAGTGATTTTATATCACACAATTATGACTGTATGTCTCTCAATTTAAATTCTACTTAAAGGGATAGTTCACTTTGAAATTAAATTTTGGTATGTTTTAGCTTACCTCAAGGGCATCCAAGATGTAGCTGCCTTTGTTTCCACAGTAATTTCAATTTTGATATTTTTAGGGCAAACCGTTCTTGTCTGTCAGTTGTATAATGCAGGTCTATGGTCACCACCTCATAGAGCATGCACAGAGTCCAAATTAAACAATTCCCCATCGTAAGTACACATTGATGGCCTAAGACACGAGACGAGGGGTTTATGTGAGAAAACGAACAGTATTTATATCGTTTTTACCTCTTGTACACTTTCCGGCGCTTGCGCAGACTAAGCCAGAACGCGTGGACGTGGTTGTGTACAAGAGGTAAAAACGATATAAATACTGTTCGTTTTCTCACATAAACCCCTCGTTTCGTGTCTTAGGCCATCAATGTGTACTTACGATGGGGAATTGTTTAATTTGGACTCTGTGCATGCTCTATGAGGTGGTGACCATAGACCTGCATTATACAACCGACAGACAAGAACGGTTTGCCCTAAAAATATCAAAATTGAAACTACTGTGGAAACAAAGACAGCTACATGTTGGATGCCCTTGAGGTAAGCTAAAACATACCAAAATTTAATTTCAAAGTGAACTACCCTATTAAATTGTGATTTTACATCTTACATCAATACCATATTAAATCTTGCAGTGTGACAATATCATGCAGTTCAAACTGTATTTCTACCAATGTTACCAATATTACATATCACAATTGCAACTTTATTTCTCATGAAATTGCCTTTATTTCTTACAATTGCAACTCTATATCTCACAGTGTGACTTCTGTCTAACCATGTGAATTTATTTATTATTTTTAAGCTTTATCTCACAGTTACCTTTCTCTCTCTCTCTCTCTCTCTCTCTCTCTCTCTCTCTCTCTCTCTCTCTCTCTCTCTCTCTCTCTCTCTCTCTCTCTCTCTCTCTCTCTCTCTCTCTCTCTCTCTCTCTCTCTCTCTCTCTCTCTCTCTCTCTCTCTCTCTCTCTCTCTCTCTCTCTCTCTCTCTCTCTCTCTCTCTCTCTCTCTCTCTCGCTGAGTTTTCTTTTACAACAAAGTGAATGTGATAAATCAAGTAAATGTGATTTGGAGGTCATTAGCCACACCTGCTTCTTCACGCTGGTGTTGTGCAAACATCTATAACTGGACTGTGTGGAAAGCAGGCTGGAAAAACTCTGAGTTGATTTGAGCAGATCAGGTACTGCTTGTGATCATTAATGATTTAGCATACACCAGCAGGGAAACGAGCAGGGCCAGTCTCATCTACCCCTGCAACCCAGATCTTTGTCCTCAGATCTCTGTAGTCTTTTACAGTGACCAGAATCAAAAGCAGTCTCTAATTTGGACCTTAAGATTAATTTCTCTATTTGAAATATTTAATGTGTGACGCGTTCATTGAATATGTGTAGCTGCATAAGCCCCCAGTTTTACTGTATAAAATAGTTTGAGTCAGAAATAAATGACTAATTGTTACACTCTTGTTTAAATTTAATTTACTTATTTCTAGCATGTTGACTCTTGTGTATAATTTTGCCTTTTCTGTTAGTCATGAGACCGTTATTATTTAATGCAGTTAGATTGTGTGAGATTTATCCACCAAAAGATCATGTTTGACATAAAGGAAATAATATATTTTTGAATAGAGTGGACCCTACACAAATGAACGGTGCATTAGTTTAGTTAAAGCTTGCTCTTTTGTCCCGTTTACACTTCACTGCCCATCAGAGTCAACACCAACCACATTCACACAACAGTAGAAAAACATAACAGCTGTTCGCACATACACCATTACATGAAACAGCCTTTTATCTCTAGTGCTTTTAAACAGAGTAGGAACATATCAGTGTGTCTGAGTTAGTGAGCAAACGTGTTGGTGTATTTTGTGCGTCTAGTGTCAGAATGTGTCTATGGGAGGAGGCTGTGCATGCGAGCGCGTGTGCGTGCCGGACCTCGGGGACGTTGGAAGTACTTACCAGCTCACTGTAGACTGCTTGATCTGTTGAGAAGCAGTGCAATGGCTTGATGGTGCTACAGACTGACACATGACTACACAGACCCTGAACAGACATTAGCACAAGCTTCAGCAAACCTACATCTGAGACTCAAATCATTCATTAAATCAGAACATCAAAAGGAACTTTACTTGAATGCCTCGACATAAATTTTTTATTATTACTGAGAATAAATCTTTTGTCTTTTTTTTCTCACCACCACCATCTCCTGTCTCTTTTTGCACTCTCTCTCTGCATATCAGCTTGCCTGCATCCCTCTCTCCTTCTCTCTTCTAGTTTGATACATCCTTTTGCTTGGCATGGTATTTTGTGAAATGGATCTTATGAATTTTTCAGAGAGGTTCATTGCTTTAGTCAGGCCTGGTTAAGTGGAGGATTGTATCAATTCGCAACCTTTTAGGCTGCATGTGCGCACTTTCAAAAATCACGTTCTTTATAGAAGAGGGATTTATGCTGGCCGATAATGATGGATGACTACTGATAATATTACTGTGTTATGCACTCTAAATATACTAAAACGTTCCCTTACGAAACTCACTTGAACTTTATTTGTATCTTTCTTGAAATGTAGACAAGGGCTTTGGTAATAGAGTGGTAAAAAAAGACTCTTACGTATTTATAGCTTTTAATTCTACTGTAACTGTGCAGCCTGGGCCTGTCTGTCACATTGTATTTGTTTCTGGCCAGAATGCTTCTTTTTGTTCAACCTTTTACCAACATGAATCCTTTTAGTGCTTTTGTCAGGATTCATATGCTATTAGATTACTCTTTAAATGTTGATGAAACAGAACCGATGTACTACGGCTAAAGAAATTGCTGTCTAGCAGGATGAACAATGTCATGGAAATTTGACTTATTAATAAGAGTGGGGGGTAGATTACAGAGAAATGTTTAAATTTTTAGGTGTAGTTTCCGTTCTTAATAGTCTCAATCCCATCTCATGAAACTCTCTGATTTGGAAAACTGATTAAAAAAAATAGTTATCTGATAATGTAAAATCAAATGCTATTTACACATATCTAGCAATTTATATATATATATATATATATATATATATATATATATATATATATATATATATATATATATATATATATATATATATATATATATATATATATATTTTATGAACATACTATATAAACAACATTTTACAGGTGTACTGAAAACTCCAACAAATATGAAACATCCCCTTACGTCTCCATTCGAGCGACAGCTAGCATCCAAATAGTGGTAGTGATATGTAATGCTAAATGAAGCAGATAAACATGTCTTTAAATGAGCAGCGACCTACTGCACCCACCTTTCAGCAGCTGACTAGCCCGACTGCGTGCTGTGCAGGGGTTGGTGGGCCCCACTGCGAGAGAACTAATGGAAAAGCTTTCAGGGCTTTAACCTGAAGGAAAACGTCAGCTCACATTTGGCTGCTCACCCAGGTCTAATGTCTCCCAATTGTGGCAATCACCATTGCTCTTACCCATTTTTATCATGCCCCCCCCCCCCCCCCCCCAACACACACACACGCTCATACACACACAGCCTTTCTCTGTTACACTCTCTCACACACTCATACTCCAGACCCATTGGACTCTGGAATGACTGACTTTAGAGCGTGCCAGGACTCTGGAGACTTACCTTGTTAAACAGTCCTGAAAACAACAAGGACCACGAAACAAAAGTGCGCAGAGTTTAGGCAGTAAAAGCGTGGTACTCAGGCTCAGCTGGGACATCCCAAAGCAGACTGGGAAAATGCTCCCTGTTCCCTTGAGTCTGTGCTGTAGTGTCATGTCAAGCTGGAATGAATAGGAGCAGACAGACACTGTACTCTGATGGCCTCTCACACTGTAACCTGATGCAGTTTAAGACAAATCAGACTTTTCAATTTTTGTATTTCTTTGTGTTATGTACTTAGTGAGTCAGTTTTATTCTAAAAATATTTGTATCTATTTTTTTAGCATATATTATATATCCTGTTTTATGAAAAAAGTCAAATTATATTTGTATATAGCACTTTTCACGATGCACAACATTTTCACGAAACCATTTCATTTTTATAGATTTCATATGCAGTACATAAATCTTTTTGTCAAGCATAGTTCATGTAACCCTGTGCAAATTGTTCTTCTCAAAGATAGTGTGAGGGTCTGTTATGCGTGCCAACCAAATTCCTTATGTATTTTCCTCGCTTTTTTTCTACCGTTCTTTCTAAAATCATGAATAATTTGTATCACCACCCTACTGCCTGATGACAGCTGTGCAGTTGTCTTGCAGTCTATTTTTCAGATCAAGTAAATAATGAATAAAGCGCCACAACAAAAGAACACAGTATCTGAGCCCTGTCTCCCTGAGACCTTCCACCGCTCTCCAGTCACAGAGGTGTAGACGCCCTGCATTTCTTCTGTCACCTCTGTTTATCTTTCTAAGTGAGAGACTACTGAGTAATTCATCAAAATACCAGAATATGTTTCACAGGTGATACATACATAACTTGTTTATGCTTGATTGCTTGCGCGATACTTGTGCTTGGGAAATGTTGAAATTATTTTTTAAACAATCCAGATTTCCCTCTTTTTAGATCTCCCTATTTTTTTCCCCACTGGTTTTCAGTGTTTTTCTCATATGTGTAACACAGTATTGTGAAAAGCACTATACAAATAAATGTGAATTGAATTGAATTATTCAAGTCAGCAGATGATGTCATGATGATTGGGAATTTGGAGGATTCCTAGCTAGGATTTAGGATCGACCATATCAGGAGAGTGTGCTGGTGATATTTCACTCTCTCATAGATAGAAACATTGTTTGTCTATCATTAAACATGTTTTGAGACCACTGTGGCAGGGTGCTGTTCTTTTTGGTTTTTGTCCATAAAATGAAAGTCAATGGTAAAAAATTATTTCTTCAAAAATATTTTCTTTTGTGTTCTGCAGAAGAAAGTTCATGTAAACCCCAAGTTATGAGGACAAAATAAATGAGGACATTTTTGTTTCCCATGAGGAAATAATTTTTTTTTTTTTTTTTGAAAATTCTAATTGGTATGTTTACAATTTGTAAAGCATAAAAATCATTATGTCTATGGAAAGTCCCGAGAGAGTGTGTGTGTGTGTGTGTGTGTGTGTGTGTGTGGGTGTGTAAGCCAGAGAATGAAGTGCTCTGATTACTCGCCCGCTGAAATTGATTGGGCTCTTTCCAGGACTTCTTCTATTCATATTTGATATGCCTGGAGGCTGTGGGGCAACGGTCTTAAAAACCTCACTGAAATCTGGCCTGGCCTAATGGTCCAAGCTTGAGTGAACTGCAGAGGATTGAAACTGTGGTGGATACTGACCTGCGTAAAGGCATTGCAATCCCTGCAGCACTCTGGACAACATCCTTACCCACACTGCCACTCTGTCTACTCTAATTCAGACCACTGTAATCAAAAATGATTGTTGGTTTAACTTAAAGTAAGTTACCTGGCTGCCTTACAATTTTGAGTTCATTGAAATGAAAAATTTTAGTTATACTAAAAGTCGTCAGGCTTTTTACAATAGGCTACAGATTATTCTTTTTTTGCAGTCATAATAGCGTTTTTAGTCGTTTCAGCAGATCTGTGGGAATCATTTTGATAACGTTCTCATCTGTACAGAGGAAAAAACCTTTGTCGTGTCAAACAGAGGAGATTGGTTTAATGAATAGAAACTCAAAATATGATGTTATCTAAACCACATTAATTACTTGATTTGACAAAAAAATAGAATTCAGTGAAGGGAAATGACGAATTCTGCATGTGAAATGATATTTGGTTTCATTCCAAATATTACTTTCTAAATATTATCCTAATTCCAGGCATGTTCGATTTTCCCTCACAGCAGCAGGACATGTAAATCCCACAGCCATGTGCTTATCTCTCTTTTCTCTAGAATAAATATGCATTTTCCTGTTCCTCTCAGTCAAATCTTTGGGGTTTTAAAATATTCAGTATTTTCGCGGGCCTGAATGCAGCAAGATTTGAGCTATAAAAAGTCAGTGATTTCAATCTTTGATTGTATCTTCGCACTATACCAAAACTTGTGCTTCTAAGTTGTAACGCAGAACTAAAATGGCATTTCGAACAATGTTGAGGGTAGGCTACTTTTGGAAAATGAGAAATCAAGTTTTTTCCTGGCTAATGCAGCGCGGTTGCGTATAACATCATTTAAACCGTATATTATTAACCCTCTTTGTGCCAGATCCAGATAAGCTGACGTTATATCCCGGGGCCATTTTAAACTGCAGGCCAGCAGAAAGCACTGACCCGCCATATTCCGTGGGCATGAGTGAACTGTTTCTGCTGAATAAACTTCCTTTATTTACACTTAGTTTAGTTAACAGCGGAGATCCAACTGTGTTTAGAGTGTAAATAAAAAGGGAATAATAATGTTCATGGTCAGAAGACGATATTCCCTTTTATTTACAGCCGTTTGATTTGATGATATCTGCACCTTGCTTAGCATTTGCACGCACACACACAGAAAAATATATGTGATATAAGAAATATGAAGATTTTGGTCAGGTAGGCTACACTTTGTTTCTGAGGAGGACTAATAGTTAATTATAGGCTACTGTGCCATATAATTAATGATTTGATGAAATTATAAATATTGTTACGTATTAAAAATAAATAGGCTACGAATCAAAGTGCTTTCAATAATTTTAAATGCGGCATGTTTCTCAGACTGAGGAATAAATCAGTGGGGAAATTAACAACAGAGTCTGAGACCAAATGGACAGATGTAAAAATGTTACTCTAAGTTTTAGATGAAAAATATTTTCGTGTCATTTTTTTATTAACAATGAGCATGAATTTAATATTTAAATATAACTAATAATAGGCCTATAAATATACAGTTTTTAATAGATCCTAATTTTTGCAGTTTTATTCACTAGTCCCAAGACAACTGAATTAAGTAAATATAGAGGGAGTGTACACTGAATTAAATTGAGACAAAATTCTAAAGAATCGTGCTGCATTCGCTCATTTTAATCAAGTAAATAAAAAATAAAAAACAGGCCTGAATCATATAGAACAATTATTTGCGACATGATCATATCACTTTGATGACTGTTGAATTTCATTTAAACTTTACACAATAGGCTAATTATGTTCTCTTCAAACATAAATGTATAAAGTTGATTTAATGAAGTGTATTGTTTAGTAGATCAGTTCAATGGCTTTCCCTTTTTTCAGTGTTTTTGACAGTGCCTATGTTATTTTGTGACACTTTCTTTGCAGTCTCCTTGTAATTACTGAGATTTATAAATAATTGATCAGGTGTCTTTATTTTTCTCGTCCCTTTCCCATTAACTTACGTTATTTAATGGCGTTTCAATAATTCTTATCTTGAAAATATAAGATAGCCTAATGCGAATTCACTGATCGCGAAACACGACAAGTGGAATTTCCCACAGCTCTGTTGCGAATAAATAGGCCTATGGGCTATTTTTATTTAAAACGTAACGAAATGCTTTAATTTACAATCATAAAAATGAAATGCCCTATGCTTAGCTCAAGTTATCCGATGCGCGCAGTAGCCATACAGAGATTTTACAAATCAGTATGAAACAACAACTTTGTTTATTACACACACACACACACACACACAAAAAAAATACACGCTAGAAATATCTCTTCGTAATATTCTTTATTTCAATAAATAGTGTAAATTATATCAAACAAATAGGGTATTTGTCAATTTAATTTATCTGACAAGGTATATTAGTTAAGTAAGGCTATTTTATTTACGCTAAAGAAAACGAACCTAATAGAAAAGAAGAAATGATGACTGTAATGGTTCGAGAAGCCAAATAGCCTCATTTAAGTTGGGCTATAGTACACAAACAATCCTTTTATTGATGAAATCTCGCAGTCTATTGTAGTGCTTGTTTTGCCAGCATCCCATTCGCAGCGTTGAAAACAAAGTGACATTCTTTTGAGATGCGGTGATTTTTCTCTCCTTCAGCTGATATTTTGGGCGATACAGTGTCCTTTCTCGCGGCGGTTATATTTCGTCCCTGATTATTTTGGTGAAAATATTTTGGGTTCAGACACGATGCCTGACATGTTTCTGCAGCGGACTAATGATTTGAATGAAGATACCCTGTGATACCCTGTTATAATATCACCATGAAAGCTGTCAGACCTGCTGGCCTGCTGCTGACTCGTAGGCAAATCTCACAAAGCATAAACAGCTCTACAACTATTGTAAACGCCATTTGTCGCCAACTCTAAAACACTGATTTAATGTTTTATGAATGAGCATTTTGTAGCTTGTTAAATTAAAAAGCCTGTTAAAGTCCCGACGGGGTTTCCAATAGTGTTTGGTAAAGTCCTTGACTCGTGAACCAATGTTTCCTCACTTCAGTCCATGTTGTGTTTCCTTGTGTCTTCTTAAATCGACCTTGCGCTGGAATCCTTTGCCGCAGAGGTCACATCCAAACGGTTTGAATCCAGTGTGTTTTCGACTGTGCGTTATCAGATTGGAGCTCTGACTGAAAGCTTTCCCACACACCTGACATTTGTGTGGTTTTTCCCCTAGAAGAGAAAATCCACACGTCAACGTTTTCACCCAAAGTTCTATTTTTATAGATAAAGTTCTAGAAACATTTCCATAGGGCTACACCTTTATTTCGTTTACCTGTGTGGATGAATGTGTGTTTCTTCATATCTGATTTCTGGTGAAATCTCTTCCCGCAGAACTGGCATGGGTATGGTCGTGTATCGGAGTGTATAAGGAGATGAGTGGACAGAGTGGATGATCTTTTAAAACTTTTCCCACAGATTTTACAATCAAAACTTCTCTCCTGTGGGATAAAAGGCGTGTTTGTTCAAATTCAATCGATTTCAGTTACGCAAATGAAACATTTGTGCTATGATTTTCATTCCTAAATATGAACATGATGCGAGCACCTGTGAGTGAACAGCTTTGTGTTGTTCCAGACTGACCGCGTGTCCGAACGTTTTCCCACAGATGTCGCAAGCAAAGGGTCTTGTTCCACTATGCGACCTCCGGACGTGAACTTCCAAGCCATGTGGTGTGGAAAACACCTGTGGAGCAGAGAGGACCATCTTTAATAAATAATGTCTAATCGTGATTTCTAAAAACAGTCAAGCTAATTTGCGCTTGTAAACATTACCTTGCTGCATTTGATGCATTTGTATGCGCCATTTAGCAGGAGACGACTACACATCGCATTGGAGCTGGACTTTATGTCAGTTCCTTTTCCCAGTATGCTGCTGTCGTCATAAAATCCAGAGGCAGTGGCGCGCTCGAATAGGGTGGCAGTGGAGCCGTAAATGCCTGCGCCAGATCCTCGTTCAGTGAAAAGAGAGGGCTCGACATGCACGCGCTCATTGTAATAGACTGGAGGAGTTGGCCGCTCGTGAGAGTGGTGATGATTGAGAGTATGTACCAGCTGTCTGATTTCACATCCCGAGTACCTGCTCCACGCGTAAGGCCTGAAAGGGACGGCGAATGGCTGTGTTTCCTCAACGGATGGTGAAAAAGATTTGGCTGACTCTGTTAAAAGAGAAAAACGATCAATTAGCCTAATGATTTCCGTGTTTTAAATACGCTGTTATTCGGTTTAGAGTTATAAAGTGACTATTGCTATCTGCATTGATAGCTATCAGCAAGATTGCTTGCTCATCTGCAATAGGATGTCTCCGAGACGTTTCCTGTCAGATGTTAAATAGACATTTAGAAAATATCTTTAAGATGTTTAGTGTGATTTAGAATGTATGTAAAACTGCTTTATCTAAAATGTCTTTTAAACGTTTTCCAGATTAAGCGCTCTATAAGACATCTTAGAGACGTATATAGGCCTGTAGCCTGTGTGCCATTTATTTGTTACGTACGTTTTGTGCCAAAATTTGATGAGGTGGTATAGCTGGTATACTTTTAAAACAAAACAAACGTTTTTGTGATATATATTTGATAAACATTGTTTTATTCAAATTCTGTCCGATAATAATCCGAAATGAACGAAAACCATTTAAAAATTATAAATAATATATATATATAAAATAATATGCATTCACGCTATAAATGCAATTTGATGGGCTTTAAATATTTAGATATCTCCAATAAAGTACACCCGTACCCGGTGATGCTGATGGTGATGGAGGTCGCCAAAAGTCTTCGTAATCTGACGAGCGGTCGCACACGCTTTCCCCAGAGCTGAGAGGAGATTTGGAGGAAATATCAGCTTGATCCACCAGGTGAGAGTGCGGAGAACAAGCATCAGTCGTGTCGCCTGTCAGAGCATCCGTACAGCACTCGGAGTCGTCTGAAGTTTTGCTTTCTGTAATGATTTCCCCCCCCGTCAAAACCACAGCTGTAAACTATTCAATCTGAATCTCACAACATAGGCTATGGGTAGGCTACAACGAAAATCTAGAATCCAGAGTTTTCCTCACACAAATGTAGTCATAAGCTACGCTCAGTATTTTACAATCACTTTCTTTCTTAGACAAATAAACAATGACTTTGCAAATGATTATGCTTATGTAGAAATAAAAGAAAGGTAACTAGACTTTTTTCTTTTGCATACATACATTTTCTGTTTGACAATTGCAATGCATTCTCCATTGTTCTTCATTTCTACGTTTTAAATGTAATTTTGACATACCTGCGCATATGTGAGCTAAAATGGAATCAAGTCTTTTGTAGTCATCCTCCAAAGATCGTGGCTGGTGGTAGCTGTGTGCTTTTTTGCTCTTCACCAAGAAAGACCTAGGCATTGTGTCTCCTCTAGTTCCTTCCTTCGATGTCCTCGGTCATTAGTGAAGATCAGGCAATCTGTCAGATCCACAGATCATGCGGTGGCTTTTTATCTCTGAAAAGATTTGAAGACCATTTGGTTGAAGAGCAGCGCGTCTGTATAGAGGATGGCAGAGTGGGAGCATGCGTAAAGCAATTCTCTCGTCTGCCAGGTGTTATGAAGACAGGTGCTTTAAAGGGACAACTACCCAGCCTTAGGCCTGTGATTGGTCCGCCCCTCTATGAGAGGACAGACAGGTCCGGGGGGAACCGTGGCTATCAGGATAAGTGATACACTGTTTTATCAATGTGTTACTCAATCCCTAGCTGCAGGGGGAGAGGAAACGAGGAGACGGCAACCCAGCCTGTGCATGCCTTCTGCAGCTAACGATTCGCGCAGGTTTTGGTTTTAAGGACTTGCCGTTAAAACAAAAACAAACAAAAAATATATAAATTTTCTTCCAAAACAGTTTTTTTTTTTTATAAATAGGGACTGCTTATCTAATTTGTTTTGCGTTAACATAGCCGATGGATCCTCATATTCATATAGACATATATAAAATGCTAAAAATATATAGGTCTATATTGTTATTGGCTTTTTTTCTTAACACATCAACAAAAATCGTGCAAACTATGTATTTATTTTTGTTTGCTGTAGGCTATTAGCAAATATGGACACGTTCATTTAAAAAGTAGGTCTAGATAAAATATTTCATTTGAAATGTATTAAATATTTATTATTTTATTCTGTATGATTTTTTTTAAGTTTCTGGTAATGCGCCAAAAACACCCCCTCAGATACAATTCAATAAACTAAACACTATGACAATCTAGACGTCATCATTATTAAAATCTTCAAAGACAAATATCTCCTCCCTTAACCACTGTATCTTATGATTTGCTACAATTGTCCAAAATAGGCCTTTGAAGTCATTATTTTAAAGAAAACAAGTGGATTTTTAAAACAGTCATTTGTAAAACTATAGCCTAAGATAAATATAGCCTATCAAATAATTATATTTCTAATAAAAACATTGAATTGTCGTGAGTGACCATATTGCGCAAGACCAATAACTGCCGAATGAACAATAAAACTCAATTTCACAGTCAAAATCATTTATTTTTTGGATTTAATTTTTAATTCAATATGTAGGCTAATTTTCAAAATTAAGTTTTATTTATGTATTAAGTCTTATTAATTCCAGTCATCTCAATGGCAAAAAGTGTTCCAATCAACCAGAATACACCCCTAAAGTTAATGTCCGAAATTAGAATGCGTTTTTTTAAATCTTAAATGATAATTGACTAGCTATAGGTTCATTAACCGGACTTTATCGAGGTGATCAAGTAAAACTTGGTTTTAGTAGACATGAAATAAAGCTGTCCACACGCCAGCGGGGTCACGGTGATCTCGAGTTTCGTGGCTGCTCAGTGAACAGAGCGTCCTTGTTCAGAGTGGACGCTGGTGATCTGTCGTGGACACAACAGGGACACGCATTCAACTCGTGCGGCAGACAATCAGTGGGACCCCATACACCAGCCAATCAGTCTCCGTCTCACCTGCCTTTGACTCGTGACAGCCGCGCAAATGAATCGCTTCACTTCACTACCTAGAGCGCTATTGCTGTCTGTCATTTAGGGGGAAAAGCTGATGTGGGGCTAAGCGTTATCTTTACTGCTTCAACTTGTTATTTGGACATTTTTCGCTCACTTTATGATCAGTTTGTATGGATTTATGAAATCTGTCGCGCCCATCAGATAGGCTACGTTACCTATAATCGCACAGTCCAGGATGATCCGCAGTGAGTGTGTTTGATAGCCTACTGCCAACAGCGAAGCGCAGGAAATCAAAGCGCAATGTGCCCTCCGTCGATTAGACATGCCACCCCAGGGTAGGCCTATCCGGTAGATATGATACCGATAATGCAAGGACACTATTGCCAATATCTTGACTGATGTTATGACATTATCTCACATTTTACTGTGTAGCCATCACGAGAAACATAGGAAACAATCATATAGGCTATCCCACATAACGAAAGTGACAACCTAAACACGGCAAGCTATACCGAACACGAGGGGAATATTTAGGCTACATAAATGGTTAACTCAATAACGGCACAAAATAGCCTACTTTTATGTCGTTCCATAGACCTGCGTCAGTGTCATGATACATGAATTAACTCTCAGAACAAACGAAGATAAAAAGCAATATCCTGACCATTGCTGCATGCTTCCTTTTTTTTCTAATTTTTTTTTAATAGCCTATATATAAGGATGTGCTTTAAATATTGTACTTCTAAAATACAGAACCTACTATTTAGTTATAAAGATATAGGCTAAAGAATATTTTATGAGCAACCAAATAACGTTACCAAAATCTTTATAACGCTTCTCTTCTATTTGATCATCTTTATCGTCCTGCACAGTTGAATGTCATCAACGAAATACCAAGCGTTGCAAATTAAAACGTTTGTTTTTGTACTAGTAAAACGTTCCAGATACAAGTCAAGCTTTATTCATATTAAATACGTATGCTACAGTATGAAACTTCACGCATAACTGGAAACGCGCGAACTGTGATTGCTCTTAGCGAAACCCTGATTCTAGAATTATGTTTTATCTGTCACTTTAAATTTAACAAGAGCTCATTCCCCAACAGGAATTGCAGTAGCCTACTTACCCGATAGTCTAACACAATTCGTTGTAAGATGATTTCAGGACAGTTGATGTGTTTTCGTTTAAGGCAAAGAGCGCACAGCCAATCTCCTCTCATGGGTTTTAAGCATACGAACATCTACACACACACACACACACACGCTTCCTGAAGAACGTTATTTGCGACACATCTCAATAGCATTCCAGTGTAAAGAGGGCTGTACCTTCAACAGCTGCTTATTTCAGTGCACTGAATGTTTATTTGTCTTGAAAAACAGCGTTACATAAAATAATTCATAAATAAATAATGTTAATAGTTTTTTTCTAATACAATACAAGAAAAAAAATACACGTTCGAGTTTTTTTTCTCGGTGTCAAGAGAAACTGTTTTACAAAATAGTATTGCATTAAATGTTGGGAATAATATAAATAATAATAATAATAATAATTGGCTTACCACACATTTTCGTTCGACTAATCGACTCTTTTTGCTGCTGCATGGAAAATAGCGAACAAAACATGACAGTCACAGGCTACTATCAAATGTTTTTTTTATTGTGATATGAATCAACACGTCCATCATCTTCAAGACACTTATCTTGCATTGTCAACAGTCTGTAAAGCGTTTCATGCCCACAGGAACATTCCACAGGAACTCACTGTTAAACACTCAACTTTTGTAAGGTTTTAGTTGATATTACAACGGTTTTTCTTAATTGCTTTAAATCACTTTAGTGTTGTGTGCTTTGCAAGCTCGTTTAACAAAGTCTTTCTTTTGTATGTGGGCAAGGTGGACAAATAGTGTACCAACTTTACATCCATCATGATAGGTTTTTAGGCTTGCTCTCTGGAATTACTTTTGCTTTGAAGATGACTACCAAAGTCCACTGGGACACAAAAACTCATTGGAGAACAACAATGTAGAGTGAAGCTCAATTTAAATATATTGCCATAGACAGGGATAAGTAGTATTTTTCATTGTCGTGAAGTCCTATGCATGTCATCTGTGCAAAAATCCAAACTGATTCAGAAGCTAGTCGGTACAATACGTATGTAAAAAAGAAAAGGAGGGACAGTGTGTGTATACTTGTGTGCTCATTGCCCGTGATAGCCGTGAGTGAGGCCAGAGGAGAACATTGTTCCGATAAACACCGCTCTCTGCCTCCAATTGCATCAGTTTGCAGGTATTCATGATTCATAACATGCTCAGCATACCACATTTTGTAGAAAATATTGTAAATCAGCAAGAATTTCATAGAATCTTTCCAGGCACAAAAACAAATCAAAACTCCATCCTGTGAAAGAGAAATGACTACATCAAAGCTACATAAAAGTTATTGGACAGCACTGTGCTAGGAAGAGTTGTTGCCTTCAAAGACCTCCCAATTTCAGTAATACGTCCTTTAACTGTACAATACATTACAATATAGACATGACATCCACTGAATACATGTTTTCAAGTAATAATGGAGATTGAAAAAAAAAAAAAATCAAAACATGTACATATTTACATAGATGCTGGTTCCTTCACCCACATTTCACAATGTGTTCAAGACCCAATCTTATAATTCATGCCAGGGAAAAAAGGACTTGATAACCAGATATGACACCGTTGTATAAATATGGAACATATAAATGTCCTTATAAAGATGATAGTGTTCCATTCTTTAATATCCCTCAAAATGATGCATTGACTGGTTTCTCATGGTTTCTTAA
The DNA here is from genome assembly GCF_964197995.2 of Scardinius erythrophthalmus. Taxonomy (NCBI): domain Eukaryota; kingdom Metazoa; phylum Chordata; class Actinopteri; order Cypriniformes; family Leuciscidae; genus Scardinius; species Scardinius erythrophthalmus. Next base: position 18,411,237 of record NC_138232.1, on the reverse strand, counting down.
AAAAGATGACTTAAAAAATAAAAGCTATGACAATGCAAAATCTTAATGCATAAAACACTACGCTATACAAAGTCGCTTCTCGTAATGTGAAAAAAATTGTGGGGTATTAGAAACACCCCCTTTTAAGGTTTTGGAATCCCGTGCCACAAAATTATTACTTCTATTACAAGGGTCTCAAAGAGCCTAAAAAGGCACATTAGCCATCTCTAGTGTGGCTAAAATTAAAAGTAGTGCCAGGACAAACATCTGACGCATTTTGGCAAAAACAAAACAAATGCAGATGTAAACCATGACCTTCAGATGAATGAGGGCTTTTCAAGTTCTCCAGTTCGAGTCCAATGCTCAATGCTGTAGGACGAGCTTACAGACCATGTTACCTTCCCAGACCTTTGATGGAAGTTTGTGTCACCAATCCATATGATCATACTGTAGTTGTCTTATGGCTGCCATTTGAGGGCACAGTAAGTCGTAGGGTATCTCCTTCCTCATCACCCTCACTCTCTGAGTCCTCCAGGTTTGGATGTAGTGTGATCCGGCCTCTAATCTGATGACTGGTCAGCTGGGGTGACAGCTTCACTCCATCTTCATCAGAGGACTGGTAGGATTCATTGTCACCTCCATAGTGATTGACTATATGAATCCCATCAAAACTGGGTTGGTCGGGTAATCCCTGCTGCCCTCTTAAGCATCGGACCTATGAGAAGAGGAAAGAGAACATCAGCTCAACTGAAACTTTAACATTTCATTTTACTACATGCAAATAAGTACCAGGAAACAATTTCTTCACAAAAAAAGGTAATAATAGGAAAGGTAACAGTTGCCAAACACACACCAATGCACAATCTCTGGACAGCACCATAAATTTAAACAAGCACATATACTGGGATGATGGGGCCAAAATGATTTTTCTACACAAACAATTTTAACTACAGTCAGTCAACAACATAATCTCATGGCAAATCAGAGCTATTTTACATTTGAGCAAATTAGTGGCTAATTCGTATGAATTTGCACAATCTCCTTCATTTTCATATGATCTGCTTACGGCCCTGTGATGGTTGTGGTTAAGGGTGGACCTTTGTAATAGTACAAATTCATACGAATTCGCATCTCGTAAAATAGTAATGTTTTCCTGTGAGATCAGGTTGGATAGTTCACCCAAAAGCCTACCCTAATGATGTTCAAAGACATTTTGAAGAATGACGTTTATTGTATGGACCAAAAAAAAAAAGAAGTAATTTTTCAAAATATCATCTTTTGTGTTCCAAAGAAGAAAGAAATGCATAGCTTTTTGGAACAACATGAGGGTGAGCAAAATATTTTTGAGTGAACTATACCTTTAAGAAACAAGTAACAAGTCAGGAGGTCATCTGGACTTGAAGGCTAAACCATGTATCATATATTACAATACAACGTTCAAAGTCCATTCATTTAAAATAAAAGTCCATGCTAAAAAAATGGCCAACTGTAAGCCAATAACATAAAAGTCCTGGTGTGAAATGTGGTTTTGAACTGAGAAACTTGCTCTGTGGTATAACACGCAGTTGATAGAGATGCATACACTCTTACCTGAAACATTCTGCCTCAGAAAGACAGACATGTGGAGAGAGATGCATTCATGGGTATTGCCGTGTAACCACAATCAGTAACATTCTGTTTTATGTCCCTTCAACAATGTAGTCATTCCAACTAATATTACCCAAAGTACAAAACAACCAAGAGTTTTTAAAGTGAGAACACAGTGTTCATGTGGGGTTTTAATGCAGTGTACATAGAAGAGGGCTGATGTGTGAGTTGTGGAGGCTAAAGAAAAAAAGAAAAAAAAAGAGAACAAGCCGGAAGGCAGCGTCAAAAAGGCAAGCGAGGCCACAAGTGTGACTCTGTGATGTTGAGAGATTAGCTTGAGTATGGTTTACTTGGTGCAAATGCGGCTGATTGGAAACCTCTCGCTGTTTAGCAACTACGTGATTTAAATAGCAACCAGATACCAGACATCCGTCCTTTTGTTTTAAGGTTATGAGTATGACTAAGCCGACTTTAGTGTGGCTGATCTTTTAAGCCCAACTTTACAACTTAATTCCACAAATCTCGAAATAAACCAATGCAGATAAAAGATATATATTGTGTAAAGGTGAGAGGTTTTCCTAAACTTGCCGTTATGGGCTGATTATTGTTGGCTCTTGACAAATTGCTTGTGATGTTCCTCATTTGACAAAATATTTGAATAAATGAATACATTTTAAATGTAAAAACATTAACATAAAAATCTAAATGAATTAACTCTAATTGAACTTACAACATTCCATGAAGCAAAAACAAAAATAACGTTAATTTAACTGGACTATTATTAAATGGTTCACGAACATCCAAATCAGTCTTGTTCGTAAGGGTTTGTGGCTACAGACAGGATTCATGCTGCTGCTTGATTGTGTACGAAGAGGAACCTGGCAGGTTTTAAGAGGTAAAGCTGTCTTGCTGCACTCTGCAGATAGGGATTGAGATGGATTTAGTAGAAAGTTGTTTGACCGCAAACCACCAGCCTTTTGTTGTCAGTATTAGGGAGGAGGAGAAAAATCACACTACATCCTGCCCTCTGTAAAATCAATTAAATGCTTTCCATTTTCTGTTCTGTCGCTCCACATTCAATTTAGCTCCCTTACCATGTAAAATAATGTCGAGCTAAGAAAAAAAAGAAAGAAAAAATTCTTAAACATCACACTAAAACGGGTTGTTCCGTAAATACATCAAAGTAAGAAACATTATTGAAGTCATGCTCACTGCACATATTGTGTCAACACATTTCCCAACACAATGCTTACAACTGCAAGTGATGTCAAATTCCAAATAAACATTACACAGTCTATATCTACCCATACCACCCACCTACATAAGAAACATCACTGACCGGCAAAAGAAGCTATTAGACCAGATCCTTAATGCCTAATAACACTTAGGCTACTGTAAATTAACCCAATTAACTATCATATTTGCATGATCCATATTTCCCATAAGCCCGAGACACATGAAAGGCTCTATATAGCAGTGGTTCTCAAACTTTTAAGCTATTGACTCAAAGTAACATCTACGAGAACATTGACCGCCGCCACCACAGCAGTCAGTCGCCACACAGTGATGTCATATCTGCATAGATGAGAATAATTGAACAATTTTGTAAAACACTCCTATCAGTTGTCTTTAAAAAAAATCTGATAATAGTTATTTATATTTACTTTTTGAAATATGTTTATTTAATTCAGAAAATAAGGAAACTTTATTTTACAAGTGGTCTTATGAGCCCTTGAATCATTCCACGATTCCACTCTATACAGGACAGACAGACAAGTGTTTTCCATGGATTATTTTAAGTTATCCTTAAAACAATTATAACTTATTGTTGATTAAACATACATTCTTCAAGGCGCCAAGCCATCTACTTATAATACTTCCTCAGTAGCTATTTAACACAGAGAAGGTTAATGGTTTAGAAGTGGGTCCCACAACCAGAAGTGGGCAACAACCAAAACAAAACATTAGCCACAAAAACGACACCACCTACATACAACCTAGAGTTGTCACAAGAAGTTTTTGTTGTTTTTTCTTGGTATATTTGAACTACTTTCTTAAAAGTGCCTAGAGATTAACTCCCTGGAGAGGACTTTGTGCACTCGTTTGTGCACAAACAGCTATAACACACTAAAAAAAGGAAAAATAAAAAAAATAAAAATAGGTGCACTTTAACACATGAACGAGAATAAAGGAGAAATAAATAAAAATAGATTTAACTGCCACTTGTTTAGAATTCTTTCAGTGTGCCATCTCCAATGACTGCAGAGCCATGGTAATGCTAAGTCTGTTTACTAGCATGCGTCACTGTAAAATCTGTGTGTACCTCACTGTTTATCTGTCTGATTGATGACCTGACAATTTGATTAGGTTGACCTTGAGTCACAGGTCCAGTCGATTTATTAAAATACGGGGTCGACAGAACAGATTTCAGGGTGGTTACACCACCTGTGAGCGGATAGGTGTAGCGCTACAGTGCGACGGGGCGTGTGCAGGGCAAACTGAAGTGCAGGAAGAGGCCATGCACAGGGCGTAGTTAACACTTAAAAAGCCCTGTGAAATAAACTAACAAATCTGTTCTAAGCGCTCATAAAGCTTGTGAAAAATAAGAAGCTAACCACAAAAAAATCGTAAAGATCAAAAACATACATCAGGCAGGAAAAGAAGCATCTCATGGGTGGGTAAAACATCACATTCGCCTAGTTGACTTTGACTACTACGATAAGCTTCGCTTAAAAGGTACATGAAGTACATAGTCTTATACAATATTTTGAAACAATATGCAAAAATATTTATAAGCGCTTTGAAAAATTACCTCATGTTTGAGATCTGCTATCTGATCCTTGAGGTCTCTGATGTACTGGCTGGAGTCTGTGTTGTTGAGCTGACCTTGGACCTTTCCTTCCTCTTTCTAAATGGAAAAAAAGACAGAAAGAAAAGGAATGAGAGAATATGCAAACCACCTAGAACAACTAGCAATCATTTACAAAATTATTTCTTCTGTGAATAAAAAAAACATTATTTCAGGAATATTGTACCCTTTTGCTGTTTCCTGAAAAAGCACCATAAAAGTATTATTGAGTACCAATTAAGTAGCCCATATGACTCATGCGCACTACATTCAAAGTCTTATGAAGAGTCTTCAACTCAGTGTCATGATCTTCAGCAGGCTGGTAACAGCTGCAACTGAATCATAAAGTAACTTGAGAACTGAATCAGTCTGATTTGTGAATAAGTCCATTAGACCAGTTTTGTGAACTGTATAACCTAATTCACTGAAAAGATCTGACTTGCACTGTTTCCTAACCAACGCCATGACGCAATAAAAGGTATATTTTTTTATGTTAATCATTGTTTTTGTCCTAACCAGCCATGCCAATTCAGCTGGAACAACAACATACAAAGTATGACAATGATAATCTCAGGTACTGATTATGTGCTTTATTTAATGTTAAAATAACTTAATGTGAGTTTAAATCTTGAGTCAGATCTTGAAAATAAATTTAAGGAAACAAGAACTCAGTGTAAACAAACAAGCGTATTCTACGACAAAGCTTGTACCAGTCACACAGTATGTATTTTTATTTACTATTCCGTGATACATGGTTAGTGTTTACTATTCCATTTCGTTGCTCTTGCAGTGCTCTTGCAGTGCCGCCCACGTGCTCTCCTGATTGGCTGTGATTTTTTTATTAAATTTATTGTGTCTCGTAGTCATGTAGCGTCTGGTGTGGACAAATTTCTTGTCGCTAGAATCTTTTCACTTCACATTCTGGTTATACTGTTATCAGGGGCGGTTTCTTCATTAGGGCGATGCACCACCAAAGTGTGAATGGGACTTTTTCAATCACATTCGCTTTCAACCATAGAGTTACGCTAGCCGTCACTGTTGTTCTGCCTCTGGATATAGTCCAATCAGTGTCAAGTCACGTTCTGTGGAGTACTGCCTCTTTTTGGGCGATTTCACTCTGGCCGAGAATCGTCCAGAGTGTTTCCATAGACTTCCATACAAAGATTTGCTGCAGGCACTGCAATGCATTCTCTATGGGTTCCGTGAGGGCTCGCACTAACGTGCTTTCGTCATCATACATAACCTTAACTTGTGCAGCGATTGGTGGAAACAAATATACCTCTATTAATAATCTTTTAATCTTAAGATGAAGTAACATCCAATAATTTCCTCAGTCCATTTTCCATTTTTAGCTAAGCAGTAATGATACATTATTATCACTGTTAAATGGTTATTTAACGATTAACTTATTCAGTTCTGCATTAATAATTCAGTGTGTTTGCACATATAGGGGTGTAACGGATCGTAGTTGATCCGTGATCTGTATGGACCAGGCCCCACGGATCATCACGCATGTGATTCGCGGGTTAGTTGCAAAGTTTAACTATCATAAGTTTAACTATCATACTATTCTCAACTACTACTATATATTCAACTATTATCATAAGTTTAACTATCATAGAGTGAAAGTCATTTGCAAGTGTTCATAAGTCTTGTCAACTTAAACATTCAAGTGCAAGAAGAGATTTTAAACCATTCAAGTGTGCACTCGCACACTGTTATCTGCACACACACACACACACAGAGAGAGAGGCACTTTTCAGATATAGCGTGCAAACACCGAATCGAGTACTCTTTTGCATCTCCTTGAATTTGAATGGACAGACACATACACAAAAGTATATTAAAATACCTTTGTTTGCAAATATTCTTTTAAACAGACGTTATATGTCTTAAGTTAGTGGTTCTCAAACTGGAGTACGTGAGGTGACAGAGGGGGTACACAAACAAAATGCTGAGTTTTGCCATTCATTTAATTCTACCCCACCTTAAATTGAGCATGTTTTTCTAACAGGTAAAATGCCATAAAAACATGACATCCAATCAAATGACCTCATCTTTCGTGGTCAAAACTGACTGCATCCACACAAGTAGCGTGCACATGACGGATTGCGCGCAGAGTATGCAAATCACTTAGCAAATCACGCTTTACTTTACTGCCGTTCTCGACAATGAATGTACTTTTGTAAAAGTGGGGATTTCAGCACTTACTAGCATGAAGAACAAATATTGACACAGACTGTGCATAGAGATTGATTTAAGACTCAAACTCTCTTTGATACAAAAACATACCCTGTGTGAGTTCTTGTTTTTATTGTTGATCATATATTATACAAGCAAGAATGCAATGTTTCCCGAATATCCCCACAATTGCAAATGTGACATTGATTTTATACAACAGTTCAACAAACGAAAGGGTAATATTAAGTGATGTTCACCCAACAATTTAAATTCTGTCATTAATGCGCACCCTCATGTCGTTCCAAACCCTTAAGACCTTGGTTCGTCCTTAATGTTATGAAGCGATGAGAATACTTTTTGTGCGCAAAAAATAAATAAAATAATGACTTAATTCAACAATCTCTTCTCTTCCACGTCCTTCTCCTTCTGGGTTCTATGTCAGAACGTCAGCTCATTATTGGCCAGCGTCACATGCATGACCAGCATCGACCAATAGTGAGTCTTTGTTCTGACGTAGAACCCAGAAGCGCTGCACTGTTTACACTACGTCAACAGTGTAGGAGAATGAAGAGAAGAGATTGGCGAATAATGACGTTATTTTGGGGGGGTTTTGCGCACAAAAAGTATTCTCGTTGCTTCAACAAACATTTAACAATGTTTTTATTACCTTTCTGGTCCTTGAAAGTTGCAATGACGTTGCTGTCAATGGAGGGACAGAAAGCTCCCGGATTTCATCAAAAACATCTTCATTCGTGTTACAAAGATGAACGAAGGTCTTACGGGTTTGGAACGACATGAGGGTGATTGATTAATGACATAATTTTCATTTTTGGGTGAAATAACCCTTTAATGAAAAAAGTGTGACTGAGGAATTTAACATCCTTCTGCGTACCCCCCTCTTCCACTTAGACTGCAGAGTGTACGCCACTACAGAAAGTTTAAGAACCACTGCATTAAGTGAACGTAAACAGTGGACAGAAATCAGATGTGTATCATTAGGTCTAAAAGTGACACCACCCTATAAATACCTGTTGCTATCTTTATCATTAATTTTAAATCAAACAACACAACTTTAACAAAGATCTATATTTCATTTATACAGTGAACACTGTCATTTCACCCCCACATATTTTTTTAATTAAAAAATTGTTTTTGGCTGATTCAAAAAAATGATCCGATCTATGACTCAAAAACCATAATATGATCCGAACCGTGAGTTATGTGATCCGTTGTACCACTAGTTTTTCACTGCTGCTGAATACCTTGGGGGAGCTGCGGTATTGAACAGACATGTGTACACACTACATAACATGTTTACCCACCACATTCACACCTGTTAAAAAGGGAAATCAAAACATACACTACAAACATGCTGCAAAGAGCCGTTTTCCTCTGTATCGGTACAGTTATGGCAAGCCACACAGGACAAAGTGAAGAATGAAAAAGGAGAAGCAAAGAGGGGTGCATTATATAGGTACTGAGGTAAGATCAACACATGCACACACACCCTAGCAGGGATGGGTGTTTTCAATTCCTGTGGTCTGCGTTCGGCTGTGCATGCAGTTCTCTGATAGGCCAAAGATGGGGATGGAGAGGGATCTAAAGTGTTCTTCCAAGAATTTGTGTTTTTCTTGAGGTTTCTCCCCCTCCCCCCTCATAGTGTTGTGATAAGGGAAAGGCAGTTAGCTGACTTCCTTACACTCAGCTGCATGAAATCAGCAGGTGGCAGACTGCAGCTAGGGACATCAAACGTCTGAGTAATGGCTTCCTCACTTCAGTACCCTCCCCCCAATACAAGTAAATGGGGTGGTCCATGAGAACCCGAAAACATGCTCTTCCCAATTAAATTATGCTTTAAGCTTGACGTCAACTAGTCACTGATCATGGCCTACAGAGGGCGCAACAGGATAAGAAATATTTGAAGTCCACTTCTATAAGCTAATTTAAAAAATAAAAAAAGTTAAAATAACAATTAAATGCATACTCCGAGAATGCTCCACAAGATATGTTTGATTATACCATCTGGATGCTCAAAATTAATCGGGTGAATGCACATTTTAAACAGCTTAATGTACACGTAAGTTAATCACCGTTCTGATCTAATGTGCTGCTGCATTGTAACGCACACACATACAGACAATAGCTCGCAGACAGCGTACACACAGAAACCTTCAGTAGCGCAGAAATGTATTGTCAACACTGTTATATGATTTATCAATAAAATATAACGACCCAAAGACAAAAGAACCGATAAAAATAAGCTGTTATGTAGGAGCAATAGCCTTGTGAGCAGCGCTGTCATTGCTGTTCTTAAGGCAACCCGCGTTCGACTCTCAGCTCGATTTGTTCATTAATGACCTCATCAGCGACTAGGGCTGCGTTCACACTGCAGTGCTTAATGCTCAATTCCGATTTTTTTTTTTTTTAAATAGATTTTTTTTTGCAAGGCCGTTCACATTTCCAATTAAATGCGACCTTTTGTGATCTCCTGTGTGAACGTGAAATGACCCAGAAATGACTTGCATGCGCAGAAGAGTACTCAACGGTCAACAACGTCACTTGTTGTTTGCGGAAGTAGCTAAACTTCAACTAACTGTGATTCACTCTCACACACACACACACACACACACACACACACACACACACAACACACGAGCGCGCACAGCGACCGTTACAAAAGAGCCAGACAGCAGCCGCTGACCTATCTAATATCAGCACAAGTAAGTTAACATAACGTTAGTCTACTTTTATTCACATTGGATATATCATGATGGTGGCCGTGGGCTTTTATTTATTTTTTTAATTAACGGGCTCGTCGAGGTCGACCCGTTCGGCAGATTTACCTCAGCTCGACGAATATGCAGTCCATTTTCAAACCGACGACTACTTCAACGCAGAATTATGACGTTTGTCGTATCAATGACGTGCGGGTCGGATACATGCGACCTGGCCGTTCAGACTGAAGTCGCATTTCAAAAGATCGGATACGTATCGGATTTGGACCACATACCCAAGTGGCCTGGGTCGCATTTGAAAAGATCGGATCTGTGTCGTTCAGACTGTCATGAAAAGATCAGATACAGGTCGCATAGGGGCAAAAAAATCGGAATTGGGTCGTTTCAGCCTGCAGTGTGAACGTAGCCTAGGTGACTTCAACTTGTCTTTAATCAAGTCGTTCAACCCCTAATACAGAACTTTACCCTCTGAGCCTCTTCGTCAAAAATTACTGAATGTTTTGAAATATATATATTTTTTTTCTTCATTAGAATGGGATGACACTTGGTGACTTTTGTCGCATTAGCTATGTGAACATAAAAAAAAATCATGGACATGATTTGGATAATGTTAAAGGGTCGGAAAAAAAGAAAAGAAAAAAAACTTGGCTCCTTCGCGGTCTGACCGACATAGGAAATGAATGGGAAATATGAAAAAATACAAAAACTCTTGGTGGTACAAATTACAAATCAGCCACTGTGCAGAAAAAAGTGCACAGCAATGAAGGGGTGACATTCTAAGAATTCATATCAAGAATTCAAATTAGACACCCACGCACTCACACATGTGCACACACACACAGAAAGAGAAATGAACTGGTAAGACTGCAACAGAGCAAATTTTGAGAATATGTGAAATAAAATCAATACATGAAAAAAATACAAGAGAGACTCTCTCTCGCTCACACGCACACACACAGACACAGACACAGAAATGAACGGGTAAGAATGCATTTATTGAAATAAAATCAATAAATCATAAATAATAAAATAAATAAAAAAATAAAAAAAGAGACTTTCATTCTCTCTTACACACACACACACACACACACACACACACACACGCACACACACACACACACACACACACACACCAGGCCAATCACATAATCAATCAATCCCTTATTTTGTTAGATTTTTTAATTATTAAATACTAGCTTTCCATGTGTTCCCATTTCTAACCAAATATTATTGTTTGAATGTAATCATATTGCAAAACCTGATACTTTTCTAACCAAAAAATATCTAAACCTTGACAAAAAGTAGTCTTTTAGAATGTCTAAATATATATCTAAACGCAAAACCTAAAAAAATTAAGAAATTATGCTTAAAAAACAATGGGAATCAAAAAGCCTCTCTATATATTTATATAGGGAGCTATACAGGTGGTTACAGGACATTACACAAGTTTTTATTTTATTTTTAACGCCTCCAGATGGCACTTTTCTCACTTCAAAAAAATGAATTTTAAAGAACTCCAATCTATTATAATGTGAAATGTTACATTTATTGAAATGAATATATATATATATATATATATATATATATATATATATATATATATTTTTTTTTTTTTTTTTTTTTCTAATGGAAAAAACATCTCATACATTTTTTTTGAAATACTGCATAGTATCATAAGATTCCTTAAAAATTCTAAATAATAATCAAAAAATATTATTGAACAAAAAATAACTTCCTTTGGTTTTCCTGGGGAAAAAAAGAAGTTACATTTCAAGGCTTCAGTCACTTTTGACAACGATCTAAATGAAGAGGACCAGAGGGTTAAAAAAAATTGCATCACACGCATGCATGAAAATTAAAATCTGGCTGATATAATAAGCTTATAATTTCTTATGTTACAGTTGATATTAAAATTCTATACAATAGTCAATAATATTCTATACTATTTAAAACAAAAACAAAACACTAAAACCTTGGGCAAGATTTGAGGTCTGAGCTCATGCCAGCATCTAGTGCAAGTGACTCGATCATCTCTTCCTCTCTTCGACTAGTTATATCACAAAAACATCAGAAGGTATGTTGAAAGAAATACTACTTGCTGAAATGTTTTATATCTAATATAATCGCTCAATCAGTGTTTCATCCGATTGAAACATCTTGTAAATGTCATGTAACGTTGCATTTACCTCAGGCAAGCCATTCAGCCAACTTTTTACATAGCTCGTTAGTCAATTAGAAAAAATCTAGAGAGAAGCATTTTGCTAAATATATGTACTGTGATGTCACTTTGTAAAGAAACACTATGCACAGACTAAACACATAATACATATGCACATGACATCACCATTTTCAATGGAGATGGTATGCTGTTGTCGTGTAAATGAACGGCCAAAACGCATAAGGTTTTCTGTTTTAACTTACATTTTAATGGTTATATTCTTATCTGTGAATGTTAGAAAGTCCCACTTGTATTAGTCGTGAAACATCACATACTTCAATGAACGAGCGCCGGTGGATGCATGTGCGTCAAACGGACGGAGCGTAGTAGACTAGGAGCGCAATAATTCTGACTAAAATATACATTTTGCTAAAATATTTTTTGTTAGAAATTAAGTGTAGGTTTAAAATTCAACATGTAACACAAGTAATCATATTTATAAGCAGTAACAGTAAAGGCACTCTGATTTTTTTTTGTTTTTGTTTTTGTTTTTTGCTTATATACAGCATAGTCTACATAGATAAATACACTATATTTACATACATTGTTTGGAGGACAGCATTGGGTAGGATGTGGAATATTATTGTTTAAAAAATTATTTAAAAAATTATGTATAATCTTTTTTTTTTTTCATCAGATTAATCAAAAAATAATCAACAGAATAACCTATAGTGAAAATAATCGTTAGTTGCAGCCCTAATTCATTTTAACCTGTAAATAAAGTTTACAGCTTTAGTTGAGAAAGAATTGTTCAAAGAAAAACTTAAATGTATTGTACCTGTCGGATATACAGTATATGCTATTAAAAAGGAATTCAATTAAGAGCTTGGGAATTGAATTCAAATCGGTGAATAGTCAGCCCTACTAAAAACTAGAATAAATATTTTAAATGCAAAGTAAATTTAGGCATAACAACATTATAATGAGATTTGCTAAAAGCGTACATTTAACAGTTTTACTACAGGATTAGCGTGTTTGAAGATTAACTTCAAGTGAGTGTTAGGTGATGGCAAAGATAATTTAAATGTAAATGAATATATCCCATGCTAACTGATATCATTTCATTTGAAATATGTGTAATATCAGCCGATAACCAATATAGGACCAAATATTGTGCATCCCTAATTTGTGAAGTAGGAGGTAGACTACAATGCAAGTATGAGTCCCACTTTAATGCAAATTGTATTAAATGATTTAAAATGAAATTACGAAATTAAGCCTTGCATGACAATATATCTACATGTAAAAATTAAACAACTCTCATCAGAAGCTAAAATACATTCAGAAAGAGTTGAAAATAATTTTCCTAAAAAGTTAGCACAACAACTTTTCTTTATAAAATCAATAGATAAACAGCATAACCGTTTCACGCAAAAAGCAGAACAGAACTGAGCCACAATGACATGATCAAATAGTGATGCTGATGAACTGATGTATTAAAGTTGAACTGTTGGCCTGACTCTGGGGAAAATTAAACTTCGTTAAATTGAGCAATTCTTATCTGATGGAACTAACTCTATTGTGACATTACTCCTTTTTAAAATTTGATGTATGCTAAATGTAAAACTGAAAATATTCTAATTAAATGTTTTTAACCTGTAACTTTATAAGGAACTTCGCAGATCAGATATTGAAAATAACCTTAAATGTTAAAACAAAAACAAAAAAAATGTTCGGGACATACAGTATTTGTTGTTCTGTATCAGGTTGGCATGGCAACAAACACTGTCATTTCAGTGTTTCGGGCGCTTGTGATTTGAAACACTTCTACTAAATGTCACTTTTTCTCTCTGCAGCAACTCATAACTATACTACTGAGATTTCTCTTATTGCCCTTTCTTTGTTCATGTTTATGCATGCATCTTACAAACACGTTCTGAGCTAAATCTCTCAGATACAGTTGATCATATGAATGCAGAGCAGTAAAGCATAAAGCAAAATGTGAGCTGTGATTATTGCTTAGTGCGTTTCTCTGCCTGATAGGAAGTGGTTTCTCATCTGGTAATGAAGATAGCTAAGCTGCGGTCCCATGGGCCATGCAAGCAGCCGTTTCAACCCTGAGCTCTGCTAGGTGTTAAAACTAAAAAAAAAAAAAACTCACTTCACTCCACTCTTAGTTAGGCAAGAGCTCATAACAATGCTGAAAAGAAGCAATGCTGATGCTCTGCATTTTCGTTGTGAAGGCTTCATTCAGTCTTACTTGCACATCAGTCACAATAACTATTAACAGACTCGGGACTGATGCGTTGTGTGGGTGTTCTGAAAGGTGTCTACATCTCCTGTATGCTGGGGAGCTGGGTTAGTGTGTTGGTGTCTGGTGTCAGACAGACCTGTAGGTTTGCTTTATAGTGGATCTTTCCAGTGAAAATAAAAACCACACTCACACCAGGTGACTCAGAGTCAGTCCAGAGGAATAAGGCTGTGGTGACATCATGGTGCTATATTTTCCAGCAATGGGTCATGTCAAATTAAGAGTGGGCGAAAGGTGAACAGATAAACGATTGGTTTGATGCTATGTCGGTAACAATGACGAATAGATATGTAAATTCTAAATGCTTCATAATATAATCAAATTATTTAACTTATCTGAGTGCATGTGCGCAACTTGTGTCGATGACAAATAGCTTAAATTTGCATTAAAACACACAAAAAAACATTGAACTGCAGAATCTTCCCTTAGTACTTTATGGACTTAATCTTGCATGTGTAAAGATGTTGCTGACCTGCTATGCTTGTTTTTTGTATTCCAATTCTTATTAGCTACAAAAGGTTTTAGTAAATCTAAGTAAATTTAAGTCCGTTTTTAGGAAATAACACAGAACAGAACGAACAGTTATAAATGTCAAATAAATGCATTAACAGCACTAATAAACTGTGTGAAACTTATAATATACTGCATTCAGTAACTGTGTTAGCCTGAATTACAATAGATTTCAATCATGAAAATAAGCTTTCATTTGGTGTGTTCTTGACTGATAGATAAACAAGCAATGGGTAGTTTCTTTCTCTCATTCTCTCTCATCTTCACTGTCTTGTACCAACAGTCAAAAAGTGAATTAAAGTATGGTGAGCCAGATATGTTGCCCACAGCCCTCAGGGTAAAAGCCATGTAGGTAGCCAAAACCACAGAACCACAGCTAAGAGCTGCACATGCCTAAAAGGAGCATGCTTGTCTAATCTGATATATTGCGAACTTGATGCAATTTCAGCACACATAAATCACTTGCATACATCTAGCAAAATACAAATCTCTCAAGGAAAGGAAACAGCTAAATGTTAGATTACGCAGACTGTCCAACATCATCAGACTTCTTACACAGGTAAAAAAAAAAAGCTTGCAACCAAAATGAACAAACTCTCATATGAAGGTGAGATTTAGTTTCGAATACAAAAAGCCCGCTTTATATCTGTCTCAGGAAGTAAAGTCAAACACCCCACACTGATATAAAACAGCACTGATGACATACATAGCCAATCTTTAAAATAATTTGGCTTCCTGTATGGGGAACGCAACATTTTCAGACAGCAGCATTTTCTCTGAAGAGATCAAACGCTTATCTCACTTCTGACTTTAATCCAGTAAATCTTACTAATATAATCTTTCCCTCAAATCAAAACACACCTGTGTTTCAATTACAGTTGATATACATGTATGCTCTTATTTACTGTAATGTCAAAGCTGCAGTAATTGCAGTAAGTTTCAACTGATTTACTTGAAGAGTGTCCGCATCTTACTGATGCTGAAAAAGGAAGTTTTTTTTTAACATGTTGCAAAGCTAGATAAGAAGAATTACAGATGTTATTTATAACATTTGAAGGCATCTAACATACATTATTGCACTTTTTGTGTGGGTTTTGTTTCAATCAAAATTATTTACAAAAATGACATATCTTACCAAATCTACCAAGAAATGTTTTGAAAATGCACACTACAAAAATGGGGCCTTTCATACATAAAAGGCAGCAATGCACCATTCTTGACTAAAAACCATCCTGAGGATGTTTTTTTTTTTCAGTCAATTTAGAGTCAGACTGAACCATGATGAACTATGGTTTACAAAGAATCCCTGTGTGCAAAAACAAACAAAAAACCCTCAATTACACACTAGAGCTTAAATATTGTGGACAACTACACTCAAAAATGATATGATAGCAGAAAAATATTATCACGTTTTAAAAAAAAAAATAATATCTAATAGGTATTCTAGAAACTAAGAAACTAAAAAAAGCAATACTATGAAAGGGAACTAAGCAGCTCTGCTATGGAGAGACTACTGTCATGTATTGGGCAGATAGACTGTGCTGTGATGTGCTGGGCTGTGCTGTGTAAGACATAATAGGACTGATGGAGTGTGATTCTTTGCTTATTTGTACCTGAATCTCAAGCTCAGAGATCTGCTGCTGAAGCTCAGCCATGGCAGCAATATTGTCAGCTTCTCTCAATCTCACTGCCATTACCTCTTCTTTATTCTGTTGGAGAGAGAAAGAGAGAAAACTGTGAAATGAAACAACTGTGAACATATATTCAGCTTTTATTGAATGGTTTATTTTTGTATGTTTAACTGAAAGCAGAAACACACTCTGCATCTACTCTGCTGATCTCTAAAAAACTGAAGCGCTGACAGGAACTCCTAAACCCTATTTAAAGCTAAGTCATGAATGAGGAAATGCAACCAAATCATACAAATATGTTGTAATGAGGAATATTTAGCTTTTTTTTTTTTTTTTTTTTTTTTTTTTGGCAGATTACTAATTGCATAAAAGGTGTGATGGTAACTAGAATAAAATAAATCCTTCTGTAAAATGATAATACTATTTGGATAAAGACTACATTTTTGCACTTTGCTATGGTATTGACTGTGACTACTCAGTTAATGTCATGTAAATGATCATCACCTTGCACTCTATTTCAGCCTGTTTCCGTTTCATCTCCTGCAGCTCTGCATGCAACATCTTGTTCTGGTTGGTCAAAACCTGCAGTCGATCCTGTAGATTTTGTGCCTCCAGTTCTGCTCGCCGCAGTTGATTACCATGTCTTTGATTCTGTAAGTGAGTAAAATAATTATGAATTCAAAACTCAAAGAATTTGCAGTTTTCCTTAAAAAAAGACAGCAGTGCCAACTCTGATAACAGATACAGCCCATCATGTCAG
Organism: Scardinius erythrophthalmus; assembly: GCF_964197995.2. Classification (NCBI taxonomy): domain Eukaryota; kingdom Metazoa; phylum Chordata; class Actinopteri; order Cypriniformes; family Leuciscidae; genus Scardinius; species Scardinius erythrophthalmus. Next base: position 18,394,537 of record NC_138232.1, on the reverse strand, counting down.
AGTAAAAATGCATTAACTTTGTCTCCCTCTACTGGCCTAAAATCTGTGTATGCTCTCTAGTCTCAGCTTCAGACATTGCACGCTTCAGACATTACCCACTAGCTGAACTGATGCATATGGCACGCAAAACTGGAAACACATTCGAAGGCAAAAGTCTGAATCTGATTGGCCGACTTCTACAGGTTTTCTGAGAGCCAAGTGTGCGGTGATCTTTAACTGTCCACCAGGAAACAAAGCTGTGTTAAAAGTTCTGATACTGTAGCAATTAACACTTCAGAAAGCAACTAAAAGCTGGATTAAAAAAAAAAAAAGCTAAAAGAAACTTCTAGACAGAGCTTTTTATTTGTGACACTTAGTTGAATTTAAACAGATGTGTTCACATGGGGAAAGTAATACAAGGAAAGTATTCCTTTCCAAGCTTGGCTAACCCTTTGGATTCCCAATTGTTCTAATGTTATTAGTGTTCTGATCTATAAGTGGAAGATCAGGTAAAGTACAGTACTGTACTGATAAGGACTGTACTGAATATATGTGGCATATGCAGGTAAACAATGAGTGCATCAATAGTCTATTATAGCACAAAGGTCTGTAATTGTCACCACATGAGCCCACTCCTAAACATGATGTTGAACAAAACAAAACTGTGATTGGTCACTTTACATGTCAGTCAGACGGCCTCTTCCTGAGACAATTGCAGTGACTATAGAGCCCAGACCACATGTCGTTAGGCAAAGGTCTGGCTGCGCGAGACTATGGCCCGCTTTCACAGACAGGGCTTAGATTAAGCCAGGATTAGGCCTTAGTTCAATTAAGACTTTTAAGTAGCTTTTATAATAAACGTCCCTAAGAAACAACAATGGCACCAACATATGTTAAGATTGTCAGTGCAAGTTGCTTTCAGTTAAAACATGCAGTTTAGTCTGGGACTAGGCTTAAGCCTTGTCTGTGAAACCGGAGGTATATGTTCTGACTTATTTCCTCTTTAAATTCAGTGGCCAGCAGTAAAGGGCTCAAAACAATCATTTCAGTAGTTTTATTAGAATAAAGTGTCATTTTGTTGCACGGCAGTCAATTATTTTGGCAATATCTGATTACCCATCCTAAACATACCAAAGATGTAGATGTAGCCAGGAAAAAAGTCTGGCTAAGCAAGTCTGAGTCTTAAGTTATGATTCTTTGAAAAATATGAGTAAAGATGTGAAAATAGGATTAGAAATTGGCCTTCTCATGAATGTCTGACACACTGCAAAGGTGTGAGTGTGTGAGGGATGTGTGTCAAGACCTGGGTGTCCAGTTCCAGCATCCTCTGTCTGGTCTCTTTGAGCTCAGCCTGTGCCTCTGCCTCTCTGAGCCTCACGCTCATCAGCTCATCCTGAAGCTCGCTCATTGCATTTTTCCGTGGACTGTCTTTCCAGCGGCCCGCTGTGCGCGCCAGATGCCTCTGCACACAACGCCAAAAATATCTTACTAAAACATTTGTGTGTTAATTGGAAGCATGAAAAGAAGAGCATATGGTATAACAGCAACACAGTAAGCTTGTGGGAATAACACACATTGTAATATTGAGAATGTGAGTGTGTGTATTCACCTGCCAGTGCTCCTCCAGGTCTCTAACCTGCTGTCTAAGCTCTTTAAGCCCTGTAAGAGCCTCTGCCTCCCTCAGCTTTACACCAATTAACTCCTCCTGAAGACGTACCACATTATTCTCATCTGGCAAGGATGTATTTCTCTGTAACAGAAACAAATATACACAAAAGTCAGCTTATACAACAGAAAGCCATTTTCTGCAGTCAGGTTGCTGTAGTCGGCGCCAAACCTGGAATTAATTCAATGTGTAGAAAAACAAGCATAAACAAATAACAGCTGAAATCATAGTTTAGGTGTTGGGACAGTATAGTTTTCAGAAAAACAGCAGCCTGGCTAATGCAAAAACAAATCTAGATTGCACCAAACTTGGTCACTTTCAATGAACTCATTGAAGCAGATTTTTTAAAATAAAAGTGTTACAATTTAAAACAACTTTTACATTTTTATATAATTTAAAATTGATTCAAATAGCAATAAATATTGGTGTTTTAATATTGTATTTGTTGCTCAAGAAACATGTGAATATTATATATACTGAAAACAGTTGTGCTGTTTTTGTGGTAACCGTTTTATTTCAGGATTCTTTGATGAATAGAAAGTTCAGCAGTATTTATTTGCAACAGAATTTCTGTTAAAAAAAAGTAAGTATTTAATGTTATTTATTATCAATTCAAATAATCCTTACTGAATAAAAACATTAATTTCTTTAAAAAAAAAAAAAAAAAAAGTACCACTCCCCAACTTTTGACAGTTGTTATGCTTCTTTTACAACATATGTGTTGAACCACACCGTCCATCTAAAATATATATTTATTTTTTATAATAATATCATATGTGTGAATTGATTGCTAGAATTTTAATTAGACATGCACCAATACCATATTTCCCTGCTGATACCGATAGTTTGAATTTCTTAAGGAATAAAAAAATCTCTGCCTACTAATGCTGTAAACTACACAGGGAACCCTCTCATTCGGTACATTACTATAATTTTAGAGGTTAAGATTAACACCAGATCCCAAACTACTATTTTCAACTGCTATTTATTTTCAGATAGAATAATTACACACACAAAAAAAAACTTTGCTGCCCCAAACATTATTACAAATAATGTTTGGTGTAGCAAAAACTACAGACCTGGCAACCCTGGTTTGAACTACGGGTTATTCATAGGGTCAAATGAAGCCTGCTTTAACGTAAATATTTTTTTTTACTGTTAATGCATTTTTTTTCCTCACACTGTATGATTTGCAGTCTGACATGTTTTTCTGCCACTTTTTGATTGACAGGATATAATAGGCCCTGATCATCAGCTGTTTTTTCGGCCGATACATCAGTGCATCCCTAATTTTAATTATTTAAGCAGTGTGTGCTGGCATCAAAACATAGGAATTCAATATAGGATGATAAAATATATACTCAAAACTTGAAATATGCATAAATAAATACTATGGGGTGGCATATTACTTTGTGAGCAGGTCATGTAGCAAAAGTAGCCAGTCACATTGTTTGGTTCCTTGAAATGCCGGTTCTGAGAGGTTTGAAGGCCTCCTGACCAAACATGACCAAGTACCAGCACCACTATGGTGGAAAAACAAAACTGCCTACAGGTGAATATGTGTGATTGAGAATGGTAATAAAGTTCTACCACCTGCTCCATGTCGAGGATCTTGTCCTGCATCTCCTTCAGTGCGCACTGAGACTCAGCCTCCTTAAGTCGGGCCTGAACCAGTTCTCTCTCCAACTGCAGGATGAACTCCTCAGAGTAGCGTGGGTTCCCCTTCTAAATAAAAAAAGTTTGATTAAAAATTCTGTCGATCAAATCCCAACCTGTCAGTAATTAATGTCAGTGTAATCGAATACTCATTGACATAACATCTGAACAGCTCTTGTGGTTTGATTTTACCAACTACATAAAATGTTCAGATAAAAAAAAAAAAAAGGTTCTCTCCACTTATGCTCATGGTTTTACCACCTGCCACATTAAAACATAATGAGATTGCAACACAACATTATGTAAAACAGCACTTTCCCCACAGCACATGACACATTATCCACTTTTTCTCTGTGTTGAGCATGTGCACATTAATAATTGATGAGCCATATCCCATCCTCCTGTTGAGAATGTAGATTTTATCAAACAGGCAGCGGCTTCAAGACTCTCTGCTAAAGTTACACTCATACTTGACAAACTCCTACACATACATAAACCCCATTTGGCAAGTTGTGCATGCAAATGACCCCAGCTCTGCTGTTCTGATCTGCAATCATGCATGTAAAGAGCATCATTACAAGAGCTGCCGTTTGCAGCTCTGTGGTCGCTGAGATTTTGTTGCTAGGCAACCGCGAAAGATTCAAGTACAGCTGCCACCGCAAACTGTTGCATGAGGGAGCAAAACATTTCTCAGTGTAATACGGTTTCTGTATTCGAAGAGCAGGCCTCTCATCCAGGAGGAGGTGCTGTCTCTGAACTGTCCTTACCGCAAACGGCTGCTGTTGCTGGAGCTGTCTGATGGCGTTTTGCGCTTGCTCCAGCTGTGCACTGGTCTCCTCATTGTGTTGTTTGACTGTGGCCAGCTCCCGCTTGACCAGGTAGTTCTCCTCCGCCTCTTGGGCTCGTGTCACCTGACCCTGACGTGACCAATTATGGATGAGGGGTGAGCGGAGAATCGGAATGGGTGGAAACGGATGTATTGATGGAGAAAAATAATGCTGGATCTCAAGCTCTGTCATGCTGTTAGCAGTTTTAGGCTTTCAATTTAGCACTTAGAATTGTTTCGACTATCAAAGGGGGAATTATTGTAGTTGTAACCATTATTGTAACCAATAATCAGGATTGCAACCCAAAGATAATAAGCACAGCGATACCTCTTCCCTTAAGTCAAAAATGGCAGAGTTTGCCTTATTTCACTGTTGATTGTGAGTGGGTGTGAGATATTTAAGCAAATCAAGGAAATGAAGCAAAGCTCAAGATAGAACTGCTGGGTTCTTAAAGGGGAAAAACAGAGCTAAAGGGTGGAGAGGAGAGTGAAAATTGTACCTGAATCAATCTATCTGCCAAAGAAGCACTTTCCTAAAAACGGAGAAAATCCATAAAGGAAACAGCAAAGAGAGGAGAGAGACCAAAGGATATTACAACACAGAACAAAACAATAAGACTGATTTGACAGAAAACAGTGTTCTTTTTCGTACCCCTAAATAAAAACATTGTAAAGACACTGTTCAAAATGAACATTTGCTATATCAGAATAAACATGCAGCTTTGAAACCATCATAGTGAGGTGGGGTAGAAAAGGAACATGGTTTGTGCATGGTGTTCGTGCTGTGGCTATGGAATAAAGCAAGACTGTGCACCACAACAGGGTGAAAAGTGTAGAAGGAGGTCAAGCAGAGGATAGTCAGAAAGGTGAGAATAAATAAAACGGAATT
>NC_138232.1:17466419-17789321 GCF_964197995.2 Scardinius erythrophthalmus | reverse complement strand
AGGATCACTGCACTAATGATAGTAGGATAAAGGATGATTATCTTAATTTATATTCCATAAGACACTGGTTAAATAAACTCTATTTAAAGAATTTGAATTTTTAAGCAATTCAGAGATTACCCTTTTATATAAACCACATATATCGTCCAGCAAGTTTAATGGGATGTTCCATCAAAACCCCATGAGCTTAAATGAATGACCACCATCCAGCTGTCAGCACTGTAGGCTCAAATGAAATAACACAGAACTGTGCAAAAGATCTTACAGTGCAGGTACAAATTGAGATTAGTTTTGAATAATAGTTGTAAAATAAGGTCATAGCGAGACTCTGCTCCGCCATCATATGCCCTGATACACCGCACCGGCCCATTCGCCCGCCCTCTTGCTAAGCATCTAATAGAGATTGCGTTCATCCTCTGTGACCTCTCACTTTGTGACCCGTGTTAATGCTTTGAAAAGCGAATCAGACTACAAAAAGCCTTGTGAATCTCAAACGCTGGATGCAAATCTGCTGTTGTCCAAAGCGCGACACGCAGACCGTCCGGACGCCAATGCTGAAATCAAGAATGGAGCATTGATTATTCATGCCTGCAGAAGAGACTGTGTGCTGTCATGTGCAGTGCCCATTGGAGCTCATTAATTGGTGAGCAAGTGCAGGGGGATGAGAGCGAGTGAGGCTGAAAGAGAGATAGACGGTGAGAGAGGTTGGCAGAAGCGTGGAGCCAGGGGAAAAGGACCAGATTTACAACCACGGTGTGTCCTCTCTTCTTCCCAATTGCTCCGCAAAGTAAACGCGTCACTCTTCAGGCTGCGTTCTCCATCATTTCACCTGGCGCCCACCTGATAGTTTGCCGTGGTGCCCTCTCTGCTTGGAAAACAATGACCACCTATAGCAACAACCATGAATACTGCTGTGGAGCTTACGTGGACTGTCGGACCGGGGTGACGGAGGTGGCCAACTGCAACCATCCCAGAATGCAACAGAGGGTCGGACACGTGCACAGCACGCTGACCCGAACGCCGAGGCAATTGGTGCAACAACCGCAATTCCATCATCATTTTCACCACCATCTGCACCAGCAGAACCAACATCAGCATCAGCAACAGCAGCCTCACCTGTCTCAACCCACCCTGCTCAACTTCCAGCAGACTCACCTGGAGTCCCACAGGGTTCCACAGTACAGCTCCTGCACCCTTCCAGCCTCCACCAAGAGCAGAGGGAAGTTCACCAACCTGAGGGATAGTGTGAAAAAGAGCCCCACCAAAAGCACAGCTAAAGTCAGAGCTTCTTCCAGTGCCTTGTGGCTTGCCAATTCTTGGGGCACGTTTTCATTGGATAAGGTATGTGGGAGTCTTATTGAGAGATGAGAGGTGTTACTGTAGAGTAGTGCACTGGAGGTTGAGCTGTGAGGATGTGAATTTCAGATAATGCTACATTGTTAATCTGAAATGTCTAGTATATTGTGTTGATGATTATATGGTTGTTTCTCAAGATTTATTGTCAGTGGTCAGGGCCTTGCAGACATGATTTTGGAGGTGGAAGTGATATAATGTAAAGATCCAGGATCATGTCATGTATTGAAATTAATTGAGAGACATGAAAAAAAAGAAAAAAAGGTACATATACTACCATTCAAAATTTCCGGGTCGGTCATATTTTTAAAGAAATTAATACTTTTATTCAGCAAGGATGCATTAAATTGTTCAAAAGAGACTATATTTCAACATTGATAATAATAGAATAGAAATGTTTCATGAGCAGCAAATCAGCATTAGAAGGATTTCTGAAGGATCACGTGACACTGAAGATTGGAGTAATGATGCTTATAATTCAGCTTTGCCATCACAGGAATAAATTACATTTTAAAATGTATTTTAAAATTTAATGCTATTTCACAATATTACTGTTTTTGTTGTATTTTTAATGACAATTAATTTTTTATTTTTTTGCCTTGGTAAACATGGAGACTTTTTAAAAGAAAACATTCAAAACCGACCCTTACCAAATGTTTGAACTATAGTGTGTATGTTTTTAATTTATTTTTGATGTAGTTTTTTTAATTGTTGGATCCTAACCAGCAAATTAAAAAAAAAAATTAGGCATATGAGTCAAAATATAATAATAATAATGTTTTGGTCATCATATTGACACATTTTGTAAGCAGTGAACATATTTGAAATCTTTTATACACATTTTACACTATAATGGTTTTTGAAAAGGAATTTTGGGATAAAATCATCAGTATAATATTAATATCTTTTATAAGTACATGATTTATTAAAAAAACTTCAAACATTATATTTTTTTGTATTATGCGGGTATTAAATTGGGGTATGTTTTGGACTGTTATTCATTTGAGACATTGGTGGGAGCTTTAGGCTGAACTCTAAACCAGTCTCTCTGATCAATGCTAATGATTGATTCTAATTTTAACTCTGAAATCACAGGCCGTGACTACTGTACAACCGCCATAATAGCATGCAGTGTAAATAGATTCTTATATAAGTTACTCTGGTCAATTTAGGCAGGACAACATGCGCTCATGTAAAAAGTTGTGACTGAATTGGTGATGTCTTGTGTGCTGTTGTCACTCAAATATAGTACATGCCTTAGTCTCGAGTCTCTGCCATAACCCCGAGTGTGAGGGTTAGTGAAACGGAAACCCTTTCTAATTAGTAGTTGGAGTGATGTGTTTGTTTTTGACTGGGTGAACTGGACTGTTGTAACTGAATATCCGTCTCCTCTGGCTGTGTTGTTGGTGCTTGGACAAGCGCCTGTGGATCAGATCGCTTTTGTTTGGGAACGCTGACACAGACGGGCTGTGTAGAGGGGCCAGTTTCAGCGGATGTCTCCTCACTGACAGCATGGCAACACACACTTTTGCTCCTGTAGAGCTGGAATCTGCTGAACTCCCATAGATATCTGCTTGCGTCAGATCCTCTCTGCATGGTCCACATCATGTAGGCTACATTGTGTTTCTATTTCATTTCTGAATTCATGATTATAGCTTCAATTCTGAAATGAGATCTGTCAATCAAAGTCACTTTGACCATGGAAATATCATGGAAATTTTGAGACAAAAGGGTTTTGAAAACTAACACAGGCTACACAGTACTGTATGTAATGATAGCTACCTTGCTGGCTAGCTGTGTTTCAACACAAAATCTTCCCAACATAAACTTTTGACAATTAACTATCTGTAATACATGCAAGTAAAAGTTGTGTCTTCCATTTAAATTAATTTAACGTTTAGTTTTATCATAATGTAATGGCGTTTATTATATAATTTATTCATTTTGATGTAGTTAAATAGTGGCCAACAAGGCAACTAATTAGTACAGCGCGGCAACGGTTTAACTAAAACGAGGGAACGAATGAATAACATGGCCATAAATGAAAAAGTCATAAATGAAAAAGTCACTACAATATCTTTTAATGTGCTTGACTCTGTACTTCTAGAACCAAAACTGTGGAAAGAATTTCACTGTTCTGTATGGTTGTAAAGCTGGATGGATTTGCATAATTCTTTTTTTTAAAGGGATAGTTCACTTAAAATAAAAACTTTGTTAATTTACTCACCCTCAGGCCATCCAAGATGTAGGTGTCCTTTTTCTTTAGTTGAACAGTAAAGAAGATTTTAAGCTGAAGCCATGGTCCTTTGTGATTCATAAAATGCAAGTCAATGGCTATCACTTTGAGAGTCAAAAAATAGTTACAGGCGAAACAAAATTAGCACCCGTGGCTCCTGGCGATACATTGAGGTCTTATCAAGCGAAACGATCGGTCTGTGCAAGAAACTAAACATTATTTACAACATTATTACCTATATAATCTATAGCCTCTGCATACGGTTCTGAGCTTGTTCATTGCAGTCTGGAGCGCGAGCTAGCGATGTATGCGCGGGAACTCAAACGTTGGGAATCTCTGAAAAGTCTTTCTTCCCGCTTGAGATTGTACAAGCGAATGTAATGTTAATTTTTTATATAGGTTGCGGCATCCAGGATAAGCACAAGAAGCACTTTGATGAACAATACAACGCATGCGTCCTTCCTCTTTGTTGTAAACAAACACAGCGTCAGCTCACGTGTGAGTGAGTTTGCTCCCACACATACTGTACGTCATTATGAGACAGGAAGCTCGCGCTCCAGACCGTTTGCTGAGGCTGTGGATTACAGCTAATAATGTTGTAAATAATTTTCTTGCACAGACCGATCATTTCGCTTCATAAGACCTCAATGTATTGTCAGGAGCCATGGGTATTCATTTTGACTCTAAAAGTAATGGTAGCCATTGACTTGCATTATATGAGGCACCAAGAACCAAGGTTTCAGTTAAAAATCTTCTGTACATTTCTACTGAATAAAAAAGACACCTACATATTGGATGGCCAGAGGGTGAGTAAATAGATTTTTGGGTGAACTATCCCTTGAAAGGAATTGTTGGATTTCCAAATAGAAATTGGTCACAATGCACTTCAGGTTTGCTTTGCAGTTGTTGTAAATTAATGCAGACTGTTTAGTTCAGGTGTGATGTAGTCTGAAGTTTCTCTCGCTGGCACACATTTTCAACCTGCAGAAATAAAAATGACGGCGGCTATTTTCATATTATAAAGGAAGAGCTATTCCTTCTCAGTCCTGCACAACAGGATGCTGATTGCTGGACTGGAGATTTATTTTTAGCCCTGTTGAATCTTAAATCACAGTTACCTTAATGGTTATGTCTAAAGAAAGGTTTGTCCTTCAAGCGAGTCACAAAATAGCATCACAAATCCTTTACATTGATGGGGATTCTATCACAATTTACACTTTTAAAGCTCTTTTGCTAATACTACTGAATACAGTAAATATTACTGTATTGAGTGTTTCATTCCAAAACTGTTTGCTGTTATTGATTTATTTTTTTAGTCTGTGGAAAACAAAAGGAGAATATGATGGTTCTTCAAGTGGTTTTTGAACAGCATTTGTGACCTTGGAGCACAAAACCAGTCACATGGGTCAATTTTATGAAATTTAGATTTATACATCACATGAAAACTGAATAAATAAGCTTTCCGTTGATGTATGGGTTGTTATGATAGGAAAATATTTGGCAGAGGTATATTTGAAAATCTAGAATCTGAGGGTGCAAAAAAATGGAAACATTGAGAAAATCACCTTTAAAGTTGTCCATTTATGTTCGCGATTGTACTGCATTCCCTCACAAAAATAAATGTTTTATATATTTACGGTAGGACATTTACAAAATATCTTCATGGAACATGATCTTTACTTAATATCCTAATGATTTTTGGCATAAAATAAAAATCGATAATTTTGACCCATACAATGTATTTTTGGCTATTGCCACAAATATACCCGTGCAACTTATGACTTGCTTTTTTGATCCAGGGTCACATTTCATAGTGGCCATGTCTTTTTTTTTTTCTTTTTTTTTTAGAATGAAAGTAATCATTATCCACTATGCTTCAAAATTGTCCTTTTGTGTTTCACTGAAAAAAATAACAACAGTAGAATTGAAGTAACATTAGAGTAAATAATGTAAGAGTATTTTAAGTATTTTAAAGCTTATTTATAAGATCTTTTCATTATTAAATTTCTTTTATCTCTTTTTTTCACCCTTTACTATCTATCTTTTATGCTGTGAATAATGTAAATTTAATGTTTTTCAGAGACTTTTGCTAATAAAACAATCAAATTTTGCAGGCTAAAACAGTCATATGATTATTTTTTATTGTATTGTTTCCATTATCTCATCTTCTCCCTCTCTGTTTAGAATTCTGTTCAATATCTGTTTTAATTCGTTTTTTTTTTTTTTAAGAGAATTCGTGAAAATCAGTACTGCTGTGTGTCATCTGGTCTGACCTTTGACCTCCACTGTCATTGTTTAGCAGGCAGATGTCATTCCTCCCTCCGCTCCCATAATCCCTGTGATCCCTATCCCACCCGTCCCAGCCGAGACCACTGCCATTCCAGCACCCACGTCACAGGTCTTTTTTTTCCTCATGTTTTCACTCCACCCACTCAACGATGGTCCTCTTGACTTTAGAGATTACAGAGAGAATGCTATGTTATATTGCTGATGCGCACTTGTACCTCAAAAGCAATTGTGCAAGTGAAGCGTGTGATACATGTTTGCTGAAGGATTAGGTCTGCGCTGGTTTGTTATGCCACTGTATTGCATATTCTGCAATATGTTATGCTGTGTATGGATACAGGCTGTGCTGTCAATCTCTTGCAAATGCCAGAGTAATACTGTATCAGCATGCCAAGAGTAAGTGATGCTTTTTTTATTGGGTCTTTTTCTTATCTTTTTAATAGTTAACTGTTCATTTCACTATTTCATTCTCAGTAGGGACAAGAAGTAATGTGCACAGTTATGGGTCTTGATTCATATCAGCCCGAGTATTAATGAATGTTTCTTTTGCAGGCAAGCCCAGCACCGGTGGTGGTGAACACAGAAAGCCTTGACACCTCACCCTATGTAAGTCCATATGTATGTGATGTATCTCTTCATGTACTGCACTTCGTGATGAGTTAGATTATTGCAGAATGTTGTTAAGTTTAATATTAACTGACTTTAAAGAAAGTCATTTTAGGGTCCTTTTAACTGTCACTACAAAAACAACATTGAATATAGAACTTTTTTCTGAGAAAGTAGTCTCAGAAAAGCTGCATTTATTTCATGAAAAATACAGTAATATTACGAAATAGTATTACAATTAAAAAAAGCGGTTTTCTATTAAAAAGTAATTTGTTCCTATGATGGCAGAGCTGAATTTTTTATCAGCTATTATTTCAGTCTTTAGTGTAACATGATCCTTCAGAAATCATTCTAATATGCTGATTTTGTGCTCAAGAAGTATTTCTTATTATTATCAACGTTGAAAATGGTTGTCCTGCTTAATATTTTTGTAGAAACCCTGATTTACTTTTTTTTAAAGCTTATTTGATTAATAGAAATAAAAACAGCATACATTTACTCAAAATAAAATTTATTTACTGTAACTTTAAATCAATTGACCCCAAACTTATAATATAGTGAGGATGTTTTTTAGCTCCAATATGATGTTCAAAAACCCACAAAAATAAGATGGTGTCCTGTATAATGACAGTAAGGATGCGGATTTAATTGAATCATAGGTCAGAAAACAAGCAAATTAGAGCTGTGCATTATTCTTAGTGTTTTTTTCATTTTCAGTTGAATACCAAACTAGTCTACAAATCGGTTAGAAAATGTTAACTGATTTAATGACTTAAAAACAGAAGGAATGAAATCATCTTTAATCAAAAATATGGTCTCTCCACTTATTCACAGTAAATTAAAGTTTCTGTTTATTCATAAATGTGGAGTCGTTAATATTAAGAAATGTAAAATGTGTAATCTTTTTACAGCATTTAGGAGATAATTTCCTTGTCTTATTATATTTTGAAGTTCCCCTACAGTATATGTGATTTTATGTGTTATGGAGTATCCTTGTTCTAGCTTGCATGTGGATTTAACTGGATTTAGCTTTCCTGTAGCTCAAACAGTAGAGCGTTGGCGGTCATGGGTTCGGTTCCCAGGAAAGCAAGAACTGATAAGAATATAAAAGTGTACCTTGAAATGAATTGTAAGTCGCTTTGGATAAAAGCGTCTGCCAAATGCATAAATGTAAATGTAAAATGTAACTGTGGTTGACATTTATCAGGGACCCATGACAATTCTTCAACCCCATTCTTCTCTTAGTCTCAGCATCTCATAATCCTATACATCCAGAGCCAGAAAGCCTGCTGAGCTGACTTCTGTCATACTTCATTAAGGACTCACTCTGAACACTAGAGTTATCTGAATGAGATAGAGCTAAAGTATATAAAGAAATGACCATGAGGAACTCTTGACTGACCTCATTAAATACTCCACATTATTAGTGCTGGAGCTTCATTCTGTTGCCATGTGGCTTAACATTGCATGTTTCTAAGCCTGTCGGTTGTCTGTAAATGTTTTTATGTGTAGATTGCATTAGTTGTAAATGTTAAAGAAAGTAGATCTGCACTTGAATGTAACACTCACTGTAACAAAAACGTTGCGATTTAGTGAATGACACCCAAAGACAGATTCACCCAATATTAAAGGTTTGGTAGGCAGTTTTGGAGAGGCTAGCAATAGCAAGCTAGCTTTGAAAGCATGAGATCCCACCCTCCCTTAAATGACACTTTTAAACTCTAAAACACATGAACGTACACAGCAGAGGCTGCAATGCGTCACAAGAAGAGAGACGGTGTTTAAATTACCTCATGTTTCAAAGCACATAACATTACAATAATAATGAACGACTAAGACATACAGAGCTCTGACTTGTACCACCTGACTGCTGCAGATTCATTTCGGCGTTGATAGTGTTGACGTAGAAGCGCATAAATTTGAGTCTGAGGACGTGAACAGCTCCGGGTAGAACTTCACTGGTTGCCGTCTTGTAATTACTGTTACGACATGCCATGAACGCAGCATAAGCCCGTTGTTTTGGTTCAGGAGGAACTTTATAAGGCGGCTGCTGTTTGTCTGCGCTGATGACGTGTGATGTCCACGCAAGTATGGAAATACATATGTTGACAGGCAGGGATGACATTGTCAGCCTGAATGCAATGATTGAGCGAACAGTTTTTGGTCCTGAGACTTCCACAGAAGTCACCACTTCTATTATTGATTGCTATCAGGATGTGAAGAGAATTTCAACAAGTATAACAAAGTGTTTATAAAAAAAATTGCCTAGCCTACCTTTAGATATATAGAGTCGGCACTCACCAACAGTAAACAACAAAAAACTTTGACTGTAAAAATAAACACAATACATACTGTAATTGAGGTGAAAACTAGGTCAAATGAGGAATTTGAAGGGTTGTCGTTACAATTTTTGTACATTGTTCTGTATGTTTCGATGTTATCTGGAAAATAACAGAAACCTCCTGAAAAGTGCATGATTTTTCTGCATTGTATTACCCAGTGATAACGCATTTTTGATACCGAGTCTGCCAGCTGTCCAGCTGGTGGATTTATAGTTATCTGGTTTGTGGTATACAAAATCCAAATGGTCTTTTAATAAATAAATGCTGTTAGAATAGGGGTTTCTTCAAAGCAATACAGTATAAAGGCCAATGTTGATGTTGAACAACTCCTTGTGCATGTACTGTACGTCTATTCCTGTTTTGATTGTTCGTTATATTACGTAGATATACTGTAGTAATAGTCTGAAATTGATCGTGTAAATGCCTGTATTGGCTCTTATCCATGTGGCTGGTCGTTTGTGGCCAAACTGGCCATATATGCTGCATGTTATCAGCATCATAGTTTAGCAGTGTTGAAAACCTCTAAATGGTTCCCAAAGAAAAACAACTAAAGGTTATTGCCAATTGAATTACTGTCAACTGTGACAATCTGTTAAATACTATATGTTGTAATGCAAAACTGAAAAGGCCTTTTTGGATATTGTATATCTTTTTAAAACGGATACAAAAACGAAAAGCATTTATGTAATAGCATGAATGTTATTGTAGTATCATGCTGAGAGCTGGTGGCATGATTTGAGTGTAATGCTGTATTGGGCAGTGTCAGTATTGACGTACATCTCTCACTCTCCTTTAAACCCCACCCCCAACACCACTGATTTCACAAACAGATGTTTTCAGCAGCGGTTACAGAAAGAGAGAGCAAAATTTTTAGTATTTAAGGTCTTAAAATGTCATTTAGAAGCTTAAAGCAGAGCCCCCAGAACCACACAAGCGTGTTAATGCTGATTTTTGGCCTGTTTTTATTTATCTCAAGCATTTAGTCCAACAGTTTTCTCTACCTAGGACAGCTATCCAGCCTCATTTAAATGAAACCTCATGTTCAACTCTTCCTGAGTGACGTTTGCTCCATGTACGCACTCTCTCTGGTATCTTTGTCCATATCATGTGAAATTTACTGGGGTTTAATGGGTGTTACATGGTCATGACTTTGTAGAAGTTGAAAGATTGGCTATAGTTTTACACATGTCAGTAGGTGTTTAAGTTACGGTTACTTTTAAAACAGTGTGTTTTAAAGTTTAGTCCTGGTGTGCTTTCATTATAAGTGTCTCTTACTGTGACATTTATTGAGGGACAAGTCTAAATTATTTACTGTGGTAATCAACATTATGCCCCAAATGCTTGTTGATACATCTTAACTCGTGCTGAACCCAGAACATTGAAAACGAGTGGACTGGAGTGCGTGTTGAGCCGACAGCTAGTGTCTGTGTGCTTCATAGATTTGGTTTCTGTGGCCTCTCTGGCTGAAATACCCAGTAATTGGCAAGAGATGTAATGCTGCCTGAGTATTGTAGCGCCAAGAACTGTAGAACCAGTTGAGGTGAAATGGAAGGAGTGGAAAGAGAAAACACTGAGACTTTTCCAAACAGTTTGTTCTTACATAATTAGAGCACTTTCCTAGCAACAACTTTTTATTATATAAGATTATTTTTGCCCATAATCAGTCCCAGATGCAATCTGCAGACAATTTGAGTGGATTTACTATATATGGAACGGAGACTAACACTTATTGGTTGTTGAAAACATAACCAGCGAGGCAAATTATTAAATGAATATTCCTGCTGATGAACAACAAAACATCAGCAATAACACCCTCAGAAAACAAGGTCACTGGTCGGTACCCTTCCATTTAGGTACTAAAATACACATTAAGGTACTAATTCTAAACTTTAAGGTAGGCTACTATGCACTCTTGAGGGGTAAATAAGATACAAGGGTGTAACTGGAAAGTACTGCTTTTTTTACCTTTTCTTTCTGAGAGTAAGAATGAACAGTCCTCTGATCTCTTATTGCTGTTGTTTTCTATGGTGTAATGTTGGTATTATATGTCTGTCTATAATAATCTACAGTATTATATTAGTACATTTGTGCATTTCAATAATAGAATTGTAGGGGAAAAAGCAAGTTTGGTTCCGATTTCTCTTTTTTTTGGTTCCTTAACACTTCATTAGAAAAAATGCAATTTTACTGCCAAATGGTGAGAGAATCAACAAGTAAAAATACTTTAAAACAATTCCTCCAAATGGTGTGTAAAATACTTTTCACAGTCTTTGTGAAAAGGCTGCAATCAGTCGTATAATAACTTGAACTGGCGGACATAATTGTTCATGACACATCTATTTTTGAAAGAAAAACAAAATCTACTAATCACAAAAACTCCTCCTGAATTATAGAAACTTGCAGAACTCATACAATTTTTTTGGGTGACACTAATAGAGGAGGGCATATGCTCATGTTGATATATTTTGACATTGTATATTGACAAAAATCTTTCGGTTAACTTTCAGGTGAATGGAACAGAAGCTGATTATGAATATGAAGAGATTACACTTGAACGGGTAAGATTGCAGTGACTGAAAAAAAAACCTGGCAGAAATCGCTTACAATGTCAGTAGGATTTACAGTACAATATTTAAAGGTATATGTTATTTTTATGGAGGCTATGAATAAACTGCATAATGATTGTGCAGTGAAAAGAGAGTTTTCATGCTCAGGGTTTTAAATTGCCACTCAAATGTTAACAGAAAAAAGCTTGAATTACAGTGTTAGGACAATACAGAATTTATTACATTTAATTTCTACTTGGGCTTTTTTAACATTTGAAAGTTGTACAGGATATGTTAACTAACATGAACTAACAATGAACATTTATAATACTACATTTATAAATAAACATAAATAAGTTTGGAAAAAACTATTCATTAATTCATGAACCCTAATACTATAACTAATGTAAACGTATAGATCATCATTATACTGTACTGAATTGAATGAATGTATATCTGAATCAAATTAACAGATCAACTGGCCGTAACATTTGCATGCACATTTGATTTCGCTTTGTATTTAATAATGTCATTATGCTTAAAGGTCTATTTTTTTTCTTTGGTTGACATTTTCTCCTTTTTGTTCTGACATGTTTTTTTCCCCCCTCCCTACAGGGGAACTCGGGCCTGGGTTTCAGTATTGCAGGCGGTACCGATAACCCCCACATTGGCGAGGACCCAAGCATCTTTATCACCAAGATCATCCCAGGAGGAGCTGCCGCACAGGATGGCAGACTCAGGTCAGAGAATATGTTATTACCCCCAAAGGACAAGTTCATAAGAATGTCTCCTTAGGCCTGTTACACATCGCACACATAAGCAGTGCATATTTATTTCTGAGCTGGTATGAACAGGTTACAGGATAAGTATAAGTAGCACAGTTATGTGTAGCTGAAGTAGCACTTTCGACTGCTAAACCTGCCACACGTAGAGTGCTGAATTCAGCAGAAAACATTGAAAATGCAGTAAAATGTATCATCAAAATCTTTTGCAATCTGCTAAGCACAGAGGATGCTAGCATACCAGACCACGTTCCCTCGGGCAGCGCCTAGTGGTTCTGTCAGAGCGTCGTACAAGCTCAAATTCAAACACCTTTACACTGTCACACTCACTTTTTTCACTTACAGAAATAAAGTTCTGCACTTATACTTCTGCTCTAGGGTGAAAATTTAAAATAGTTACAATTTAACATAACTGTTTAATTGTAATACATTCGGCAGTCATTACTCCAGTCTTCAACATCACTTGATCCTACAGAAATCATTCTGATATGCTGATTTGATGCTCATGTAACTTTTCTTATTATTATCAAGATTGAAAACAGTTGTGCTGCTTAATATTTTTGCGGAAAACTTGTGTGTAAAATGGGCGAGATCCACAGAATAAAGGGAGAAAATGTCTTCTTGTGCCTTTGGATGTCAGAATTAAAATGCAAAAAAAGATTTAATTTTTAAAGAATTATGTCGTGGAAGATGCCCCTTGAAGCTAAACGCAGACGTTTAGGGTTGCAAGCCAAAAAATTGACCGACTGGATTGAAACATGCAAAGATTATTCTACTGTTAAAGCATGAATTTGTTGTAAGCAATAGATCTGCATAAAATTCATATATGCAGTGCTTAGGGGCCATAATGTATTAGTTCTACAGTTACAGCATGAAATATCTAAACCTATAACATTTTTCATTTGTCTATCTCACAATTTTGCAAAATCTACTGAACAGTAAATCTGACTTAATCCAGATTAAGTTGTTTCATAGGGTATTGTCACTTGGCATGTTTGGTTCGATTAAAACGAACTCTGGTGCGATTGCTCTTCATTTGCATAAGTGACTACGTTTACATGCATCCAATAACCCGTTCAAAACCGGAATATTAGCAATAACCCGGTCGCGCACGGCCATGTAAACACCGGCAAAAACCCGAATATGCTAGCAGATAGCACCGACTATTTGATGTGCATTTTACATCTGGAAGACGTATTTTTAAGAGTGTTTGCACATCTGCAATACGTCTATAGGACGTTTCCTGTCAGATGTCAAATAGACGTTTAGACGTTTGCCAATTGATTACAAATTCCATGTATACAGGACTAACTATCTCTGCTCACGCTTGTAAACGGGTTATTCCGAATGTTTCAGAAACCCAAATAGTGACCTTAACCCGACCATAACCCGAATATTGACAGCTTGTAAACGTAGTCAGTGTGAACTCTGCCATCCAAACCCATCTTTTGGCGCTGACAAGATGGGTCTCGGTCCACTTCCAAACAAACTCTGGTGTGGTTCGAATGAAAAATGAACACAACACATACAAAAGACACACATATGTACGCACATACATGTACAACGAGCGCATTTATCCCAATGCACAGCATTGTTTTGGATATTGGGAAAATTCGGTCTCGAAATATACATCATAAAAGCCGACCAATCAGGTTGTGAATGTATCCCTATGCCTTTAGGTTCGGTATCTATAGGTTCGGTGTTAACAATGCCAATGTGAACGCTAAACAGACCAGGACAAAAACTATTTTTTTTGGTCCAGACCGAACTAAAAGTGTGAACACACACATAGTCTTCCCTAACTCTGGGCTTTGGGTTTAATTAAAATGAATAACCACATTGACCTTAATTATGATTCCCCTCCTCATGTAAATTTAAATGGTAACACTTTACAATACGGTTTCACTTGTTAACATTAGTTAACACTAAGATTAATAATTGTTGTTCAATGTTAGTTCATGCGTTAACTATTGTTAACAAATGAGACCTTTTTGCAAAGTGTTACCATTTAAATCTGATCCTCCTCTTCCTTAAGTTGTTTACTGGAAAAGTTTGTATTAGTTGTCTTTTGGTTTACTCTTATACGTAATGTCTGTTTACTCAGCGTGTAACCCGGAAATCACATTATTTTCTGTATAGAACTGCATCCCTGTTAGTGTGAAACCAGAACGCAGTTGTGCTGATGCTTCTCTTACATGCAGATTTTGTCTGTGGTGTAAAACAATGATAGATCTTTTTGTTTATACACAAATGTATTGTTTTGATTGCTTGTAAGTACTTTAAATGGCTATTAATCACTGTGATTTATAGCGGTTTCTTTTGACTGTTTAGTCAGTGTTCTCCCTCTTTTTCTGTGTACAGAGTTAATGACTCTATACTGCGGGTAAATGATGTAGACGTGAGAGACGTAACTCACAGCAATGCTGTGGAGGCTCTGAAGGAGGCAGGCTGCATTGTCAGACTGTACGTAAGAAGAAGAAAAGCCGTCTCAGAAAAAGTCATGGATGTAAAGCTGGTAAAAGGTCCTAAAGGTAAAGCCATTTCTCATCTAAAGATTACAAAATAAAAGCCTGCTATGTCTTTTTGTGTGATCACTATAGTTCACGTTAGGAAATGGTTCAGCAAATGGTTTACTCTGACCTCTGTTGACAGGTCTAGGTTTCAGTATAGCTGGAGGAGTTGGGAACCAACATATTCCTGGGGACAACAGTATTTATATCACCAAAATCATTGAGGGAGGAGCTGCCCACAAAGATGGAAGGCTGCAGATTGGGGATAAACTTCTGGCTGTAAGTAATTTATCATCTTCACCTTATTTAATGAGATGTACAACCTATTAATTTAGAGCTCCTGCAATTGACTTTTAGTCCTAAATATTCTGTTACATTTTTTTTGGGGCAAATACGCTGTAGAGGAACAATTGCATCTGACACACTAATCATTGTTAATGAATCACAACTTAAATTTAGTCATCATCAGGTAAAATGACCTTCGATTGGTCCTCTTCTGTCAGTTAAATATTATCGTTCCCTGGCTTATTAAATTATAAGGCATTCTTGTTTTATGTCTTGCTTTTCAAAAGTTTGGAATCAATAAGATTTTTTCAAATAAATTCAAACTTTTATTCTGCAAAGATGCATTAAATTGATCAAAAGTGACAATAGAGAATTTGTTACAATTATATATACAATTATATATACAATTACATATTCTATTTCAAATAAATGCGCTTTTGAACTTTGTTCATCAAAAAAAAAAAAAAAAAATCCTGAAAAAATATATCATGGTTTCCACAAAAATATTAAGCTGTACAATGGTTTTCAACATTGATATAAGTAATATTTCTTAAACACCTAATCAATGATTTCTGAAGGATCATGTGACACTGAAGACTGGAGTAATGATGCTGAAAATTCAGCTTTACCACCACAGGAATAAATTGCATTTATTAAACAGAAAACCGCTTTTATTTTTGCAGTTTTTACTGTATATTTGATAACATAAATGCAGCCTTGATGAGCATACAAGACCAATTTCAAAGACATCTTACTGACTCCACACTTGTGTAGTGTGTGTGTTGCATCTGATACATTCATCTTTTACAGGTGAATGCTGCTTGCCTTGAAGACGTCACTCATGAAGATGCCGTGACTGCCTTGAAAAACACCCCTGATGTCGTCTATTTAAAAGTGGCGAAACCTACTAGTGTCTTTATGAATGATAGTTACGTTCCTCCCGATGTCACCAGCTGTAAGTAAGCTTATCCTGAAACATACTGTATTCTTCTAACTTTTTTTTTAGACAATGTCTATTACTTACATAGGAAGACAAGTAAATGCATGGGGATGTTGTCAGTATGGTCAGAGAGTTAACAAACTTGCCAGGCACTTTGCCTCAGTTCTGTGGTCTTTTGTTGGTGTCCCATGCTCACAAATGGCTTAAATCCCACCTCAAATCCGCTATAGACTGCACTTTCTACTGATGGGGGCAGCAACTCATGAGGACGGCCAGTAAAATTGACTGTGCAAAGTGCTGAGTGATGACAGTTGATAATGTAGCACCTTGGTGTTGTTCCAGTGGCAGGCCAGATCCCCCAGCATTAGATCCTGAGAAAGGAAGCTGTCGTTAGGGCTTAAAGGCATGAAGGACAAAAGCACATTTAATCATGAAGTGCATCACGTGGCCAGCTCCCCTATCCGACAAATCCAGCATCAGTATATGTAAAAATCAGTGCGTGTGTGTGTGCAAGTGTTGCAGAGGGAGTTTTGAAGCCATGTAAGGATATCTGCACATGAAGACATGCGCGTCATGCGAGTGTGCACAATGTGATTTCTTTTTTTTTTCTTTTTTTTTCTCGGAAGGCGTAAACAGAACAATTTCATTAGTGATCTCATTTCATTATATCTGTCATCCAGTCAGGCAATGCGTAGGGCTTTGACACGTGAAGGACTGTTTGATGAGAATTAAATAAATGGGTTGTCGATGTCTGCAGTTAGTAATTGCCCAGTGAGTACCCTTGACTTTATTACACTTTACATCTGACACAGTGAAATAAGGACACATCTTTTATAGTAGGGACATCAATTATGGAGACTTAAAAGGATTTTGTTTGCACAAAATGACATTTCTGCCACCCTCATGTCCATTCATTTACATTTATGCATTTGGAAGATGCTTCTTTCCGATATAATTGCACTAAGATATACATGTATCAGTTTATGGATTCATTGGAAATCAAACTTAAGACCTTGCTAGCAGCATTCTGTAGTCAGTCTAATGTTTAAGCTACTAAAATGCCCATGTTATTTTGATAATTTTATTTTAATGTGTCCTCCTTAAAGTTTAATTACACAACTAAGTAATGAGTAATATTAATTAACAACATGTACATAGGGTTTTGTTTAGTGTTAGTTGCTTTTAACTATGTATACTGCAGTAAATACATGTGGCGTACTGTAATAAGGACACATAAAAATAGAAAATTGATACCGTTATTTTTTTTTTATGTGGAAAGCAACGAGATTTTTGAAGAATCTTTGCTGCTCTTTTTCATTCAAGAACATTTGGTTGCACTTTATGTTAAAGGAGAACTCCGGTCAATTTTAACATTGAGCTCATTTTTTTGTACATTTGGAGTGGTCAATACAGAGAACAACAACAAAAATCGGTGTTGCCTACACCGTGTTATCCTCTTTTTAAAATTTGCACCCTGTTGACTTCAATGGGGCAAGTTTTAAACCTGCTTTTAGCCTCTTAACATCCTTGATGTTTCATTACAAGTGCACAGGTCATGTGAGTGATTCCTTCGGGGTGAACGCGGGTTAATCTGACTGCAGTAGATGTGAAAGATATGAATAAAAATGATGTTTATTCAGCCAGCGCACATACCTGTATTTTCTTCCTGTTTTCGGTCGAAGGCCACAGTAATCGATTGTCGAGTTCACGCGCGTGATCATAGGTACTAAACCTATGCGCGTGAACTCGACAATCGATAACTGTGGCCTTCGACCGAAAACAGGAAGAAAATACAGGTGCAAATTTTAAAAAGAGGATAACACGGTGTAGGCAACACCGATTTTTGTTGTTGTTCTCTGTACTGACAGCACTCCAAATGTACAAAAAAATGAGCTCAATGTTAAAATTGACCGGAGTTCTCCTTTAAGGTGTCCTTGTTACAGTGTAATTATACAAGTACTGAGTAATATTAATTAATTATGTGTTCTTATGCAGGTTTAGGGTTAGGATTATGTTTGTTGTAGGGTTAGTTCCATGTAATTATGCATGATTTATAGTTATTACTATAGTAACTACATGTAACGTGTAACTAACAGGTTATAAAAAAAATGTCTGAAGCCAAACAATAGCTTTGTTTGAGGACCAGCCTGACATTTTGTTAAATATTCAATGCTCTCTTCACCAAATCTCTGAAAAATGTATGCGTTGGTGCATTTTCTCAAGGTTTAATATCATTTCTGCCAAACGGTATCGTGTCGTAACCAAATGGCCTACCAGAATAAGTAAAATGGAGAATGAGATTTAACAACTTTGTCTGTTCCGCACACAAAGCTATTGTACAGTATGTTTTCAAAAGTTTGAATACAGCTCACAAGTCACATGGACTGATTTTATGGGTTCTTTTGGTCCTTTTTGGAGCTTAATGTGATGTGGATCTTTCTATTCATCAGAGAATCCTGAAAAAGTGTTTTCAACATTGACAATAAAACTAAATGTTTCTTGAGCACTAAATCAGCATATTAGAATAATTTCTGAAGGATCATGTGACACTGAAGACCATTCCCATTTCCATCACAGGAATGAATTACAGTACATTTTAAAATAAGATAACATAACATTCAACATAAAAAAAAAAAAATCTGACCTAGACTTGTGACCAGCAGTGTTTGGAAGAGAGGTAATGTACTAGGAAGAAGTAGTAGTTTGTGCTTAAAGCACAAAGAGAGTAAGATTTTAACATCCTTACTTGGAGTACTTTTACACACCAACTATTTTCAGCAATTTTAGTCTTTGGAAAGTCTGTAAATGTAATTTTTCACATTAATACATATGACCTCTTAGAACATTGTCAAATGAGTTTTCATCATTGCATCAATAACATTGTATCTTTGTGTTTTGGATTTTCAGCCTATTCCCAGCACATGGAGAACCATATCAGCACCCAAAGCTATCTAAGTCAGCCATTAACCCCCGCCACCCCATCTCGGTACTCTCCTATCTCAAAAGGCATGCTGGGAGATGATGAGATTACAAGGTGAGCCTTTGCCCTCCCGATTTCTTTGTCTTCCTAATCATGACTTTTGCCGTGCTGTAACATTTGATGGCTTCGGGTTCAGAGGCCATCTGTGCAGTTCCTATTGTGCGTTACGATTCCTTGCCCTTGCGAAGTGAAATGATCGCTTATTTCAAGTGAAAGTTAATACAGATCATGACTAACTATTTCTATACAGTCTTATCCTTTGATTTCACTCGCTCTAATTTTTTCTCACTCTTTCACGCTTTCTGATGCTTCTTTTCTCTGTATCACCCTCCTGGAATTTGGAAGATAATGCTATATAAGTTTCATTACATGTTTCTTGGTGTAAAGACAGCTCCATAATTCTGGTGTAGGTACTGTATGAGAATAGCTTTTCTCTACACATAAGATAAGCCACCAAAGGTTAATGGCATTCTTAGTACATATTTTATCTCTGCATAATGGTTCATGGCTTTATATACTACAAAACAGACTACATAAAACTCTACACTCACACACAACTATTCACATTAGTTTTAGATGAGTTATTAGTTGGTATGTCCTCATTCTGCTGAAAGGAAATCATCTTGATTTAGGGATTATTCCCTTTATCTCCAGTTACTGAGGTACAAAATGTTTTGTTATGAATACCCTTATGATAAATATTGAGCACAGAAATGTCTTAATTTTTACTCAATTTCCAGTAGCAGTGCACACCTATAACCGTCAGTGTAGTTTAGTAGAATTAAAAATTCAATTAATCCAATATGTGTGTGTGTTGCTATAAACTACCAGTCATAAGTTTGGTTTCTGTAAGACTTTTTAAATGTTTTTGTAAGAAGTCTCTTATGCTCACCAAGACTGCATTTATTTTGATTAGAAATACAGAATGATAAATATATATTGTGAAATATTTTTACAATGTAAATCTTGTAACTCTTTTCAGCTATAATATATTTCAAAGTTTTATTTATGATTGCCAAGCTGAATTTTCAGCAGCCATTGCTCCAGTCTTCAAGTCCCCCTGTAGTCAATAATTTGATCCCTTAAAACTCATCTTTGATCACCAAAATTAGATATTTAAGTTTTTTTCTTATGAAAAAAAAGCTTGAATGTAACTCTACACCCTTGCTTCATTTAATATACGTGGAACCATGAATATACAAATTAGTCTCCGCCTCCTCTCAATCATACAAGCTCAGAATAGCTGATCCACATGCTCAACTTTACTGTAGTTAACGCTACACGATGGCAAGTGGTTGGCAAATTCAGCCATATGCCGCATGTTTGAATGCAACTGAATTCAGAAGAAGTGGACGAGTGAGTTATACAGGCTCGCATACAAGCCGATGTATCAGAAGGGTAAAGTGTTTTATGTACCGCTCTCTATGACGTCGGACACATAACGGTAATTAATATGTTTAGCCTTTTGCTTGACTACGTTATCAATATGCTAATAATGTGTTGTTAATGTTACAAAAAACATGTTCCCGTTCACCATCTCAGAGCCAGACAGCTGCCTTCTAAAAATTAGCATCCTTAGAAACACTTTGAACAATTTAGAACATCAGTGGAGAAAGGCAAATAGTTCATCATAACATCGTAATATACATAATTCACATGCTATATTGCTAAATATTCCCGATTTTTCATATCAACAGAAAAACATACCGGGATAACCTGGCTTTTCTTGAGACCCCCCTGCTTCACAGCATAATTAATGATGTGCTGAAGCCCGCCCGCATGTTGATGTGATTCATTACAAGTACAACATATTTGTGACGTAAAGAACACCAGCGATTTCAAACCGTGTTTATGAGACTGTCTTTGGTTCACTGCAGTTTTAATGAGAAAATACTCAGCAATGGTGTTGACTTGCTTTTCACCACAGGGGGTCTTTCAGTGTCACATGATCCATCAGAATTCATTCTAATATGCAGATTTTGATCACAGGAAATATTTCATACTGCAAAACTCCCATAAATTCAAAGTGAATAATCTCATCATATCCATGTCTGAATTGTAAACTCGCTTGTCTCACTTTTGCAAAGGAAAGTTTAGGTTTTTTAAATCATTTGTAAAATATTACAAGAATTCGAGTGCTGTTATTTACTCTGTTATTCAGAGCAGAAGGTCTTTTTGACTGCAAGCCTTTTGAATTTTCCAGTTGGTCATGACAATTTCTACCTGATAAATTTTTTTACAGCTTGGCATAACTAACAAAAGTATGTTCATTATAAAAATGACCATAGAGTTATACAATTTTATTCCTTTTGCAGGTCTAGAAATCACATTTTTAATTGTAGACTACCTAATATTTCCAAACAGTGAGAACCCTGGTTTTTCAAAGTATAGAAAAGAAAAAACAGTTGTTAAGGTGACGTAAAATAAGAAATATATTTTCGTTTTATAATTGTTTTTAACTTATTTTAATGCTTTCTCTTATTTTCAATCATTTTAAGTCCTCTTGAGAACCACTGATGTAGGGCATTCACAAGGACACATGCATATTAGGGACATATGGCAGATCACTCACAGTGTTTGTTGGACAGTTTTAAATGTCCTCTGGAGAGCTGTTGAAGATATCACTTCATTTAGAAAAAAGCCTCTTTGCTGTGTCCTGTTCTTTCTCATTCACCTGATTTGTTTGCTCATTTCGTAAGAGTTGTTGTCAGTAGCGACTCGCGAGTGGTATTACGAGAGAGAGAGAGAGAGAGACTGTGCAGATGATCTTGGCCAGACCACCATATATTTTATCCAGTAGAGAACAGTAGATACTTATCAAGGACACACACACATACTGACTGGTGTGCTTTACCATATTTAATCCCCTTTAATCATGGGGATTTATTTCCCATTGGAAGAATTCGCCAAATACGTCATATTGATGTTAAAAACAAACAGCCTTTTACGTCATAAGCTGGCGTCATGATATGACCAACCAATCTGTGAAGTCAACTTTGGCAAATCTGATAAGCTTTGAATTAAGACTTAATTCTACAGGATGGGTATGAAAATACACTGTTTTATAACTGAGATTTGTCAATGTCACTCAGTTTCTCTACTGAACCGTTGTTCTTAGAGTTTTAAGGGTTAAAAGACAGGTCTGTAGCCATGTTGAGTGAGGGTTTGTTTGAAAACGTGCGAATGCTACCGAGCCAGTGATTTGAGGCTGTGCTGCCATCTACAGACTACTAGATGCATGCTTCACAAATATGCTGTATATTTGGCAAACTAATATTCATTTGGTAAAGGTAATTTCTTCAGCACTGGCACCAAAAATACTGCTGAACACTTTTATGTCAGGCTCCCTGTTTGGCTGATCAGGATGATCAAATATTTTGAAAGCACCACATCACATTTACATACAATTTGAACTTCAGATAAAAGTAAAAATGTGATGCATGCACCTTTGCAAATTGTAAGAGCATGTATCTCTCTTGTGTAGTTCATATTTTGTACACTAGAGGGAGATCTGGTCAAATTGATTTTATTTTCTTATTTTTCTGGGATGGCAAATAAATAATGTAAGAGGATGTGTGTGTAAAAAAAATAATTATAATTATATAGATAGATAGATAGATAGATAGATAGATAGATAGATAGATAGATAGATAGATAGATAGATAGATAGATAGATAGATAGATAGATAGATAGATAGATAGATAGATAGATAGATAGATAGATAGATGGATATTTGAAACGTGTATGTATATATGTATGTATGTATATGAAGAGTTCAGATGCAAAAGCCTCTAAGTGCAATCTGAAATTTTCTTCTAGAATGATCATTTTTATCAAGCTTGTATATTTAAGTTCAATAATTTCACTTAAATGGCAATGCAAATTACCTATTAATTGTCATTTAAGTGAAATTACTTAACTTAAATATACAATCTTTATAAAAATGATCATTCTAGAAGAAAATTTCAGATTGCACTTAGAGGCTTTTGCATCTGAACTCTTCATATATATATATTACAATTGTTTATATTTTATTTGATTTCAGATTTTTTTTGTAATAGGTTTTTTTTTTTCCCTCTCGTGTACATGCACGCTTGTGTATGTGTATGTGTATGTGTATGTGTATGTGTATGTGCGTATGCGTATGCGTGTGTATGTCTGTCACTTTTGTAAGCATTGTAATATTTATTTAAGCATGCTTTCCTGAACCTCTCACTCAAATCAGCTAATAAATGCTGGTTTTGTTTTTTAGGGAGCCTAGGAAAATAGTCCTGCACAGGGGCACCACAGGACTAGGCTTCAACATTGTAGGAGGAGAAGATGGAGAGGGAATCTTCATCTCCTTCATATTAGCAGGAGGGCCTGCAGACCTGTGCGGAGAATTGAGGAAAGGAGACCGTATCATTTCTGTAAGAAGAACGTCGCATTACCAGCAATTGTTGCTCATTTTTACTCATTATCAATCTTACAGAAATGTTTTATTTTTATTTATTTATTTACCATTTCAGCGAAACATTGATTTAAAAAAGTGAATTGCAGAATGTCTTTATATTTGGTATATCCCTATTTTTTTTTTATCCCAGCAGCACTCAAGCTGCATAAACTTTACAGTAATAGTTCTCCAGGTTTACAGTAGATTTTAAATTCTAAATGAGCATTTCAGGCTATTGGACCCCACTGGCTGTGCTTGGAATCAGTGGTTATTTGTGGTACACATCATTAATATTGTATGTTTGTTGCAGGTAAATGGGGTGGACCTCCGCAGTGCAACGCATGAACAGGCGGCTGCAGCGCTGAAGAACGCTGGACAGACTGTCACCATCGTAGCTCAGTACAGACCTGAAGGTACAGACCTGGCCTTTACTAATATGACAACGTCAATCCTTTTGTTTATTTCAACTGATAATAAGCATCTGTTGTGTTTCATTACACTTCCTCTAAATGTGCACTTAATTCAAGCCTTAACCTTAATTAACTTTCTTTTATACTAATTAATTTCCTCACTCTGCCTCAGATTGGTGTTTACCCAAATCTCCCCTGCTATTTGCATACAGATTTTAAAATCAAACTCTAAATTGCTGAGCGTTTAGCTGAAGAACTTGATTGGATGCAGCATGGCCTGAATACTACAAATGCTTATTTGTTCACAACTGGGCAGAGCAGAAAGCCATTTCATGCATGGTGGACTGTGATAATGGGAAGAAAGTCAAGTGGCAGTGACACTGTGGATTTGATAGACAACCTGTCATTTGTATTGTGTGCAGGATTATTTGATAACCTCTTGAAATCTGCTCCTATGAAGTAATTGTAGTTGTGAATACTGGTGTCCACTGAATTCTCAACTTAATAGTTGTTCTTTAAACCCAGCTGTAGTGTGTATTTATAGTCAACATGAAATGCCATTCGCAACCCATTACTTTTATTTGACCCATTTACTTTCATAATCTGAAAGGGATACTCCACTGTTTTTTCATATTAAACTGTTATTCCCTTAACTAAGACGAGTTGATACATACCTCTCTCATCTCAGTGCGTGCACTTAATTGCTCTGGCGTGCGGTGACACTCTAATGGCACTTAGCTTAGCCCAGTATATTCAATGGTATCTAACTGCAATGAATTTAGAAGTGACCAAACACATCAACGTTTTCCCTATTTAAAAACAGTTACACGAGTAGTTATACAACCAAGTATGGTGACACAAAATAAAACGTGGCGCTTTTCTAAGCGGGTTAAAAAGGATAACTATAATGTATGGCGGAATAGCACTTTTGGGAGTAGTTCGACTCGGCGCAGTAAAAAGTCACGCCTGATCCTGGATAGAATTGGACTTTATATCTCACAATTCTGAGAAAAGATGTCAGAATTGCGAGATATAAACTCGCAATTGCGTGTTATAAAGTCAGAATTGCGAGATATAAAGTCGCAATTGCGAGAAAAAAAAGTCAGAATTCTGACTTTATAACACCCAATTCTGACTTTATATCTCGCAATTCTGACTTTATAACACGCAATTGCGACTTTATTTCACGCAATTCTGACTTTATATCTCCCAATTCTGAGAAATAAAGTCAGAATTGCTAGATGTGAACTCGCAATTGTGAGATACAAAGTCGCAATTATCTTTTAAAATGTTTTATTTTGTGGAGGAAACAAGCTTCCATACCGTACTGCACCAAATACACTACTGTTCAAAAGAAACTTTAGGGTTGATAAGGTTTTTTTTTTTTTTTTTTATGCTCACTAAGGCTGTATTATTTTGCTCGAAATACAGTATAAACAGTAATTTTGTGAAATATTATAACAATTTAAAGTACCATTTTTCCATTTTAATACATTCTACATTTTATTTTTTCTCTACTAATGGCAAAACTTGAATTTGTGACTTCAGTCTTCAGGGTCACATGATCCTTCAGAAATCATTCTAATATGCTGATTTAGTGCTCAAGGAACATTTCTTTGATGAATAAAAAGAACAGCATATTTTTTTTAAATAGATATATTTTAGACTATTATAAATATATTGTCCCTTTTGAACAATTAAATGTGTCCTTGTTGAATAAAAGTATTAATTTCTTGAAAACAACAACAACAACAACAACAACTTACTGACCCCAAAGTTTTGAAATCAAGTCAGTTATAATTTCATGTTGATTTTAAATTGTCAACATGCACATGTAATGCCCAGTTCGCTGTATGATGTTGTGGTCGTGACTCAGAGCATCTTGGCTTCTTCATCCTGAGGTTCAGACTCCAGCCTGCCCGTCCTTTCTTTCGGCTCGGCAGGCCTGGCTGCAGTGTTTATTAAAATACCAATGGGGTGTTGATGACCCTCAGAGCTTTGGCTGGAGATAGTTTGAGAGGGTCTAAATTAAGATTCTGAACAGGTCTGTGCGTGTATGTGTGATCCGAGCTTCTTTCACACCCCTAGTGAGCATATGTGTGACTATGTAGCATTTTCTCTGTTTGGTGAAAGCTGTTGTCTTAGCGTGGCTCCTGTGCCTGGCTTCCTGTCCCTGTCACGCTCCTCCGTTCATGGCCAGCACAGAGCATCTCTGCCCTTCAGATTGGCTTTCACTAGCACAACGTTTCAATCTGTAATAGTTACAAGAAGTTAAAACATGCTTGAAAGATGCTTCTTGTAACATATTAAAATGCTAGGAACATGTTAACAGCATATTAAAACATGTTAGCAATATGCTTGTTAGAAACAAGTTTTATAAGCAAAAATGTATATATTCTTTATAATTTCTTATTCCTTACTTTTGTTTTATAATTTGAAATAGTACCTGGGCATTTTTACAGATTTTGTTAGACTTACCCAAATTTAATTTAACACACTTTACAGTTAATTAATATTTCTTTTTTTTTTGCATTACAGTAATTATGTTGGCTTGACAGTGTGCTGAAACGTGATACAAACAAGCTAGCAACATGCTAAAACATTATCAAGTGCTAAAACATGTTAGCAACATGTTACAATGTGATATTGTTTAAACATGCTAGAAACATGTTAAAATAAGTTTGAAAGATGTCAGTAACATGTTAAATTTTGTGTTAATACAAGCTAGCAACAAGTTAAAACATGCTAGAAAGATGCTAGTAACATGTTAAATTATGTGTTAATACAAGCTAGCAACAAGTTAAAACATGCTAGAAAGATGCTAGTAACATGTTAAATTATGTGTTAATACAAGCAAGCAACAAGTTAAAACATGCTAGAAAGATGCTAGTAACATGTTAAATTATGTGTTAATACAAGCAAGCAGCAAGTTAAAACATGCTAGAAAGATGCTAGTAACATACTAAAATGCTAGAAATATGTTAACAGCATATTAAAACATGTTAGCAACATGTTAGAAACATGTTTTATTACCAAAAAAGTATGTATTATTTATACTTTATTACTTTTGTTTTTGATTTGAAATATTACCATTTTTACAGATTTTGTTAGACTTACCCAAATTTAATTTAACACACTTTACAGTTGAATTAATATTTCTTTTTTTTTGCATTACAGTAATTATGTTGGCTTGACAGTGTGCTGAAACGTGATACAAACAAGCTAGCAACATGCTAAAACATTATCAAGCGCTAAAACATGTTAGCAACATGTTACAATGTGATATTGTTTAAACATGCTAGAAACATGTTAAAATAAGTTTGAAAGATGCCAGTAACATGTTAAAATATGTGTTAATACAAGCTAGCAACAAGTTAAAACATGCTAGAAAGATGCTAGTAACATGTTAAATTATGTGTTAATACAAGCTAGCAACAAGTTAAAACATGCTAGAAAGATGCTAGTAACATGTTAAATTATGTGTTAATACAAGCTAGCAACAAGTTAAAACATGCTAGAAAGATGCTAGTAACATGTTAAATTATGTGTTAATACAAGCAAGCAGCAAGTTAAAACATGCTAGAAAGATGCTAGTAACATACTAAAATGCTAGAAATATGTTAACAGCATATTAAAACATGTTAGCAACATGTTAGAAACATGTTTTATTACCAAAAAAGTATGTATTATTTATACTTTATTACTTTTGTTTTTGATTTGAAATATTACCATTTTTACAGATTTTGTTAGACTTACCCAAATTTAATTTAACACACTTTACAGTTGAATTAATATTTCTTTTTTTTTGCATTACAGTAATTATGTTGGCTTGACAGTGTGCTGAAACGTGATACAAACAAGCTAGCAACATGCTAAAACATTATCAAGCGCTAAAACATGTTAGCAACATGTTACAATGTGATATTGTTTAAACATGCTAGAAACATGTTAAAATAAGTTTGAAAGATGCCAGTAACATGTTAAAATATGTGCTAATACAAGCTAGCAACAAGTTAAAACATGCTAGAAAGATGCTAGTAACATGTTAGCAGCATATTAAAACATGTTAGCAACATGTTAGAAACATGTTTTATTATCAAAAAGTATATATTCTTTATACTTTATTACTTTTGTTTTTGATTTGAAATATTACCATTTTTACAGATTTTGTGAGACTTAAAATTTTCCATAGCGTAGTCTGTCATCTCCCCTTCATTGTTGCTTTCCATACAAAATCTGCACACCTACTGTCATCTTGTGTTACAACACGGGTGTCAGTTTGCAAGGCTTTGGCTCTCAGTGCCACTTTCAGTTCAAATATAGATGTGGAAGGTTTCAATAATGCATTGTAATGTTGATACACTGTAATAGTGTTTTATTTCCACATTGTATCATAATTGATTTTACAAAACAAATTTGTAACCCATTTTTGGGGCATTTGTGACCAGCCTCTGCACTGCAGTGAACATACTGCATTGAACGTTACATGTTCATAGCTGTGACAGAGAAATGACCGACCTCCACATGAATCTGTTTGTTATCCAAGCAAGACATCTCATCAACATGCTCTCTGCCCAGTATTCAATCAGCAAGCTGGAGATCGGTCATGCCAAAACGAGGCGGCCACAGGTGCGAGCAGGGTTCAGGCAGCTCCCTGTGGGGAGAATGAGCTGAGATTAGATCCAACTCCCTCTGCTCTCCATATGCAGTGTGCGACAACATGCATAATAAAGCATCGGAAAGCACAGACGCAGCCCTCACTTTGACCAATGGCTGCTGAGGGAGGACCTTGTAAATTCTCCAGGGCTTCTCATAGTGAATTTATCTGTGCTGCATGTTGTTTTTCATTAAGTGCGATAACCAGAGGATGCTTTATATATCTAACTAAAGAACAGATGTTGTGGTGTAATGCTTTTAACTGAGATGAGTCATTCCAGAGCCTCCATCTTGTGACATGAGAAACAAATGTCATTAAACGTACTCGGATGGTGGTGTTTGGATAGGAAATGAAACCCTTCAGGGCTAGACTGCTTTGATCAGAGGGATTTAACGGCTCTGAGGATCTGTGCTGGAGCTTAAAGACATCAGTGTCTGACACACACACAGCTGGGCTAAGCACAAGTCCCTCTTCAGTGACATGCCCTCAGGTTATTTACAGACTTAAAGAGAAATCTGCCCATTTCACTTACCTCAACTGAATCAAATGCTTTGTAATTTTAGTAGGACCGCACAGTCAATGAAAACAGTGCTTGACTATGATTTTTCCGATCGTATATACAGTATAAGAAGGTGCGATCAAGTAATGCTTCAGTGTCGGCATGTCTTCTTATTATGAGGAGCTTTGGGCTTGCCGCCCCATTGCAAAGTAAAATGTGATCAACCACTGATAACAGCTGTCAAATATCACCACCTACATTAATAATGCGTTTTAGCTGCACTTTATATTTCATTAATAATCGCCATAGTTTATTTCCGTGAGTCTATCGTTCTAAGACACTCCCTCTGTCTCATTTATATGTTAATGTGCACTTTTCTTTAAATAAATAAATTACATAGGGATGCACTGATACCAGTATCTGTATCGGGCCGATACTGCGCTCATGAACATGAACATGAACTGTTACATGATTTATATATAATGATTGGTTCCCCACATTATTACAGGAAGGTAGTACAGTAATCACATTACGTTTTCCAGAAAGCTGCCTCATGAGAATGGCCTATTAAATCGAGTTCTCTTTCATGTCTTGAAGTTTAAAAGACAAATTCTCACTAAATTATGTCAGTATGCCCTTATAGGCAAGTATCCTTGTGAAACATAGGCGGTTATGTCTTAAGTGAGCGTAAACAATTGAAAAGAAAACGCGTGTGTAACAGTATGTTGGATACGTGCAGCTCTTAAAGTGACAGTAGCCTAACAAACCTACTGCTGTCTTTGTCCTCAATGTTAATCTAACAACAAAAGACTGAGAAATCACTCACTGCTCTTGACTGGTTGAGCCCTGTTCGAGCAACCCTAAATATTCCCTGTGATATTAAATTAAAGATAAAATATGATTGAACAATAATATGAACAACAATATTAAAATGTTTAATAATAATAAAATGCTTATTATTATTGTGTAGTTTTTTTAAGATATAGATACAGTAGGTTATATATAGACAGCTGATTGTATATGTAACAAATATTTTTGGTAAAATTACTGAAATACAACATTTATTGAATTGCTTAATCAATGTTTTACACAAGTTTATGCTGCAATACTGGAAATATGTTTCCCCCAGACAATGGAAAATCCTGGAGTTGCTTATTTAAGCATATTTTGGGCTTGTTTTGTCAGACCAGATTGCTAGCTTTTCTTGCAAGATCTGGCAACACTGTAATACTTAGATGGCATGTATAGCAGCAGCGCTGAGGTTTTACTGTGCTCGTGTCAAAAATGAGTTAAGCTTCTTTTAATGCCTTAAGGAGATGACTAAAGTATTAGTCAATGTTATGTATAAACTGAGAGTGCTTTAGCCACATACATTAGCTCCACGCACAGACTACAACGATAAACTCAGTCAGATTAACGAAGAAATCCTCCCTCACACCTTTTTAAAATTCATATATTCATGAGATCACAGCTGTCTAACTTTGATTTGATGACGGGGAAATTTTGTGACTTTGTGTTTGGTGACTGTTTTTTTCTTTTTCTTATTTGGTCTACAAAGTACTATTGAAGTGATTTGTGGCCAAAGCATTTCGCAGCAGTTTGCTAAATACTCATTAAGGATGCAAAACATCTGTACCTTATCTTTTACTGGCGGATGTTGGATATTTATTTCTGTTCATTTTCCCCTGTTTTTACATTCACATTATCTTTGCCGTCATCTAACACTCACTTAAAGTTAACCTTATAAATACTAATAACACTCTTAAATGTAATCTTGGAATTCTCTAAATGAAAATCCGTTTAAACTTTAAACAGTTAAAGGATTTTTAGTGGATTATGTTTCATTTGTTTATTGTACACCACAATATTGTCCATTTATTGATTTTTAGGCATAACTTGAAAAAAATTACTGGCATATCAGCATCACTATTACAAGGAAGTATTGTACTTTGTAGCTAACTTGTCCGGTACCATTTGTCCAATGGACACGAATTATACCTCAAATCGTGCATTAATTTAGCTTTGACTATTGTACCATAATGCCATTTCTAAATATAAAATCTCCTAATAATTATTCATCCAACATTCATTCTTTTGAAACGTGACTCAAAACATATTATTCCCTCTCTCTTCCTCCCTCCTTTTCAAGCTTTCTGAAAGCCCCTTAATTGTTTTGTTTGACACAGGATTGGTGATGATAACATTCTGAATTCTTGATAACACGAAGGCCTTTCAGTGTTCTATGGCAGCACATGCATCATTACTCCCATTAAACTAATCATTCAAAACCAGTGTAATCCTGGGAGAAATAGCATTGTTTCCTGTTGTTTCATCTGCGTGGACTCAGTGAGCAGTCATGAAAGTTCTCCAGTCTTCATTATGAAGGACTTTGTAATACTTCTCTATCTAATTATAAGCTTTTGTTCATCACCGGAGACTTGCACACATCCATTAAATCTCATTGTTCTATGTTTATCTACCAAGGGAAGATGTACATGCAGAGAGAATACACGACAGAGATATGATTTATTGAAGATAATTTAATGTTGGATAGTACTTATGAAATATCCATATTGTCTCATCAGATACAGTTCTAAAAAGGCAACAACATCTCCAACAATACAGTAACGTGTATATCAAGCAGAGAATATTTATTGTATTTGACATACTTTTACTTTATTCATGTGAATGTGAAACTCAACATTTTTATGAGTTTAGATAATAAGATTATTATTATTTTTAGTTTTTTTTTTTCACAATTACATGAACACAAGGATGAATTTTAAATTTGACTCCTTTGGTTTGAGCTTCTTTTTTTTTTCATGTACCCATGGATATGTAGTTAAACTGAAACACAATTTATTATGAAATATTTAACTAGTATATTAATTATTTCCTCTCTAATCAAATTTTTTTTTTGTGAATATTTTTTCCTCTCCTCAATATCGCTTTACATCCTGTTAGTATTTTGTAGCATTCTTATATAAAAAAAAGCAGTTCCTCAATGACATCATCCTTCAGGAAGACATTTTGGTGGAAAAAAAATAGTAATATCAGTAATGGATTTAATGAATTTTGATTTTGTGATGTTGTGTGATATTAGTTGGTTTGTCTGTCATTCCAACTAAAAGAGAGTAAATAAAGAACTTCAATTTGACACCAAATGTAAACAGTGATTCTCAATCCCTCAGTGAACATTGACTATAGCTTTTTATTACCACCATGGTAGGTTCCTCAGGCATAGTTCACCCCAAAATGAAAATTCTGTCTTTTACTCACCACCAATGTCATTCCAAAACTGTATGACATTCTTGCTTCTGTAAAACAAAAAAGAAGATATTTTTAGAAATTTCTCAGTGTTTTTTGTTGACACAATGGAAGTCAGTGGTAATCAAAATGGTTTGGTTTCTTCAAAATATCTTATTTTATTCTCCACAGAGGAACGTTAGTATTATAGGTTTGGAACAACATGATGGTGAGTGAATGATGACAGAATTTTTCAGTTTTTGGGGTGAACTATCACTTTTAGAGCATATGTTTCACTAGATCATGCATATTTACAGAAATACCCAAATACAACACCGTCATTTTATTTATTGTACAAAAGTTACTGCATAACAGGAATGCCCATGTGTATTGTTTTGGGTGTTTTTTGACCTGCCTAAATCCTTTTCCCAATTGAATCCTGTGGATTAGCAACATGTTCAGCCACGTGTACTGTGTGTGCAGTCGGGCTAAATTTGCTGTAACCCAGCAGATCCTCAGAACTGATGCTTACACCAAACCTCCGTTGCTGACAAATATCATCACAAGCCTCAGTGCTCCTCTATTTCTTCTGTTGTTAGCTCACTCTCTGTTCTCTTCCTTTGCTTGGTGAAATAAAGAAATAAAGGTGTTGTCTTGTGCTAAGCAAGCCAACATGGGTTAGGGCTGTGACTTCAACAGAAAGAGAGAGCGAGCGAGACTGAGAGAGAGAGAAAGAGAGGGAGGGGTGAGTGAGCAATACAAGCACTGTTTAGTCCATTAGCATCTGTTATGTCGCTGTGCTGTAGGTGCTCAGAGAGGCTTTGCGTGGAAGCGTCCAACTAAGGCAAGTTACACGCGCATACACGCGCTCAAACACACTGGGAGAGCAGCTGTGTGTGATTTGGGAGCTGTCCTTCAGCACCACAACACAATTGAACTCACATGGAGGGGTAGAGACAGACACGGAGAAAACCGCTCGGCAAACTCTTTCACTCTCTCTAGACTCCTGCACGGCTCTGAGAAAAGAGTCTGTAAGTATGCTGATTGACTTTCAACTTATCTGAACACTAATTTGTAGCGCGAAGGTGTTAAGTTATTCACTGGAAGGAGAATTAAAGTGTTTTCTTGTGCATTTGAATGTTGAATGGGTGTTTAAATGTAGCATAATATAATAGTTGTATTTTTTTGTTTTTAAAGAGGAGGTTAAAAGCATGTAATTGTTTTTTTTCTTATCGAGTTGCCTCATATATCATTGACTGGCTTTTTATTTTTTTTATTGAAACCTGTCATGAGCTCTTTATCAGGACACTTGTTCGTGCAAATTATAATGTCAACATATCGCTCGTGTCCTACAGCTTGAATGTATTTCTTACTTCCTCTGAGGTCAAACATAGGGAAAGAGCAGGAGCGTTATGTGAGTTAAACCACTGAATAATTCATGAACATTTTCACCGTTTCAGTCTAGCGTGAGCAAACCCTCTTCACGCAGTTTGAGTCCTTGAAATGGATGATGAATTCAGCAGATCTATCTTATTAAATAAGATTTCTCGAACACATCAGACTGTATCCATCCTCTCTACCACTTTACGGCTTGCACAGCTGTTAATATGTTGATGCATCTGTCTGCTCTTTAGTTTTCATGCGTTTGTAACGCTCACACTTGACTAACCTCAAACAGAGATCTTATACTTTCTCCTATTGCTCTAAACACACATCTTTCTGTCTGACTTTTCTTCCCCATCTCCATCAATACTACTGATCCGCCCTGAAGCTGTAGGCGTTTGAGGTGTTTTTCCTTGTTGCTTATCTCTTCTCAGCAGGACAGCATGTGTAATGTACTTCTCTGTGTTTCCAACAGAGTACAGTCGATTTGAAGCCAAAATCCATGATCTACGGGAACAGATGATGAACAGCAGTATTAGTTCAGGCTCTGGCTCCTTGCGGACTAGTCAGAAGAGGACGTTGTATGTCAGGTGAGCTCCCTCTAGTCACCACTAGTTACATTTGATCTTCAAAACATGCTTAGATCCTTAAACCTAGAGATTAACACAAGACTGTGGCACTTCTGCAAAAACAACTTCACACAGTATGTAGTACATCTGGTTTTACTGGATCGTATTTGCCTATTATATTATATTATATTACATTATATTATATTATATTATATTATATTATATTATATTATATTATATTATATTATATTATATTATATTATATTATATTATATTATATTATATTATATTATATTATAAATGTTGATAATTTTGTAATACGATCTGTTCTAGGAAAATCTGTAATATTTTGTTAGAATGTTTGATATAATATTACATTTATATAAAAAGATATTAATAATTATAATGTTTATAATAATAGTTTTCACTTGTGCATTTTCACTTGTGGTATCAGACATTTGGACCCCATTGTGTATATGTTTATACACAATGGGGTTAATGCATAATAATATATTCACATATTTCACAACACATGCAAAAATAAAAATGTATCATCTTGGTATGGCTTTCATTAATATTTGACCAGCCTATTTTTTCCAAGTACATTGTTCTGCCTGCCGCTGATTGCGTCATAGGCGGCCCCTTATGTGAACATGCCATTGTCTGAAGTGTGCCTGTTTTTTTATTTTTTTTTTGCTCTCAGAACATTCAGGCCAGTGGTTACACAGTAGATTGAATCACATATTTTCAGGCAGATACATGAAGGGCTCTGTATTGACAGAGCTTGCCATGTTTTTGGAGCCATTGTCAATCATTTCACCTTCCTGTGTGTTCACAGGCTCTCATCACTCCTAGCTTAGCAGGTTGGTAACGGTTAGATGTAAAGAGATAGATGATCAGGATTGTAATGTGAAACTACTGCTGAATTGTTGCTCTTATGTGGCTTTTGTTTAACGTTATTCCTTAGCTCTCAGGTTGCTATTCTTATGTTTTAATGAGAATAGCTTTGACATTTTGAGGATTCGAAAGCCCCCCGGGCTCTGGATTCTCTACACATCCATGCAGAATTCACTGATTTAATATTGGATGTGATTTCTCAGCTTTGTCACATTGAGCTCGACCCATAATATGTGCATGTTGTCCCTGCATATATTTATGTGTGCTTATTTCTTTAGAAAATAATACACACAAATTGGTCATCATAAGAAAAACAACATTATTTTAACTGACAGGAAAATCGAAACGAAATTGAATTGAAGGACATACCACAGAACGTAGTAAATGGATATAATGAATGATTAATGGAACAAATGGTGATGGAAATGAAGATTATATTTGTTGTGTCGCTATGTCATGTGTAGCGCCGAAGGGCTTCCATAAACATCCTGTCTCTAAAGTGTATGTTGGAGTGAGGCTGTTTGCTCAAGTTTGGTTTATTGCAAACTTTTGCATTATAGGATGTAGTTTGTGGTTGTTTCTAAAAGACTTGTACTAACACACACTGTTGTTGCTGTCAACTTGCTTTGACAGATGTTTAAAATCACGCAAGGATGCCGGTAGAACTGCAGTCATCTATTCCCTGCAGCATGTCTGCAAACCACAGCATTTCTGTGACACAAAGTCAAGGTTCACTTGGATACCAGTGACATGTACTCTTAACTTTTTGACTTTTCTTTTTCGTGTGCTTAGAAACTATGTATAGGCCTTTTTCATGACTCATAAGTGATAGTTTCTACTCATACAAGTGTGTAATTGTGTAATTCCACTGGATGTCATAGTACATATATAATTTTGACCTTTCTGAAAGGAACATCAGTTTTATGATCTAATATTCCATTAAAACCATGTATCTATACGGATTGAGCTTTTAATGTGCATTCCACCGGCCCTTTACTATAATGATTTAAGGTCTCTGCTTCAACTGTACAAGGATACAAATGTTGCCTATTACACCTCTAAGCTGATTAAGACTGCACAGAATTCATCTGCATCATTTGCTGAAGAGTTAAATAGGCGTTCTTTACATGCATTTGGAGGTTAAAGAGGGCTTTGGTGTCTGTAATGTTCCTTAAAGCCCCATAAGCTTCTCAGATGCCCTGGCTTCCTCCTGGAAGTGCTTCATTATTGATGAGGAAAAGGATAAGCTAGTCAAGAGCTTGGATGGCTAGTTACTTCAGCTCCAGTTCTCTTAAATGCACATGCACACATGCACAGAACAGCAGTGGCCTACTTAACATCTCAGGAAATCTGTCTGTGGGCAAAATAGTTAGGAAGGCTGGCTTTTTGGAATTATAGAATGGTTTTCAGATCTTTATGGTTGCTTAAAATTCATAGAAGCTTGTGTGTTCACAGTCTAGAGGCTTTTCTTGCTGTTTATTCTACACCCTTGTAGCTTGTAGCATTTTTATTCTCATGCAAGACCACTTTTAATGTTAGAAAGGGTTTAATTCCAAAAATCATAATTTTGTTTGGCATGCCCCATTTTTATCCTCCTCTCTGACCTTTAAAATAAAGGCTGCTACTGCATCTCTAAAGCTGAAGTGGTTTTTTTTTTTATGTTAAAAAACATTTTCCTATTCCAGTGTAATATTCAGAGACGAGTGCAAACTGTACCTAAAAATAACTCTTAAAGGGATAGTTCACCCTAAAATGAAAATTAATGCATATTTTTCTCACCCTGGTCTTGTTCTAATGCCGTATGGTCTTCTTTCTTTTATGGACCACAAAAGGAGATTTTCAAAAAATGGCCTGCTCGTGCTCGTCCATATAACAGCAGTGAATGGCGACCAGCATCATGTTTGTAAAAATGGATGCAAAAGTATCAATAAAATTGCTGTATATTCCAAGTGTTCTGTGGGTAAAAAACTTTTTAAAAACTCTCCTTTTGTGGTCCATAATAACACCAGGGTGAGTAAATGATGAATTTATTTTCATTTTAGCGTGAACCATCCCTTTAAC
Organism: Scardinius erythrophthalmus; assembly: GCF_964197995.2. Taxonomy (NCBI): domain Eukaryota; kingdom Metazoa; phylum Chordata; class Actinopteri; order Cypriniformes; family Leuciscidae; genus Scardinius; species Scardinius erythrophthalmus. The sequence continues at coordinate 17,752,300 of NC_138232.1, read as the reverse complement.
ACTTTAGGCTTTATAAAAACTTTTAGCTTATTTGAATATTGCGACCCAACACTGGCTCAACCAATAGCATAAGTTTTGGACGCGGATTATCGGTTTGTCCAACCAATGGAAGATGGGGCGAGTGTTTGAGAATCAAAAACTTAGACAAACAGAAATTGCAAAAATGGTTTGAATATGGCACAGAATTTATAAAAAAAATTATGAGCCTTCTGGTTGAAATGTCATGTTTGTGACGAGACACTATATCTAAAATTATCTTTGCTCTATAAAAAAAATTATAATAATCTTCTTCTTCTTCTTCTTACTTCATTCTTCCTCCTTTAGAGCCCTGTTTGATTATGACATAACGAAAGACTCGGGCCTGCCCAGTCAGGGACTGAACTTCCGCTTCGGCGACATCCTACACGTCCTGAATGCCTCGGATGAGGAGTGGTGGCAGGCGCGCCATGTGACTCCAGATGGCGAGATGGAGGAGATGGGCGTCATTCCCAGCAAGAAGAGGTAGGCTATGCCCCCATGCATTCCAGAACATACTGTACTGTAGAAAGTTAGGTCAGTTAACCCTCTTTACCGTGATTAACACAATTTGTGCATTTAATGCCACATTACCCACAGCTCATAGTCTTTCCTCTATTGTTTCTTTCACAATGTCTTGCGTTTCAATTCAATGCCATTTTTCATTTTGGTTTAGTTATCACCCATTGTGTATAGTAATTGTTAATAATGAGGAATGAGCACACATGTATATCTGCACAATGGCATCCCAGACTTATCACATTTGAGACTAAATATACTTATCTGACAGATGAAGAAAAAGTATCTCTCTTTGTGATGAGGGTATTAATTTGACTCAGCAGCTGGAGATTGAAAACTATGTGGGCATTTCTTCAAACATGAGCACTTTTATGCCCCAGGGGTTTTAATTTTTATTAAAGCTAACAGATTTTATTCTCTTTTGTTATCCTAAGATCCTGTTAAATCCTGTATTTGTTTAGTTGTTTTTGCTACTTGTAATGCTTTTCATTTATAGAATACGTTTTACCCTTGTCGCAGACCCAGGTATTAAACAAAGAGCCGAATAATCATAAACACTTTCAATATTTATTGTGTGGTAATGATATCAATTAAAATAATACAAATTACAGTCGTGGTGTCATTTCTACCACAACCAACAAAGTTGACACCAATAAAGTTTTATCAAAACTTTGCTGAATTGTACAGAACGTGACAATATAATTTAATCGTATTTAGGATACAAATGATGTAAGCCATGAAATTAGCTTTAGCAGGACAAAGTCTGCTCTATTTTGATCAAAGTCATGGGTTTACTGTCACCTGATATTACAAAGTCTAATTAGAGCGTTGAACTTCAGCGCTGATGTGTGATGCCGTGAGTTTCCCTCTCATTCTCTCAACTCAGCTGAATGCTGATTGAAAGTTGATAATTAACTTCTCACCTGATGCTAAAAATGTGCCTCTCACGTCTTCTAACTGATCACAGGGGGCAACCAGCAAGAAACAAGTTGGGATTTCTCTTTGTGAAAGTTTCTGTAAATAATCCTATATATTTTAAACAAATGATGTGATCTACATCCTATTTCCTGGTACTTCATGTTTGGATTTTGGAGGTTAGAGGTAATCTAGATCCATCAAAGCATGGTTTTTGTAACAAATACACCACCTTCAACAATAATTTACGGTCAGGTGTCAAATAACTTGCTGTGAACCATGTTCCTTTTATAATTTTTTTTTATAACTGATTTGTGCATATGCATGCAGATGTCTTGACCATCTCAAGTTTTTTTTGTTTTTTTTTTTAACAAAAGTATTGGGACACACCTCTAAATTAATTAATTTCAATTAGACCAATTGCCACAGGTGTATAAAATCAAGCATCTAGCCATGCAGTCTGCATTTACAAACATCTGTGGAAAAAAAATGGCGCATGATGCATAAAAGTCGCCAATGGTCGGCTGATTCCATAGCTGAAGAGTTCCAAACTTCCACTAGCATTAATATCAGCACAAAATCTGTGTGGCGGGAGCTTCATGGAATGGGATTCCATGCCAAGTAGATGCCAAGTACAATGCCATGTGTCAGATTAGTGGTGCAAAGAATGCTTCCACTGGACTCTGGAGGAGTGGAAATGTGTTCTGTGAAGTGATGAATCACGTTTCTCTGTTTGGCAGTGTGATGGACGAGTCTGGGTGTGGCGGATGACAGGAGAAGGTTACCTGCCTGACTTCATTGTGCCAACTGTAAAGTTTAGTGGAGGAGGGATTATGGTGTGGGGTTGTTTTCCAGGGGTTGGTCTAGGGCCCTTACTTCCAGTGCAGGGAAAACTTAATGCTTCAGCACACCAAGGCATTTTGGACAATGCCATGATTCTGACTTTTTGGGAACAGTTTGGGGAAGGAGCTTTTCTATTCCAGAGTGACTGTGCCCCAGTGCACAAAGAAAGGTCCATAAAAAACATGGTTGAATGAGTTTGATGTGGAAGAACTTGACTTGAGCCCTGACCTCAACCACATGGAACATCCTTGTGATGACCTGGAACAGAGATTGCATGCTAGGTATTTTTGTCTAACATCAGTGCCTGACCTCACAAATGCTCTACTGGATAAATGGGCAAATATCCCCACCAAAAAAACACTCCAAAATCTTGTGGAAAGCCTTCCCAGAAGAGTGGAAGCTGTTATAGCTCCAAATTGGGGACTAACTCCATATTAATGTCTATGTATTTAGAATGCAATGTCATTACAGTCCATGTTGGTGGAATGGTTAGGTGTCCCAATACTTTTGTCCATATATTTAAGGGTAAAAATTGCATATATCACTTTTCTCAAAATATGTTTTGCTACGATTTGCAAAAAGGTTTTTGGCTTCATACGTTTTTCAATAAACGTTTTTAGTTTATACACATGTACATAATGAACACAGGAGAGCTTTTTTGTATTAACAGTGAAAATACTCGCCCTACATTCTCTGTCTCCTTTCTCTTCAGGGTGGAGAGAAAAGAAAGAGCCAGGTTAAAGACGGTCAAATTCAACTCCAAGTCTCGAGACAAAGCAGTAAGTGTTTGCTGCTCAAATATTTACCATGTCTGGCATGACACAAACATGCTTTTAATGCTTTTATTAAGATAGCCTAATACGTTTTATAGACTAATACGTTATAAATAGGTCTTTTGTGTAAAAAAATTATTTGGTTTACCTGGAGTCATGCCAACATAACCTTAATTTGACAGAAATCAGAAAACATGATGAACACGCCTTGTAGCCTATTTTGAAAAACTGTTGTTTTTATGATATTTTTAGATGAAAGTGCTAATAAGATGTTAAGCATTAGAAACATTTTGTTGCACCTTCCTCTTGTGTGACATTTTAAAAGTCAAAACTGTTCTCACATAGGATGACTAACAGCTGGCAAGTGTAAACTCTAACAAAGTAGTGATGTACTATATATATACAAGTGATGAATCATTCTTCATGAATGAGATGCTTGTTTGAAATTTTAATTTGTGAAATAGATTAAAATGTATTTTTACTAAACGTAGTGTACTAATCCTGTATGTTTGTTCAATTCTCTCCTATGTAAGTATTCTTAACAGCATGTGACTATTAGGGCTGGGTGATATTACAAAAAATTATTAATTTAAAATAAAAAAAATTCATCAAGGATGCATTTAATTGATCAAAAGTGACAGTTACATGACTAAAAAAAATTTTTTTCTTTCAAGTAAATGCTGTTCTTTTGAAATTTCTAGTCATTTAAAGAATGCTGAAAAAAAAGTCACCTTTTCCACAAAATATTAAGCAGCACAACTGTTTTCAACATTGATAATAATAAGAAATGTTTCTTGAGCACCAAATCAGCATATTAAAATGATTTCTGGAAGATAATGTGAAACTGAAGATTGGATTAATGGCTGCTGAAAATTCATTACAGGAATAAATTACTTTTTTCATAATATATTAAAATAGGTAACTGTTATGAAATTAAATTAAATTGTAATTATATTTCTATTTGTTTTGTATTTTTGATCAAATAAATGCAGCCTTGTTGAGCATAAGAGACTTCTTTCAAAAACATTTTAAAATCTTACCAACCCCTAAACTTTTGAATGCAGTGTGTACAGTATATAGATCTCAATATTTTTCAGCATTTTGATGACATTCGATACTTAATAAATTCTGTTCAAAAGAACCAGAACCATCATTTCAACTGAACAGCCATTGTAGATAAAAAAAAAGTTGAATGCAGTAATGTTTTTTTTCCCCAATGTGTTTGCACTACTATAACATAATAACACATTAATATAATCTTTTTTTACTAGCAGATTTTAGTATAATAAATATCCCACATTGTGAATGGGCTTAGTTGAATGATAGAAACATCATTAAATCAGTTATAAATAGATTTATTGAAATTACCTGATTCACAGAGATAAATTAACTTACCATCTTACTCTAACACAGATTTAAAAAAGTTACTTTACTTTAGTTACTTTAATAAAGTAATAAACTAATAAAGTTTAATATATACAGACAAGTAAGAACTGTACATCCAATCGAATCATGTCATCTTTAGAAAATGTAATGGCCGAATAAAAAGCACCTTTAAATCATTGCGAAATTCACAATGTTGATTCATTTTAGATCACCACAGAATATATTGCCGATATTCAATATTGCCCAGCCCTAGTGATTTTAACTTTGCAGCAGTATTGTGTTTAGCAAACATCTCCTGCACCGGATAAACTCATCATCCACTCTTCAATGTCTTAGCCTTTTCAACTGCATTCACTAATGCAGCCTGAGTGCATGAACGTTTCAGAGAACAAAAGATAAATACGCTTGCCATTGATGTCAAACTGCTCTTCACTTTCTCTTCCTGCAAATTAGTTATCCATCTATTTATGTCTTTTGTGCTTATTGTAGCTTTGTTCCCGTCCAAACTTTTTGATCAGTGCCAATCACTAACTTTAATCCACTAACTAATTGCGAGGGTTGCATGTCCTTGAGTTTGAACCCACTTTGCTGACCATGGTTGTGGTAACCACCCTTTAAGTTTATCTGATATTCAGTAATCCCTCATAAACTCAACTGTGTCTGTTGCCATCTCCAAATCAATATCATGTTACATGTCTATTTATAAGCATTAGTGATTTTTGTCATTCCAGCATCATTGTATTGGATGGCGGTGGCCACAGAGCCAGTAACATGGGCATCTGTTAAGTTGGGCATTTGTTCATACTTGAACTAGACACCCAACACCATTCCATCTGTTCTTCCCTTTTTGTTCTCCCTCCCTCCATCCCTCCCTCTCCTTCTCAGCAGTCATTCAATGACAAGCGTAAAAAGAACCTCTTTTCACGAAAATTCCATTTCTACAAGAACAAGGACCCCAGCGAACAGGAAACAAGCGATGTGGACCGTAAGTACATTAGCCGCGGTCACAGAAAAGCACTGGACGTGTGCAAGACAGGGTAGTGGCACCGACACCTCTGAACGAAACTCCTGCTTCTGCAACAACACTAAACATGACAGGAAATTTGATTGATCATGCATCAATATGAGATGATGTAAGGACAGAATGTCTGTTGAAGACCACTGAAGTCTGCGTATCTGGGTTTGTTGCAAGGCAGGAGCGAAGTTCTTCGGTAAGACCAGATATGTTGTTCCTGTAATCATTGTTATTTTTGTGGTTTTCTCCTGTTCCTTGCTCTCTGCCGACTGCTCCACAGGACCTGAGTGACGACAAAGGCTTGAGTAAGTCCACAAAGGCTACAGCAGGTCTACCCCACCGGCCCCACCAAATTCCCATTATTCCCCATAAAACTGTCTTGCCCGTAGAAGTGATGTTGAGTTAGAATTGTGTTGTGTCTGCAGCCTGTTTTGCATCTAGACGACCATAAAACACAAAGGGCCAGATTTACTAACTTTACAGAATATAAATCACTGTATATGAAATAGCGATATATATATTATCAAATCGCGATTATAAAATCAAAGGCTGCAAACTTAATTAAAGAAGTATATAGTCTGGTGCGCTGCGTGTTTCAGAGTGAAGAGCAGCACTGTGTTCATTTACAGCTCATAAACATTTACAGCTGTGTTTTGAGAGCGGCTTTGTTCACAGTAAATTCTGCTTCTCCGTCGCTGCATGTGCTCAGAGTTTCTATCTATCTATCTATCTATCTATCTATCTATCTATCTATCTATCTATCTATCTATCTATCTATCTATCTATCTATCTATCTATCTATCTATCTATCTATCTATCTATCTATCTATCTATCTATCTATCTATCTATCTATCTATCTATCTATCTATCTATCTATCTATCTATCTATCTATCTATCTATCTATCTATCGTTCTATCTATCATTCTATCTATCTATCGTTCTATCTATCATTCTATCTATCTATCTATCGTTTTATCTATCTATTGATCTATCCTATCATTCTATCTATCTATCTATCTACCTATCTATCTATCTATTGTTCTATCTATCTATCGATCTATCCTATCGTTCTATCTATCGTTCTATCTATCGTTCTATCTATCGTTCTGTTCTATCTGTGATTCTATCTATCTTATCGTTCTGTCCTATCTATCTATCTATCTATCTATCTATCTATCTATCTATCTATCTATCTATCTATCTATCTATCTATCTATCTATCTATCTATCTATCTATCTATCTATCTATCTATCTATCTATCTATCTATCTATCTATCTATCTATCTATCTATCTATCTATCTATCTATCTATCTATCTATCTATCTATCTATCTATCTATCTATCTATCCTATCGTTCTATCTGTGGTCCTGTCCTATCGTTCTATCTGTCTATCTATCTATCTTATCGTTCTGTCCTATCTATCTATCTATCTATCTATCTATCTATCTATCTATCTATCTATCTATCGTTCTATCTATCGTTCTATCGTTCTATCTATCGTTCTATCGTTCTATCGTTCTATCTATCGTTCTATCGTTCTATCTATCGTTCTATCGTTCTATCTATCGTTCTATCTATCTATCTATCGTTCTATCTATCGTTCTATCTATCTATCTATCGTTCTATCTATCGTTCTATCTATCGTTCTATCTATCGTTCTATCGTTCTATCTATCGTTCTATCTATCTATCGTTCTATCTATCTATCGTTCTATCTATCTATCGTTCTATCTATCGTTCTATCTATTGTTCTATCTATCGTTCTATCGTTCTATCTTACTATCTATCTATCGTTCAATCGCTCAATCAATCTATTAATCGAAATATTAACTTAAAATCTCAGGGGGTACTTCAGGTAAATATTTTACCTCTAAGGGGTTTGGCAAATAAAAAAGTTTGAGAAGCTGTGGTTTAGGGCTTTGAACAAATGCTTACCCCTATTCCCCTTACTAAGCAATCGAATTAATGATTTTTCACCTGGTGACAAGTGCTCTGCTTAGCAATACCTTGGAAACCACCTGCAACAACCTAGTATTTGAGCAGCGAGTTCTGCACTGCTCACATTTTCATCAGAATATGTACAAAAGTAGTTATTGCTGTGATTCTGCTTTGGGAGGTTATGTGCACACAGAGACTTTTGGGGACAAATATATCAAATGCAAATATTGTTGTAGTCAGAAGAATTTAACCCTCATGTTCTGTTTAAGGTCTGAGTGACCACCAGGCCTTTTTTTTTTTTTTTTTTGCATGTCAGGATGATACAGTAACTTGCTTTAATCTAATAGGAACTCATTATAAGCAAAACATTTAATAATACTCAACTACAGTATATTGAGTTCATAAAAATGTAGTTGTGCAAAAGTTTGGGGTCAGTAAGATTTCTTTCATGTTTTTCACTAAGGCTGTTTTTGATTGAAAATAAAATAAAAACAGTAATATTGTGAAATATTACTACAGTTTAAAATAACTGTTTAAAATAATATATATTTTGAAATGTAATTTATTCCTGTGATGGCAGAAATCTTCATAAAAATTTCTTCAGAAATCCTTCTAAATGCCGATTTGCTGCACAAGAAACTCATTGTTATTATTATTATTGAAAACATTACATTTATACAATGATTAAATGTATATATTTATACATTTCAGGATTCTTTGAGTAGAAACTTCAAGAGAACAGCATTTATTTGAGATATAAATCCTTTCTAACTTAAATGTCTTTACTGTCACTTTTTATCAATTTAATGCATCCTTGCTGAATAAGTAAAAAAAAAAGAAAACTCATCCCAAACTTTTGAACAGTACTGTGAAAACAGTCACGCCAGAACATGAGGGGTTAAGATTAGCATGGTTGATGTGAAAGAAGGTTATTTACAATCTCCCTTGACTTCCGAATGTTTAGTATTTCTGTCCTTTATTAGACTTCACCACCTAAAAAGTGTCTCCATGTAGGAGTGGAGCCTCTCTCCCGAGAGACTGTCTTGCGTGCATTCAGAGTCTGTTCGATGATTTAAAAATTTTCATACGGCTGAAATGCCAAATTCAATTCGTGGAAGCAGTTTTATGAGAAATTGAGCAAAATGAGATCAGCTTCAAAGCCTCAGATGTCCTGTTCAGGTCCTTAACACTGCCATCTGCTGGTGACTGCTCTTAGTGTGTCTGGCGTATTCCTGCAAGGCTGGTGTTTTTGTGTCTCTGGTGCTTATTTTCCCTTTTTATGGTTTCAGAGCATGTAACTTCTAACGCCAGCGATAGTGAAAGTAGTTACCGTAAGTGTGTGTTCCCTTTTATTTCCTTTCATCATGTTTTTGAGTTCATCTCTTGAGTGTTTAATTCCCTTTTGTTCTCTAAACTTTCCTTTTATGTTACACACACACACAATTGAAATATGTGTACTATTTAAGACCAATATCAGAGTCAGGATTTTGCACAAGGATAGTTTATTTTTAATTTTGCATAACAGAACATTACAATTGTTAAAAAGGTGTTAAAAGCTAATGTAAACACACTGTTGATTTAGCCGACAGAAGCTCACCATTGATTTACCATGCTTTATAGTTCATAGCATGATTTGCCTGTGCTGAGAGTTTCAAATGATAAAACAGGTGCTGTTATCTGTGTACCTTGCTTTAGTGATCATGCCAGGGACAAGAGCGTATTACAGCCTGGAATATTACCTTCAAATAACATTTGAACAGGCCTGTGTCTTTCAGCATTTTGTAAATCATGGCCTGTCATTCACGTCGAGTGGGCGAGGGCTGAAAAACCTCTTGAACTTTTATTTAATGCTACATGGCTCTCAAATATATCTCATCTGAACAGTGAGTGAAAATTAGAGACTACTGTTCGCGACAAAGGCATGCTTTCATAGGGTATAGGGTACAAGTAATATATTTGAAATGTAAATGAGCAGTAATAAATACAAAAGAAATATATATTTGAACGCTCAATATCAGATTTCAATTACATTTCAATTTCCATGTACAAGTGGTTGACTAGTCATACAACAACATAGTTGATTAGTGAGGTTATTTATTAATTAATTCATTTATTTATTTATTGCCACCAGTCTTTTAACCTTAAACTTGTACACTATTGCTTAAAAGTTTAAGGTCGGTATGATATTTTTAATTGTTTTTGAACAAAGTGCTCACTTTGGCTGCATTTATTTGATTAAAAATACAGTAAAATCTGTATTTTTTTAAATATATATATATATCATTAGATTTTAAAATGTAATTTGTTCATGTGATGGCAAAGCTGAATTTTCAGTAGCCACTACTTTAGTCTTCAGTGTCACATGATCCTTCAGAAATCATTCTAATATGCTTATTTGGTGCTTAGGAAACATTTCTTATTATTTTCAATGTTGAAAACAGCTGCTTAATAGATTTTTGAATATAAAGCTTCAAAAGAACTGCATTTATTTTAAATCTGAATTAAAATCTTACTGAGCCCAACCATGTGAACGTTAGTAGTACACATTATTTAGCATGCCGAATAATTAGCTAACTAATGAACTTTAGCTGTTAGACAGCAGGTTAATGAAGCTAAGAAGAGAAAAACAGTCCTACTCTTAAAATGCATCTCTGATGCTTGTCAAAATCCTCTCAATCAGAAGTACAAGCAAGTTAGGTAAGGTATAGAAGAGTTTAGCTGAGGCTATACAGCACATACATGCTGGTTTAATTCTATTCTCTAAGATTTTTTAACTTATATCAGTATTTCTGTCTTTACTAGGTGGACAGGAAGATTATGTCCTCTCTTACGAGACAGTCAGGCAACAGGAAGGTGAGTGTCTTCTTGCAAGCTTTCTTTTATTATGGTACATTAGTTTTTATTACTCCATATAACTTACATGTAGGTGTCATTGTAAATCTCTGTTTGACTTATTATTGTGGTTTACAGCGAGTTACGCTCGTCCAGTGATTATCCTTGGACCCATGAAAGACCGGATCAACGATGATTTAATCTCAGAGTTTCCAGACAAGTTTGGGTCATGTGTTCCCCGTGAGTACAGTTTTATTATTTCTTTTGCAGTATTTCAAATATCATCTGCACTGTTATAATGGCCATCACTGTTCTTTGACCAGACACGACTAGACCAAAGCGAGACTACGAGGTTGATGCCAGAGACTACCATTTTGTTGTCTCACGGGAGCAAATGGAAAAAGACATTCAAGATCACAAGTTCATCGAGGCGGGCCAATATAACAACCACCTCTATGGGACGAGCGTGCAGTCAGTGCGAGAGGTTGCAGAAAAGGTGAACGAGTTCAACATGATAGGAAGTAATAAATAAACGTGTGGCAGTAATAAAAAAGGAAGTTTTGTGATGACCTTTTGATTTCACTGTGCAGCAGTTCATGTGACAATCTTTTTTTTTTTTTACTGTTCTTTAAGGGCAAACATTGCATCCTGGATGTCTCAGGCAATGCCATCAAACGACTCCAGTTAGCACAGCTCTACCCCATAGCGGTGTTCGTGAAACCAAAATCAGTGGAGAATATTTTGTACGTTGTTGTATATCAAAGGATCCTCAAACACATGATAAATGCTAAACCTTGACTGATTGGTACTAATAACAGGTCCTCTGTGTCCTCCTCAGAGAGATGAATAAGAGATTGATGGAGGAGCAAGGCAGGAAGACTTATGACAGAGCCATGAAACTGGAGCAGGAATTCTTAGAGCACTTCACCGGTGAGAACAGTGGAATACACTTACCCACATCCAAATCAATTCTGACCTTTCTACTCAAGTCATTTTCATCATGTCATGTCGTCTTACCTTACCTGTCCTGCAACAAATCCACACTCTACTATAGAGGGGTGCAGAGATGTTGTCAAAACCTGCAAGACTTTTTCCTATGGGGTTTTATAATGGGGTTTTTCTAGTAAAATAAGGTCTTGAGGATACTTGAATGTTTTGCTCTACAACGTAAACTGCACACACTCACACACCAATGTTGTTACTTATTATACATTTTTATTATTTTTTTTTAAATAAAAACAACTACTTCATAATTTCCGTTTTCAGATGGGTGTGTGTAAAACATTCAAGTATCATCAAGTTATGTTTACCACATAACATGGCATGTGAGTTGAGTGGTAATATTTCTTCCAGAAAAGATTCTGCCCTGCTCACTCGGTCCGCTCTGGGCCGCTCACTCAACCCAGAATGCTCTTTGTGATCTGCTATAAGTTGCAACCTTATACATAGCCTAAATGCACAGTTAAAGGGATATTTCACCCAAAAATTTACTCACCCTCAAGTTGTTCCAAACCTGTACAAATTTCTTTCTTCTGCTGAACACAAAAGAAGATATTTTGAGGAATATGGGTAATCAAACTGTTGATGGTCCCCATTGACTTCCATAGTATGGAAAAAAAAATACTATGGAAATCAATGGTGCCCCACACCTTTTTGGTTACAAACATTCTTCAAAATATCGTCTTTTGTGTTCAGCAGAAGAAATAAACTCATACAGGTTTGGAACAACTTGAGGGTGAGTAAATGATGACAGAATTTTTGGGTGAACTATCCCTTTAAGACCGAAGAAGACGACGAAATTGAAGGGGAGTGTGGAGAAACTTTTTTAGCGAAGATGAATTTTGTGATGTACTAACAGCGAAGTTCTTTTTTATTTATTTATAGCCTACTACTTTTTAAAATATTGCTTTAAAGCCACAAATATCATAACTGTCATCTATAGGCATACTGTAGTTAAGACATTTATTCAAGAAATTCATTACCAGCAGAAAGATGTAAAGTACAGAGAAATTTATTGAGGGAGCGGGATTTGAGCGAATGTCGTTTTATTGGTGAGTGTGAGCAATCGTTTGGGCCGTGAGCGATTGAGCAGAGTACACTGGCGTAGAGCAGAATCACTCACATGCTCTAAAATAGACATTATTTTACTCATATAGTAAATTGAAAAACCCCTTTATAAAACCCCATAGAAATATCTTGAGTGAATCAGTGGTGAATTAGTTTTCCGGGTATTAACATCATCCCTGCACGACTCTATTAAACTTAGATATTTTGACACACATCCAGTTTTATTCCACCTGTTTACATTGATTCTAAAGGGGTAGCGAAAAAAAAGAAAGAAAAGGAAATTCTTTTATCATTTACTCACCCTTGTGTCATTCCAAACCTGTACAACTTTCTTTCATGCAACACAAAAATATCATTGTTTTTAATAATTTCTCAGTGTTCCTCAATGGGGTCCAAAACAACATTGATCCCCAATGAATTTTATTGTATGCACAAAAACAAACAGAGATATGTTTAAAAATAAATTATTTTATGATAGATGAAAGTATGTTTAGGAATGACACGAGGGTGAGTAAATAATGACAGTTCATTTTTAGTTGAACAATCCCTTTAAGACACAAAACGAATTATGTTTACATTAATCCCCCCACCAAGACACGCCGTGTTGACAGATGCCAAGCTTATTGATTTCAATTTAATTAAAAAGCAATCAACATTTTCACAAAACCACTGCCATTCAAATAATAAATAAGGTTGTGGTTTTCAAAAAAATATCACAAAAAGCCTTACAGCAAATAACCTTTAGCCTGAGGAAAGATTGCCTGGAGTATTTCCAGTAAAGTTTCCTTGAGTTTTTATCTTACTAAAATGTCTATTTTCTATGGAAGCTTGTTTCCGCCACTGAATAATAAATAAATAATAATAATTGCAACTTTTTATGTCACAATTGCGAGTTTACATCTCGCAATTCTGACTTTATTTCTCAGAATTGCGAGATATAAAGTCAGAATTACGTGAAATAATGTCTCAATTGCGTGTTATAAAGTCAGAATTACGAGATATAAAGTCAGAATTGCGTGAAATAAAGTCGCAATTGCGTGTTATAAAGTCAGAATTGCGAGATATAGTCAGAATTGCGTTATAAAGTCAGAATTCTGACTTTTTTTCTCGCAATTGCGACTTCATTTCTCATAATTGCGACTTTATATCTCGCAATTGCGACTTTATTTCTCAGAATTGCGACTTTATTTCTCAGAATTGCGACTTTATTTCTCAGAATTGTGACTTTATTTCTCAGAATTGCGGCTTTATTTCTCAGAATTGCAACTTTATTTCTCACAATTCTGACTTCACATCTCGCAATTCTGAGAAAAAAAGTCACAATTCTGACTTGATATATCACAATTGTGAGAAAAAAAAGTCAGAATTGTGAGATAAAAAGTCGCAATTATTATTATTTATTTATTCAGTGGCGGAAACAAGCTTCCATAATTTTCAGTTTAACTCAATATTCAAAATAAATAAGTATTACAATTTCCAAAACAGAACATTAAAAGAGGAAGCAATCAGTGGGAAATCATTATGGGCTGCATGTACTTAGTCTCAGTCTTAGAGTTAAATGTACAGTATTACACATTGATGTTGATCTTATCTTTCTTGCAGCCATTGTACAAGGGGACACATTAGAAGAGATCTACAACCAGGTTAAGCAGATCATCGAGGAGCAATCTGGGCCGGTCATCTGGGTACCAGTCAAAGAGAAGTTGTGAGATGGCTGGAGACAAATAAACCTTATTCCTCTTTCAACTTTTTTTGTATTTTTCCCCCCACCCCCCGTTTTCTTTTTTATACTAACCTGGCCTGCTGCTGACATTGGCTTTCTGACCCCTGAGCATAGGAAACTTGATTTCTTTGGATGGGCTTGGGGTCATGGTGGTCTTACAGCCACTTCTCTCTCACTCTCTCTCATGCCTCTCTTTGAAACTGCTGTCTAGAACTCGCATCCCAATCTCCGCATTTCATCCTCCGGTGGGAGGAGACATGCCTGAACAGCGACTTACTGGACAGATTATACGGTACAGATTCCTTAATGTTTAAGGGAGGTGACTTTCTCGAAGGAAAACCAATGAGTTAATGCATTATATACATTTTGGTTTGTTCTTCCCCCCCCCCCCCCAAATATGATCAGAAGTTAAAGCTTTCATGTCTGTCTCTGAAAAGACATAAAGCAACACTTTGCATGTTTTTGCATTAAGAGCATGGTTTGGATTATTCTTTTTGATTTAACATATGTTCATTTTTTTTTGTCAGACAGATTTGAGCTATGTGAACTGCTGCCGTCATATTACTTTTGTTTTCTCTCGTTTATTTTGTAAAAATCAAGCAGCCCACTTGCTCTACACAGCTGATCAGTTTTGTCACAAGTGCACAAAGAGGACAAAAACATTTGGCACAAAAGTTCTTCTTTTTATATTAAATGTCTATTTGTCTTAACAATCTGTGTACATTTTAATCATGGTGCATATGGGAGTAGAGGTGAAGAAAGGAACGGCTTATGATTATCTTTCAAATCCAGGTGATGACATATTCTTACTTCAAGAAACAGCAATGCAAATAAGAGAGTATAAATTGTAATGTATATTCAATCCCTCAGTATACTGCCTATTTTGTTATAATAAAAGTCTATATTGAGCTTTAATTCAACTCTATACCTATGGGAATTATTTTCTTTATAATGTCAGACATACACTCATATAAATATGTGTGTATGTATATAAAAATAAATATATATATATATTTTCATTTACTTTTACCTCCATCACTTTTGTTGTTTATGGTTTGTTTTTATGCAAAATCAACACTGATTCACGGGACACCTGGGCTGAATGGTGGTGATCCATTTGCATCTGCTCAAACAATATGAAAAAACTCAAGTTGGCAGTTTGTAGTCTTCAGCTCTCTCTCCTATGTAGTTATGTCATGTTTACTTTTTCATGTGACTTGCATGATTTCTAAAAGCAATAGTCTTTGACACATTAAATATGAGTGAGAAGCGGAGGAGAGGGCTTCTCTTTCTGTTTTCACCTGGGATTGTGAAAATGTCAGAGTTAGCATGAGCTGTAAACGTTAGAGGCTAGGAGATTCTTGCCTCCATGTATGTGAACTTGTCGATTACCCATAGCTGAAGAGAGATTTGCTCTGCCACTCTCTAACACAAGCCTTTAACTCTCCACCAGGGGCCGCGCTGACAGCATCCCCTTTTCATTCTTAAGTTACTCGGAGATGATTGTTTTCTAAAAGATTGCTTCTCTAACTTGTCTTCATGGCTTTCTAACACACTTTTATGACTAGATTATGTACATAATCTGCCAACTTGATTCATTCCATTTGTCAAAGAGGAGAACAGCTAATAAAAACTTTTTTTCTCATACACAGTGTTTTGATTGTATTTTTATTTTTATTTTAGAAACAAAACTTGCATCACAAGTGTGTTGTGACTGTCAAAACATTTGGTAACTGAACAGAAGTTTAGAGTTTATATATAGTGAGAACATGTTACAATGTTTACAATGGTACAATAACTGGCAGGATACTTTTTCTATTATTCCTTGGCACAAATTTCACAATTTCAATTCTTGTGATTTGAATCCGATATTGATTCAATGAAAATATCTCACCACCTACTGCTGTAAACATATCAGCTGTCAGCTGGTAGCCTATTATTATTAAAGGTTTACAATAACAAATTAAAAATACAGTAGGCCTAATACGGTTTTTATTTTATTTAACAATATGTTAAAATATAATAAATATGTAATCTAGTGCACATATTTGGCAAAATACTCCTCTTTAGCTAATTTTAGTCAACTAATGTGCTAGGCTATATAAAAGGTCATTAAATGGCTTTCCTGAGGTTACGTTAACGTTACGTTACGTGACATATTGTTCTTCAGCTGTTTATGACCTCTTTCCACAGTTGAAAAACATTGATTGATCGATATTATGTATGAGGGTATACATTTCGGTAAGTTGTACTATCTATTCTAAAGTTGTACACTTTAGAATAGATTTGTTTATTAAATAGTTTTTTAAAGCTATTAGTATTTTTACTTTGTATTTTTAAAACACAATATATTAACTAATATGCAAATTTAAAATGCCGGTAACCGGAAGTGCCAAAATAAAAGCTCGAGGAGGTCGAAATCACTGATTTAGAATAAATTAAAATGCCTCATTATGTAAGACATATTTAGCCTGCTTTTGCGGCGATATTTATGCATATTCCTCCATTCACCCAGTATTTAGCAGAAATTAATATAAACGTGCTATTAGTATTAGTAGAAAAAAAATACTAATAGCTTTAAAAAACTATTTAATTATTAACTAAAAAAATAAATAAGATTAAATTAAGATGTTAACTATATATTTCTATTTAGCATTGTTCCACCACATAATTTAAATTACTGTTTTAAGGTGACAATCTGTTACACGTTAGAAGATTTACTGTATCTTGAAGATTGTTGATTTGCATCTTCTGTTATAAAGATGAAGATTGACCTTTCGTTAATAAAAAAAATAAACACGTTGTAAAAATTAAACAAATGCTCTTTTAGATGTTTTGTGTAGATGTATTAAGATGTATTAACAAAACAAATCTATTCTAAAGTGTATATATTATATATTACCACAGTAGCCTGATGATACATCTCACTGTCCTTTAGGCATGGCCATCTCGACTAGCCTACCGCACACGCATGCACGTAGTGTATAAAACATATATAAAATACATATATATATTAAAAAAAGGGCCTCATTGATTAATTTTGCCTGGGGCCCCCACACAGTGTTGGTTCGCCTCTGCACAGAAGAAATACACGTCAATATACGTGAACTATCACTTTAAGAAATATTATAGAAGTCTTGGAGATCAGTTAAAACACTGCCACAACAAACTGTGCAGTATTATAGTAGGCTATTATTGCTATATCTGTCGTCGTTAAGCATGTTTCCTTCCTGTTGTTAAACATTTATGTCCCTTGGCGAGCTGAGCGGATGTGTAATGGTGTGAAACTTTATGACAGTAACATTTGATTTATTATTACAACGGATGCAAATTAAAGCCGTAAGTTAGCCATGCAGCCAAATTAAAAGTGATTGCGTCTCGGATGCATTTTCACTTTTGTTAATTGAAGAAGTCTATGTTTTGTTCACAGCCTGCTAGAGAAAGTATTATGTTTGGACAATTTTAGATTAAATTATAGGCCTATATATAATTTTTATTTTATTTTTCTCTCGGTTTATCAACCAGAAAGTGTCCTTAACGCTTTTTGTCTTCAGTTTGAACAACAGTATCTAAACTAGCCTACGTTTGACGAAAGTTGCTCGTTTGAAATAGCCATTTTCTTTTTCAAAGTTATTTACCTGGGTTTATTATTTTTACCTGGGTTTATGACATTGCACTTGATTCAGAGTCTCCTTTCCATTCTCTTATGGAAAAAGGTGGAGCTTCCCAGAATGAAAGACCCCTCTGTGTGCACCTTGGACCTCCGCCCGTCTTGGACGTGTCGTTTTGAGTCCTCGTGTCTAGTCATATTATAGCCTATAAATTTCGAATGTGCTGCACGTAGAGGTATATCGTTTATGATAAGGTACCATTTCCAGTTTAGTTATGTCAAAGGGCTGAGTTTTGGACTTTGCAACAGACTCTCAGATATAAAGCTACAGTACAGTATCAACATCTGCGCACTCTCGAGTCAGAGATGGACACCTGGGCTTTTCTAAGTGTTCTGCTTGCAGTCACGCATTATGGTAAGAAACATTTAAAACTTAAAATGATTTTCCCCATCCCACTCAGGTTAATTATTATAGCTATACGTTTGTACTCCGTTATATTTTTAAAGTTAGCAGCGTTCTGAGCAGGAAATCAGAACATTTTGAGGGGAAAATTATGATGATGATTTTATACATTACTTCGTGCAGTGTCAGGGCAGAGTACAATAAGGTGGTGCACTATTTCTGAGGCGGAGGAGTCCAAATGTAAAGCCATGTCTCAGGCCTTCACCAGTGCTTCAATTCGACCAGCATTACAGTGCGTCCGTGCCTCATCTAAAGCAGAATGTGCTCAAAAACTCACCGTAAGTCTGTCAATCTATCTGTCTGTCTGTCATACATCTATGCATTAATATTTAAGAGGCTTGTATCACATAATTTACAAACAAACTTGACAAAGGATAGTGTCTCTGCTTAAATAGCATGATTTGAAAGTGTGTAGTGTTTTATTTGCAGAAGAACACTGAAATCATTTTATTAACAATGTAAAAAGCCTGAATAACTAAGTTGCATTTGTGATTAATACTGATTTTGACAGAAAAAAGAAGTAGATGCCTTTTCAGCCAGTGTTTCAGACATATACAACATTGGCAAGCAAGCCAGCTTCAAAATTGCAGCTGGAGAATCTGGAGCAGATGGTATGATCGATGTTCTTATTTTCAAGATACCAGATTATGCAAGTTGTACCAATGAACTCTGTTGAAATGGAAAGACAGTGATTAAGGACACAGGTAACACTATACAATAAGGTTCCATTAGTTAACATTAGTTAACTACATCAGTTAACACTAACTAATAATGAACTGCACTTCAAAAGCATTTATTAATTTTGTTAATGTTAATTTCAACATTTACTAATACATTATTAAAATCAAAAGTTGTATTTGTTAACATTAGTTAGGTGAACTAACATGATCAAACAACGATCAGCTGTATTTATATTAACTAACGAACAAATACAGTAACACATCTATTGCTTATGGTTAGTTAATGTTAGTTAATGCATTAACTAATGAGCCATTATTGTAAAGTGTTACCAGGACGTAATTAAATGTTAGCAGCAACATTAGGTTGGTTATTAACAGATGATATCTGTATCTGTTTTTGATTTTCTTATTATAATTAAAATATTATAAATATACATTGTAATACAAGTACTGATGTTATGGACCATCCATTGTTCTATCTGGAAGAGTTCAACTTTTAGATCAACATAAAATGTAGACTAACATAAAGTCTTCAATGTTTTTCTTCTCTTAATGGCCATAGGGAAAGGAATAACTTACTACGGTGTTGCTGTGGTTAAAAGGACAAATTCAGCCATCAACATCAACAGTCTGAAGGGGAAGAAGTCTTGTCACACCGGGAAGAACCGCACAGCTGGCTGGAACATCCCCATAGGGTATTTGATTGACACTGGGATGATGTCTGCCGTGGGCTGTGACATCCCTCAAGGTACTCTTTACTTTTGGTGAAGCGCATCAAAAATTGTCAGATTGCCTTTTTCAGATAGAAAAGTATCTTGTGGATTATCTTGGCTTTTTAGGGGTTGCCGACTTCTTTAAGGCCAGCTGTATCCCGGGGGCTAAAGATGACCCTGCTTCCCTGTGTCAGCTCTGTGTGGGAGATGGAACCGGACAATTTAAGTGTGACCCAAGCACCAAAGAGCAATACTATGCATACAACGGAGCATTCAGGTACCATATTCTTTGTCACATCATACTACACCGAAATCTGGTGCAGTTGCAGCTTTGATAGTGAGAAATATTCTCAGTATGTCAGTTAACTGATGTTTTGGGCTTCACAGGTGCTTGGTTGAGGATGTAGGTGATGTCGCCTTTGTAAAGCACACCACTGTAGGCGAGAACACTGATGGTAAATGTGTAGTCTAGTCTGTGCTTCTCAACCAGGGGGCCTCACCAAACTTCCAAGGGGCCACAGAATGATAAAAATATATATATATATATATAAACAGATAAAACAACATGTAATAAACTAACACAATGTAAATTAAATAATAATAGTATACATAATAATAATAAGGTCCCATTTGTTAACATGAACAGAGTATAGTTATAGTTCTGTTATTATAGCAAGTTGGGGCCTTCTAATATTGTGTTATGGATAACTGATAGATTGTGATCTGTATATGAAGTTAATAATACATCTTTTAACTTTGTGTGTCAGGTCAGGGGGAATCATGGGCTCACGGCTTGCAGTCTGAAGACTATCAGCTCCTGTGTCGGGACGGCACGCGCAGTCCAGTCAGTGATTATGAGAAATGCCATCTGGCTCGAGTGCCATCGAGGGGGGTTGTTGTCCACACTGACATCAGCAGTTCGGTGGTTTACAACATGTTGCGTGAGGGACTGGTATGATCTTTTAGTGATATCGAAGGTTTTCGACTTCGTTAGGATTCATTCATTATTTTCTAATAGAGTGAATACAAAATGTACATTTTATTTTGTTGTGCAACGTTTCATTTAAACGTGTTTGTGTGTTTCTCTTCAGCAAAAGTCTGGGTTCTCTATGTTCTCCTCAGCAGACTTCAATGGGGAAAACTTGTTGTTCAGCGACGCTTCAACCACATTTATCCAAGCTGGAAATGAAAACTATATCGAATGGATGGGCCGATACTATGACATACTGAGCGCTATGGACTGCTCAAAGTCAGGTGTGAATCTCTGCATCTTCAGCAAACAATGAAAAATGTTCTATTTTCTTTCTTACATAAATTGTGCTTAAATCTGTTTATCTGTTGGGTGTGTGTTATATAGATGTCCCCTCTCGACTTCGATGGTGTGTCCTGTCTAGTGGAGAGCAGCAAAAATGTGCAGACATGGCTGTGGCTTTCAAAAGCAAAAATTTGATTCCTGATATTCAGTGTGTCTACGGCACATCTGTGGAAGACTGTTTGAAGAAAATACAAGTATGCCAGTCAACAGTCATTTAAATACCAAAACATCTTATCCATACTTTCTTTTTTCTACATTTTTCTTAATAACACCTACAATAGAGTGCAATGATAATGTTCTGAAACGTAAAATCTTTTTCATTTTATCCGTAGAGAAATTGATTTGTATAAACTCAGTGCAGGTGAAAAAGTTGTGCTCTATTTGAATGAGACTCTTTTCCTCCAGAACAAGGAAGCTGATGTCATCACTCTTGATGGAGGCTACATCTACACAGCGGGAAAGAGTTTTGGTTTAAAACCTGCTGTTGGAGAGAGCTACACAGGTTAGTGCCATACACTGTCAGTGTACTTTGACTTAACCAGCTTAATATGCTTCCATATACTTTTTATATGAAATTACCTGAATATAGTACAAGGTAAACATTCAAAATGTGCTCTCTAGGTAACTACTTTGTGTTTGGGAAAGATTTTTAGCAGTGCCTGATGAAACATTCAGCTGTTTTATTCATAACTGATGATTCACTTTCACAAGCCACTGTGATTCTCTGTCATAGGAGACACTGACGGAAGCATTTATTATGCCGTGGCTGTGCTGAGGAAGAGCAACAGAGACATCCAGAGATTCAGTGACCTCAAGGACAAGCGCTCTTGTCACACAGGTTATGGCAGAACTGCAGGCTGGAACATTCCCATGGGTCTGCTAATAGAAAAAGGCATCATCAGACCGGAGACATGCCAAGTGCCCCAAGGTAGGACATGTAGTGGACTTATACAATGGGGTCCAAAAGTCTTGAGACCAAAGTTAAATTTTTCGGTTACATGTTTCACTCAAAGTGTTATTTGTAATTTGTAAATGAAACATTTTGTGGTAACACTTTACAATAAGGTCTCCTTAGTAAACGCCAGTTAATGCAATAGCTAAATTTAATTATCAATTAGCAACACATTTTTTTACAGCATTATTGAAAACGATTTTACATTGCTTGTTCATGTACGGAGTTCCTAAAGGGACATAGTGATGGAAAAAATATGAGATTTTGTCTTCACTCACAAAACCTTTGTGCTCCCTCACAAAAGAGAACGCAAAAGCATTCACAATTTTTTTTCTCCCATATATATATTTTTCCTTCACCATGTCCCTTTAGGGGCTCTGTAGTACATGTTCATTCACAGCTTATTAACTAATGTTAACAGACAACTTGATAAAAAAAAAATGATTAGTATATCTTGAACTATATCTTTACATGACCTAAGGCTAATAAATGCTGTAATGTACTGTTCATTCTTAGTTAATGTTAAAAGATGAAACCTTATTGTAAAGTGTTACTCATTTTGTATTACATTAGAAATGAATGCTGAATAGAAGCACGATTTGGACCACATTATATTATATATATATATATATATATATATATATATATATATATATATATATATATATATATTATGATCATCCATCCATTCTACAAACCGCTTATTCTCTTTAGGGTCAAGGCTGGATATATCATGATTAAACATTTGCAAACACATTGCTCTAATAAATACAAGTTATGTGAATCAAATAGCCAGTAGTAACATTTATTTCTCGTTGTAACCTAGTGACCTGTTAAGATTTGTATAATGTAATAATTCCAGTTTTTTTATTTAATTTTATTGTCATTAATAAAGGCAACCACAAATTGTTATATATTGTTGTTTGCTGTATATGAATACCAAAGAAGTCAGTGTAATGAGGGTGTGAATCTGCCTTTAGCTGCTGGGGAGTTCTTTAAATCATCTTGTGTACCTGGAGCCAATCAGAACGGTTTCCCCAGTAATCTGTGTGAGCAGTGCATTGGAGACCGCAGTGGTGAGAACAAGTGTGAAAAAGGCAAGGACTTATACGACGGTTACGATGGAGCCTTTAGGTAATCCACTCTAATGCACAATAGATCTGAAAGATTTGGTGCTAATGAATCTGCATGACAAATAAATATTTGAACATGGTCTTTGTTTATATTCCCAGGTGCCTTGTTGAAAATCATGGTGATGTGGCCTTTGTCAAGCATTCCACTGTATTTCAGAACACAGATGGTAATTCTCAGAAGTTCTCTCTTGCTTTTAGTCAAAAAAACCTTAAACGCCTAACTGGAAGTCTAATTTGCTGTGGGCTCTTTAATAATCTTTAATAATAATAATACAAATAACAGTAATAATAAGAATACATTTTATTTTCTATAGCACCTTTCATTTAACCAAATCGGTAACACTTTACTTAAAGCCTGTATGTATAATACACTATAAAAGTATTTTTAATGCAGTAATTCTGCCATGTAATGCACTTTATAATGCAATGTATGGACTCATGAGTAATTGTAACCAGTTATAAAACAATATAATAATTATCTATTCATTGAACATGCCTTTACAAAGTAAATTGCATTAAAACACATGACAAACAACCAATTTCAGATTCTTCAAATATTATAATGCAATTTAACTTTGTTTACAATTATTTATGAAGATATAATGTATTATAATTTTATAAATACCTTTATAATGTGTTATATATAAGTCTTTAAGTAAAGTGTTACCATGAAATCTACTTCACAAGTCATAAACATAAAGAACATTTTAGAAAAAAAAGAAAGCATAGCAAAACGTAAATGAATAAAAACCAAACTTAGAAAATAGGACCATAGCAGAAACAAGAGCATAGAATTAAAGAAGGAAGTGAAAATATGTTAATAATTAATTATTATTATGATGAGTAAAGAGACTAAATATGCTAATAATTAGCTAGCTATAATTACTGTAGCTATTTAAAAAAAAAACACTTATAAAAAAGTGAATGGTTGGAACTGGTCTAATTTTAATAATACGAAGAAGAAGAATAGTGTTTGATTTAAGGTCTCTGATCAACAATACTTAAGAGAGAAAATTAAGAAACAAAAACTTATATTATTCAAAAAAACAACAAAAAAAACTAAAAACCCATTGGAAATTTCAGAGAGAATTATGTAACAGCAAGCAGAACATTACTTTGTGTGTGTTAAAGTCTCTAGTACTTCTCTCATGTCAGAATTATTATTTTCCAGGAAACAATACTGATCCTTGGGCGGAACAATTGGATTCCCGTCAATTTCAGCTGCTTTGCTCTCAGGAGTCTCGTGCTGAAGTCACTCAGTACACTAAGTGCAACCTGGCCCGTGTCCCTTCCCACGCTGTTATGATAAGACCCGATACCAACCACCACCTCATCTTTGGCCTTCTGGACAAAGCCCAGGTAGCTTATGCCAAATGTTATTTTTCAGGGTAATATCAAAATGGAGGTGTGACTTTCTGGTTTGTATCTTTCAGAATTTCTTTGGAGCTAATGCTGCCTCAGGCTTCAAGATGTTTGACTCCAAAGCTTATGGGGGGTCCGACCTGATTTTTAAGGACTCAACTATCACTTTAATTGGTGTGGGAGAGAAGAAGACTTATGAGGAGTGGCTTGGCCAGAGCTACCTGGATGCTGTGAAAACCATGGAGTGTTCAGCCACATCAACAGGTACTGCCAGTCTGCATAGGCCTATATATTTTTTCATCTTATTATCTCTCTCTCTCTCTCTCTCTCCTCTCTCTCTCTCTCTCTCTCTCTCACTCTCTCACTCTCACTCACACACACACACTCTGACTCTGTTTAACTTTAATTCTATTACTCTCTACTAGTCTTTTGTTTCTTTGTATGTACAAAATATCTCATTAAAATACATTCTTTAAAAAGTAAAAATCAGTTAAATAAAAAGTATTCCTGTAGCTCAAACAGTAGAGCATGGTGCCAACAACACCAAGGTCATGGGTTAGATTCCCAGGGAATGCATGAACTGATAAAATGTATCATTTGAATGATATTTAACTCGCTTTGGATAAGTATGAAAAAAAGAAGTGGGAATGATAATATTAGTTTTTTTTTTTATTAAAGAAAAAATATTTTCATTAAAAACATTAAAGAACATTAATAGTCAAATAAAAAATATTTTTGTTTTTAAATGTATTCATAATTTAATACAATACATCCATGAAATAGACTATAAAAATAAATAAAAGAAAAATAAACATTCTTCATTAAAGAACAGGAAAGAACCCATTAATGGTAAAGTTTTTACATTGAATAATAATTATTATTATTATTCATATATGCACTAATTTCAAGAGAAAACTGGCTTGTACATACAAAAACTTAAAGGGGTCTTGAATTGCATTTTTTTATGTTTCCTGAGGTACACTTATAATGTTAGTATGACTTTTACTTCAAAAATGGTCATAATTTAGAAATAAAAGGCAATTTTCTACCCTGATTTTAGCCCTCTGATTTGAACACTCAGTTGGAAGGGGCGAGTCTGCTGTGAGACTTCAGTGTTAACGCCCACTGCTGTGATTGGCTAACATCTTTGCATATGAAATAATTACATGTGGAACTCTTTACGTTTTTACTATTACAGCTGTCGAGATTAACAAAACGTGAAAAGTGTTGATTATGACAACATATTTAGATCTATAGCATTATATTAAAATCGTGGCATGACATGTTGCAGTGATGAGCATTGTAGCCAATGAGAGACATGTCTGTTGAGCGCATGAATGCAGTGATCTCGTCATTAATACTCGATTTCTGCACTCTCACAAATGCTTTCATCATAACTAACAGTGCAAACACAATGTAAATAAGGGATTCGTTGATTATAACGGGAGTTCAGATAACTCCAGATAACCAGTCACTGATAAACTCGCGCTGTGTGATTGACAGCTCCAATGATTGTAAAGGGAGCGTTCTTTGACAGCTTTCTGTATATAATTCAATCACATTTTAAATAACAGATTATTTTCGTGCTACTAAGAGAAAAAATGTGAATTCACTTTCCCAGCATTAGGATCCTTTGGAAAGTAATGTTATTTTTAGTCCCGTGATTCTGTATCTTTCTTCTCTCCTTCTCATCTCACTAACGCGGCAGTAGGCAGGGCCAAATATGTGATGATGTCGAAGTAGGCATTGATCTGATTAAGCATAGGCGGTCTTTCATATGCAATATTACGTCATAACGTGCCAAAATCTGAAACGTGTCGTCTTCGGAGCTTGGTTTCAATAAAAGCTGTTTTTGTACTAAAGTTCTTTGTTCTGAAACAGGATTTTTTTATAGTACAATGACCTCTTGCATGTCAAAAGATCAAGGAAAAATCGATTTCTCAATTCATGACCCCTTTAAAATGATTTGCTTACAAATAACATCAAGGCTAACTCCCTCTTGTGTTCTATTGCTTAAATATGAAATCATTTATAATACTTGGATTCTTCTAGTAACTCTTTCCACTGTGTGTGCATTGGTTACTCTTCCGTTGCAGTGTTGTCCTCATCCTCACTACTGCTGATGTCCCTGGTGTCTCTGTTGGCTTTGTAGCAGGTCTGCCAGCCACAGCAGGGGTTTGGCAACGTCTTCTCTTCTTGACTCTGACCTTCATACCTGTACCAATATATCTATAGGTGATTCAAGTTCAAATCAAGATGTCAAATTTAAAGCTACAATATGCTTAAGCAATAGCAATGCATTTTATCTGTGATTGTAATGGTACATAGTATGGCTGATAAGATTTCTGAGGGAGATTTTGAGGACCGTCTTAAATTAGGAACCACAAAGAGATGTCTGAAGTCTTTCTTTAAACTAGTTTAAACCAAAGCTGATTCATTATCATGACCATTTGTATTATTCTACTCTGAAATTGCTGAGGGCAATAGCCATATCAGTGCATATGCTTTGCCTGTTACATATTTATTGCACAATGTTTATTGCAGCACTTAAAACCAACATTTATTATGCTATGAACTACTTGAAGGCACATGCCATATCAGGGAATATGCTGTGTCTAGTATTTTCCTCTTTGATGATTTTCTTAAACTACTATCATGCCGTTGAATGCAACATGCACTGGAGTTTTACTACTGAATGGATTGAAAAGGTTCTTTTCCTCTCATATTCTCCCCAGACTGAAAGCAGAAGAAAATTAGTTTTCAGTGGGCTTTTTCTTGCTTTTGCTGTCTCAAATCAACTGCACATTGTGCAGCTCATGCATATAAAATCCAAAATAATGTATTAATCAATCTGATAATTAGTCACTGAGTTGAAATAAGTTGTTGAATTCTGATACACTCAGTAATGCTGTCATATCTGGGGGAGAAATATATATTTCCAGTGCCTGTGCAGTCTGTTCTGTTGCAACATTAAACCCCCTTTGTCTCTGCATTTTGTTAGTATTGTTGCAAAGCTGTTAAATGTTAAATTCCATTTACTAAACAATGTTCTCAAACTGTATATTAAAAAGGTGACAATTTGCTTGCCTTTTTTTGTGGTAGTAACTGATTGTAAATTCCCAAAAAATATTCATACAGATCATTTTAGTCAGGTGAACCCCTACACTGAGATAAATAAACATTCATACTATTCATTAAACATTTATAGAAATTCAAGTCCAAGCAGATGGGGCTTAACAAGAGTCTTGTCTGGAACCCACAATGGATGGACCTCCAGCAGATTTTGAATCATTTATATAATAGATCATCCCTTCTGCTTGCTTTTTCACATCAGTGTGTGCTTTAGATGTCTGTTCCAGTATAGTATTCACTATTTTGCTTCGAAATTTGATGTTTCTTTGAGAGATTTATTTTTATATGTTGTTCAGATACCATATCAGTGTATATGTGCTGACACATGAATGTCTTGCATTAATGTTTAGCCTGCTTTTTCTTGGTTGCAATTTCTTAATGAAATGATTGAGATATAACTAATATTTAGTTGCCAGGCCAGTGCGTCTGCTCAAGTATTACAACTCACTGTCTCTTATTTTAAATAAACAAGCATCATAAAAATTTGGGTTGTTGTTTTTTTTATTTTTCATTGACTTGTGTTGTTTGAAAATTATGTGATGTCCAAGATTTCATTTTAGTCAAGATCTGTTATTATCCAGTTAAGTTTATGAAGAGGTCATATTTTAAAATGAACTTGAAGGAGAGTTTTAGTTTTCACGCTGTAAAACCGTGTAAAGCACGGTGCCAACTAAAAGGGAACGTTCTCAGAAGTTATATGGGACCAGTTGCATAAACATATTATGTTAAGATACAAGATCTTAAACACTTATGACCCACTAGCAGTTAGTCAAGAGGCAGTCAATCTTTTTGGTAGCAAATTAGGTCAATCTACGTCTCTATGTAACTGACTTAAAAAAAAAATGTAGTCTATAACAATTAAAAAAAAAAAAGAATAATAATTATAACCCCCAATCCCTTCCCATAATGTTTGCATAATGATAAAATGGAATGTGTCCTATGTTTGCTTAACAAGAACGTTTTAAACATCGGGGCATTTAAACGTTCAGAGAACATTTAGAAATAACGTTTTCATAACCTAATGGGAACGTTAGCATAATTATTATTTTTTTAAGAATTTTTTTGCTAAAGTCAAGTGCCTGTGTTATAATTATTGTATATAAACTTATATACAATAATTATAACACATCTAATAATAATAATAATTCGAATCTAGTTTTATGTGTACAGATGAATGTTACATTACTTTAAATGTAACATTCATCTGTACTACACATAAAGCTTGAACTATATTCGAACAGCCTATTACCTTAAATAGATTTGTGCAATTATTAAAACACTGACTTGTAGACTTAAATATAATAAAAATAAAGAAATAGATACATTTTTATATCTAAATTACTGTATAGCTATATCTATCCATCTCTTCATTGTAGATGGGTGGTTTTATCTCAATGGCTGCAACAGCTGTTGTAGTTCACTAATAAAGTAGCACCATCTGCTGATCATATTACCATATTGGATAGCACTGTACATCTACAGTATAAAGCTGTATAACACAGCATGAGCAAACGGAGGAACGTTTGTAACATTTAAGAAAATATATGTTAAAACTGCTATTGGCTATTTAGGTGTAATTGATGTTTCCTATCTCTATGGGTCACCGAAACATAAAAGGTTTCTATTAAATAAAAAATATTTATACTGTTAGAAAATATTTGAATAACTCTTAAATACATGTATTATATTTAAATTTCTAATAATAACATTTTTATTATTTTTATTTTCATTTTGTAGGCTATGCCATGGAAAACTACTTTCGTTCCTTGGGACTTTTATTTTAAAAATTGGAGGCCATGTTTAGGTATGTGACAGTTTACTTCACAACACTACACAACCTCATTCACGGTTACTACAGGTGTTAAACGCATAACAACATCGCATTCATGTCTCGTTTCAAACGAGGAGCACATGTGGACTCTAGAGCAGGATTCAGACAGGAGAAAGAAGACTGTCCTGTCCCATCTGGATTACTAAAAGCTGCTAGAAAGAGCGGGCAACTCAATCTATCCGGGCGCGGTCTAACCGAAGGTAATTAACGTTACAGTTAAGTTACTGGAAAAGGACTATTCAATTTCAGTTAACAAACCTCACAAAAAATACCAAAGCAGCCATAATTTGTGGCGCTGACATACTGTAATGCAGATATGACATTTGTAATTAATGTCATGGAAAAAGTAATGAAAATGTCAAAGATTTTGTTCAAGTTTCTGTTCAAAAAATGTTTGAATGAGTTCTAAGTTATCACAAGACATAACGTTACAGTAAAAACAACAGCTGTAGCAACCATGGCAGATTGGGTGAAACTATGATTAAAATGGTGTATTTTTGTAAGATTCTACATCATGTTATTTTGGGTTCAGTTCCTCAGAGTGTGTGGAGGTTGAATATAGACACGCCTCAGGAATCTCAGCAGAACTTGTCATTTGGAGCTGCAGATCGGTGGTGGGAACAGGCAGATTTGACCAAACTTCTGCTGTCCTCCAACAAACTCCAGAGCCTCTCTGAAGACGTCAAACTCCTCCCTGCCCTGCTTGTATTGGATGTAGGTTTCAGCATATTTCATTTTGTTTGAGAAATTAATTTTATTAAAAAAAAAATTATAAACGTTGCACGACAACACTTTTTATTCTATTTATTTTGTTTTATAAGTACATATAAAGGACATAGATGACTACTCTATTATGGTTAAATCAATCTAGTCCTTTAAAGTTTAAACCACACATTTGTTATATTATATTGTATTATATTATATTGTATTATATTTTATACAGTTGGGTCCACAAGTCTGAGACCATTAGTAAAAAAAAAAATTACATTTTTTAATTACAAATTATCAGCATAGCTTTTGAGCGTGTCGAATAGAAATATTTCACATCTTTTCCAATTTTCCATGGAGTTTGAGGGTGTGCATTGTAATTAATTGTAAACTATGTGCCTTTTCCCAGGTCCATGACAATCAACTAAGCTCATTACCAGATTCTATTGGAGATTTAGAACAACTACAGAAGCTCGTATTGAGGTACTGATGGAGGCAACACTCTGTATAAAGCAATATATAAACCTATTAAAGTGTAGACCTTGTGCCATAATACCTGGTCCTCTCTGCAGTCACAATAAACTGACGGAATTACCTTTGGGTCTTTGGAGGCTTACAAACCTGCGATGTCTCCATCTGCAAAAGAATCTGATCAAAAATATTCCTCTGGATTTGGGGAACCTGGTTAATTTAGATGACCTGGTAAGTGACTGACCGACCTCTTGTCTTGACCAGCAACAAACTACAGTATATGGCCATATAACTTTCTTACTGCATCATAAAAGCCTAGTTCCTCAAATAATGTTAATATCTCTCAGTTTACATCAATGTACACTACCAGGTTTGGTGTTGGGAAGATTTTTTTAATGTTTTTGAAGTATGTTAAGAAGTATCTTATACTCACCAAGGATAATGCTCTCTTATGCTGCATGTATTTGATCGGAAAAAAACAGTAATATATATATATATATATATATATATATATATATATATATATATATATATATATATACAATTTAAAATAACTCTTTATTTAAATATATTTTATAATGTAATTTATTCCTGTGATGGCAAAGCTGAATTTTCAGCATCATTACTCCAGTCTTCAGTGTCACATGATCCTTCATAAATTCTAATACACTTTTTTCCTGCACAAGAAACATTTCATGTTATCATAAACAGTTGTGCTGCTAAACATTCTTGTGTAAACTGTGATGCATAAATTCTTTAATAAATAGAAAGAACAGAATTTATTTGAAATATAAATCTTTTGTAACATTATATATTGTATTTACTATCACTTTTGATTTAATGTGTCCTGAATATAAGTAATTTCTTTCTTTCTTTCTTAAAAAAAAAAAAAATCTTGACCCCCCTAAACTTTTAAACGTTAGTGTACATCAGAAATAATACACTGCAGTATGATAATTTGTTATACCTTATAAATCAAAGATGTTGCTATGAATGATATACTTCAGTATTCCAAATATTTAGTTTTCCTGCTCTTCCCTCTAAAAGGATCTCTCCAATAATCATCTAATGGATATTCCAGAAAGCCTGGCAAACCTGAAAAGTCTTGTGAAATTGAATTTGTCCTGCAACAAGCTCCAGAGTCTCCCTCCTGCCATCAGTGAAATGAAAAGTATGTTTTGACAGCAGGTTAGATGTGAATCATGTTTACTGGTTAACCCGTGAACTCATCCTTCTTTTATAAACCCTCACAGACCTGAGATTGCTGGACTGTTCGCAGAATCAAATAGAGAGCATTCCTCCTGTCCTGGCTCAGATGCAGTCCCTCGAGCAGCTTTACTTAAGACACAACAAGTTACGATATCTTCCCGAACTGCCCTGCTGTAAAACTCTCAAGGTAAACCAAACCACTGATGTGGTAGAATAAGTTATGATTGTCTTTAAAGAGAAAGACTAACACAAGGCTGTTTTATGTTTAAAGGACCTTTTTTGTGGGAACAACCAGATTGAGGTGTTGGAGGCGGACCATTTGAAGCACTTGAGCTCTTTGAGTTTCTTGGAGCTCAGAGATAACAAGGTGAAGAGCCTTCCTGAAGAAATAACACTACTGCAAGGCCTGGAGCGCCTGGATCTGACTAACAATGACATCAGCAGGTGCTGGACAGAATTATGTTATTGCATGTATACTGTAAAATATATAATATAATATACAAAATTATGGACTATTATCCCTTTTTATTACTCATTAAGCAATACAGATCTGCAAATCATTTGGATAATATTTAATAATTTGTGTACCGTAAGATGAAGAGCGCACAGAGTAAAAATTCTTCTTTGTATATTAAACTGAAAATTCTGTAATTATTTACTCGGTCAGTTCATATCATTCCAAACATGTATTCTGTATTCTGATCCTTGACGTGACCAATAACCGATAGTTATCTTATGAATTTTAGGGATAGTGAATATTAAATGAATGAATTCAAATTCAGTCATTATTTACTCACCCTCATGTCATTCTCTATCTATCTTATGTGGAACATAGAAGATATTTTGAGAAATGTCTTTTTTTTTTTTTTTTTCTCCATACAACGGAAGCCGATGGTCAACAGTTTTCAGAATGTCTTCTGTTGTGTTCTGCAGAAGAAACTAAGTCATTCACAGTCTCTCTCTTCTGTGAAACAGTCTGCCATGTGGACTTGGCGCATTACCTAAGCTGAAGTTTTTGGCTTTGGAGGGCAATCCACTGAGGGCAATCCGCAGAGACCTCCTGACTGTGAGTGTTCAACATATCCCATCAGTAAACAGCTTGTCTGTCCTCCTTTGTTCTTATTAATCTCAGATACCAACACCGGAAAAGTCATCAGTGAAATGCATCAGAAACTGTTACAGTATCTTCTTTGCAGAAAGGAACTGGTGAACTCCTAAAATATCTCAGAAGTCGAATACAAGGTATGTCTAACACCAAGTAAAGATTTGTAGAGTCTAATATCATTTTTAAATGATCATTGATTTATACATTATAAAAAAGACAAGGTTCTTTGTAACATCATTGTGGGTTTTTGTTATGTTTGAAATGTAGAGCAACCTGATGGGGGCTTGAAAGGAGATCCAAAAACAGCAATGACTCTTCCAAGCCAAGCTAAAATCAATGTACATGCCATCAAAACTCTGAAAACGCTAGACTACAGGTAACAAAACTTCCTCATAAGCAACTTTGAGAGCGGGAATTTGTGCATTTAACAGTGAAGATTTGCCATTTTCCTTAGCGAGAAACATGAGGGATCCATTCCCGATGACGTATTTGACGCCATTGATGATAGTCCTGTGTCCAACGTAAACTTCAGCAAAAATCAGCTGACGGCAGTTCCACCGAGGTACAGTAACAGCAATGGCCTTTCCATTCCAGAGATTTACTGAACACTTACAGAGCTTAGTTAAAAGAATTCTCTCATTTCCTGCAGAATTATGGAGTTAAAGGACACCCTGGCAGACATTAATCTTGGGTTTAACAAGCTAACAACCATTCCAGTGGACTTTTCCAAACTGAAACAGCTGCTACATATAGATCTCAGGTAATCCTTAAACTACTTTTATGCCTTTTAAGGCTCTAATTTCAAGATTTAATTCTCCTAGTTCAGTGGTTTTCAAATGTTTTTGTCACACCAGCAACATTTGACTACTTTCGATAGTGTTGTATTTTTAAGATGGCACAAAGGACAAAATAACTATACTTATCTTGTGGCTGGTAAATTCTAGGTTCTGAGTTTTAAAGGACAAATCTCTGAGTTCAGATATTTTGTGTTCTGATAAATGTTGCTTATACAAAATATACATACTTGACAGAGCATGTGAGCGGAGTGGAGCGGTGAGAATCTCCGCTCATCGCTCACGGAACTGTTCACCCCTCCGCTCCCCCGCTCAAAGCTACATCAGGCCGCTCCGCTCATTATCGCTCAGCGCTCAACGAGGTTTGCTTCGCGCTCCACTCAAATCGCCCCCCGCTCACTCCAAAAAAGGAAAAAAATCACTGTTAGCTTAGACCACAGCCTTACCTCCTAAAGAACTAATGAGTAACAACAACATTTTTCTAATAGAAATGTTTTATTTCAAATTACAGGCCTATGTAAGAAGGAATATAGCCTACACAAAAAGTCCTGTAAAATTAAACGAATAAATGGGCCTAATAATATAAATAAAAATTATATAAACAAAAATCTACATACATTTTTTAAAAGTAAATTAACTATAAGGCCAGAATTTTGATAAGTGAACTTTTGCGCAACACGCACGATTAAAATTTAAATTGGCTTCCATACACACAAACTGCTGTAAAATTAAACGAATAAATGGGCCTAATAATATAAATATTATTACAGACGACACAAATTCGGCTACATAAAATGAACCATTAGGTCTACTTGAATGAAAAAACTAATTTGTTTGAATATTAGCCTACGCTATATTTAATTTACACTTTGTTACAAGTTACCGTATTCAATTTGCTAACCTTTTGTTTTCTTCCGAGCGTGTTCGCGTAGCTCACGTTCATGTTTTCGAGAGATGTGTATTTTGAGATTGCAAAATGAATCTTTGCTGACTGAAACGATGTCTCCACATTCGTTTTCTTGTACCACATTATCATTGTTAGTTAGTTTTATTATATTAATAGTAGCCTACACCTGTATGACTTCTCATTTTCCTTTTTGAAGTAGCCTACTTTTTGAACTCCATTATTGAGCCGAGTTTGGACTGAAAATAGTACTGTTGATGACTGTGCAAGACAGATGGATCCTGGTTTAGGTTTGACTGAGCATGCTTCAGACTCGTGGTGTGAGCGGAGCGAAATTGGAGTGGGAAATAAGGCGACGCTCCGTCCTTTTAAAAATGCCGCTCTGCACTCTGTCCAAGATCCGCCCGCTCCCGCTCCCGCTCCACTCCGCTCACATGCTCTGATACTTGATGAATATTACTCTAAATAAAATACTGAATACTCTATATAAATAAGACCTCTGATGTCACTTAAAATTGACATCTTACCATGTGCACTGAACTAATTATTATTATTATTTTTTCAGAAACAATCTATTGATCTCACTGCCAATGGAGTTGGAAGGCTTAACCAAGCTGCGGAGTATTATTTTGTCTTTTAATAGGTAAGTTCTACCATTACCACGCTTACAAAGTACTAGTAACTGAATAAATATATGATATCACTGTTTCTGTGTTTGTTGTGGTCTAAATCGTTATTTATCTTTAGGTTTAAGTCATTCCCAGATGTGCTGTACCGCATCTTATCCCTTGAGACCATTTTAATCAGTAGCAATCAAGTTGGAGGCATTGATCCTGTCCAAGTGAAGACCCTAAATAGTCTGTCTACTCTGGATCTGTCCAACAATGATATCATGCAAGTGCCACCAGAACTTGGCAACTGTACCAGTCTGAGGTGAGGCTGATGTTTCCTTCTGATTCTAGCAAACTGAGGACTTTAGTCTGGGTAGAATCCATATTTTACATGAATGAATGTGAGGTAGAGAGAACAAATGTTGTGTCTTTCCAATTGGACAAAAACAGATCTTTACAGACTTGAGACTGTTAGTTTAACATGATCATATGATTTATCTTATGTCTTTAGGGCTCTAATGCTTGATGGGAATCCTTTCCGTAATCCAAGAGCTGCCATCCTTAGTAAAGGAACAGATGCTGTCCTTGAGTATCTCCGAGGTCGTATTCCGACATAATTTTCACGTTTAATATAAATTCAACCATCGGTGATAAGCGATCAACTCTTGTGCCATAACACTTTTATTTGCACTTCATGACCGTATAAAATATACAAGACAAAAAAAGAAAAGAAATCATCTCCTGCCACTTGTTTTAATTCATCTTACCTGCCACTCTGCCCTTAAAAATGACATTGTAAAATCATTACAGAATTTTGTAATTACATATTTTATAAATAAACACATCGGCATACTTTGTAATGAAATTAAGACAAAAGGAAATCAAATTAATAAAAAAAAAAATATGTTTGTGCAAGCTTTAAACTTTATAATTGCTTTTCAGTGTGAACGTTGATATTTTCCATTATGAAAGCACTAGTAATAAATTATGAATATTAAGCGTTTTGGTTATTGTGTGTTATCATCTGTAAAGGACCACAGAATGACCAGTAGAAACAATAGTGACATTTTTATTATTTGTACAATAAAGATACATTATTCAAAACACCTCTTAGATACTGAAAAAATTCTGTACTCCAAAGCCGAAAATGGCTCCAATATTTGCTGAACAGCATTGGACTTTCTTCTCCTTTTTATACAGGTTTGTTATTTTAATTTTTTGTAACTAAAATTTATTTTAAATATGTACATATATCATCTGCAAAATGCATTCTAGACACAGAATATATGTCATCAATTACATATTTGCTGTAATACAGAAAAAAATCAGAAGGAGTAAACTTGCATGTGCAAATAAATGATATGATAAATTGTCACTAATTCTTTTGAACTAAATTGAATAATTTATTCTAGATATAATTACTTTTTGCACAAAAATGAAACGGCATTCAAGTTCAGTAAGTCTTAATACTGCAGAAAGCTTTAAGTACATTCACAATCTATTGGAATAAATTATTTAAATGTCTCCATTCATAGTTATTTACATCAATACTGCAAATAGACTGAATAGTACCATATATTACCTTTTATATTCAATAGGTCTTTAAACACATACAAAAATGACCATTTGTATATTCATATACATATATGTTTATGACACAAATTCACAATTACTTTAGAAAGAATTGTACATATTTGTTTCTAGTCTTTCCCTCTTCCCTCACAATCTAACTCTCTGTCCATACATTGGTTCTGTGTTCTTTATAAAATTTAACAATTTGAGCATAGCTAATATCAATATATTAGAAACCATTATCTGAAAACGTTTAGTAAAAATAATCATTATCAAATGTTCTTTCACAATAGTATTTGAACAATTAATTGCATCATCCATCATAATCTTTCTCTGAAGCTAAATGCAGTGGGCGTTGAGTTTGGGGTCTTTCAGAAGTCTCGAAACTCTCTCTAAATGCTACATTTTTAGCAACATTTTGAGACATGCCTGGGAGGGATATTATGGCACTGTTTGTCACACTGATGACTGATTTAAAAGGGGGAAAAAATGCCAAAAGAGATGCAAAACAATGGATATGTAAAAACAGTTTGTCCAAAACACATAGACCCCTAATAAGCATCCTAATAAAACAAGTTTAAGAGTGAAAGCATGCTCTAATCAGTAAAGCCTTACGTGTGTACACCGTTTCTAGTCCGTTTTATTATGACAGGAATTCCCTTTGTTGTCCCGTTAAAAAAAATTATTAAAAAACTTAAAGCAGCTTAACAACATCAAAGCAACTGGAATTAAGCTTTTTTGCGTTCTTTTTCCATTTAAGCTGTAGTATGTGATATGAAAGTACATTGTTATATAGAAAACTGTTGCCGATACACTGCCACATGTGCATGAATGTTCCTGGCAGCAAACGAATTCAAAAAACATGGAAATGTGCATTCGCGTTACCTAGCGAATGAATAAGACCCACCCGGATGTGAGCTTGGAAAAATCCACGTATGCCAATAGAGGGCGCTGCAGGAAAACCTCAAAAACGGAGGAAATATTGCTTAGGGAACCTTTTCTGTCATTTGATTTGTGCAAATACAGAAATGTTAAAAGGGGACTTTTTTGTTTGTTTGTTTGTTTGTTTCCCCTAAATTGTCATTTCGTGAGAAGGATATCTCTTCTAGATTGTTACAAAAACTCGCCAGTGTGTTAGAAAATCATCAATGTGTCTTTCATTCACATTCTACGCTCTAATCACATTTGAGTTGTAAATGTATATATTTACACAAGGCATTTACAAAGTTGAGGCAGTGTTATGGTGGGTAAATGTCCTTAAAAGCAGATGTGCTTTCATGCTCCAAGATTAAACTGAAAAGCTGCTAGGAAAAATAGGTACAAAATAATACGCCATATAAATAAGCAGGAAAAAAGTGCACCCACTTACAGCCACAGGCTGAGATAAAGAAGAATATCAACAACATCAACGAAAAAGATTTCAACAAATGAATGTTGGTGTAGAATGTGTAAGCCATATGTAACGTTATTAGATATGTCCTCTAGTGTACATTTGGCACTGGAATTTGCCATTGGTCCAGCAATTGGCAAAATTGTTCCTAGATAAAAAGACAATGTACAAGTTCCTGTGTTCCATCTGGTTGAGAAGTCTTTAAGCTATAAAAATATTTATATTGTGCTCTCCCTTAAGATTACCAAGTCCACAGTTTTCGGGAAATTCTTCAGAAGAGACACTGCAGTTTCATGCTCCATGTGTAAGAAACTATGTCCGTTGGCCTGCAATGCAAGAACGAAGCACATGGTAAACAAAATGAACTGGGAGAGGAAGGGAGGAAAGGAGGGAAGGAAGGAGGGAGGGGGGCAGGAACAGGCACGGCAGCACAGGAGGGCTGGGAACAGGCCTAGCTCAAAGAGGATAAAGAGATATATACACTGTGAGGGAGAGAAAAGATAGATGCATAAAGGAGATCATGCTGTAAAAGGAGAGAAGGTGGAAAGAAGCTGGTCTTTAGACTCTGCATCTGTGGAAAGAGAAGACGACTGACGGCAACACACAGAGACAGCCCGATAACTTCCCATAGAGTTATTTAGGCACACAGAGCCTGGATCGCCCCTTCGCCCCGTTACAGGTAAAGGCAGCAATGCCAGACATTTTGCTTTTATGCTAAACATACAGACAGATACTGTCTGAATAGCAATTTAGACATGTGCGTGTCTTTGTACTGTTACTGTAATCATCCTGTTACTGTCCAGAAATAAATTTATATATAAATATACACTACTATTCTAAACTTTGCAACTGATTTTTTTAAATACTTGTTAAAATATGAATACCTTTTATTATTTAAATGATCAAACGTGACGATAAAGGCTTTTAAATTGTTATTTAAAAAAATGATTTAAAATAAATGCTTTTCTTTTCATTAAAGAACAAAAATGATTCATGATTTCCACAAAAAAAAAATACACATGTTTTCAACTGATAATGCACCAAATGGCTGCTTAAAATTCAGCTTTGCCACTAAAGGAATAAATGACATTTAAAAATATATTAAAATAGAATTTTTTTTTTTAATCAAACCATCCAAACTTTTGAACAGATAATATATAATTTGTATTTAAAGTGCCCCATTACGATTTTTCGAATATTACCACTCATTTGTGAATGTAAAAGGTCTGTACATTTTTTTTTAAGATCAAAATGCAAAAAAGTCATTACGGTCGACCAATCACAACAGACCGGGCCATCTGACCAATCAGTGCAGACTGAGAGAGACAATCTTCAAATGAACCGGTTTCAGACTCTTTGAAAAATGCAGTGATGTGCAATGTATATTATGAGAAAATTAAAGTGCTGCATGTAAATCTTTTGTAGGAGACCTCCAAAACAAAATGAAGAACCTATTATGCTAGTTTAAAGGTTCTTCATTTTGTTTTGGAGGTCTCCTACAAAAGATTTACATGCAGCACTTTAATTTTCTCATAATGGGAGGTAAAGGGATACGTTTCTTTTATTGGGAGGTAAAGGGATACATTTCACTACATTTTCAAAAGACCAGATTCAATCTGCATCAAAGATAAACGTAAATGTCAGGTTGAGGTAGTTGGTTGTATTGATTAGTAATATTTTGTAATATCTGATACAAAAATTTCATAATTCAATTGAAAATATAATATTTCATGCCATTAAATTGACTTATAAGACATGTGGCAGCTTGAAATGTTATAACAGTCTGTCATGTCAAAGTTGGACAAACATAACAACAGAAGTCCATGCTCACTTGTTTGAGACACACACACACACACACATACACACTGGACATTTAATGCCACATGCAAAGCCCTCCACTTGCAGTGTGGCGGAGGATGCATTGTCGCAGCTCGTGGGACAATGTGATGGAGAACAGTGTTACCTTCAGAATTTTGTCCCCTGGTCGTAGAACGTTGGTGGCAGGTCCATCAGGCTGTACCCTAGTAACAAAGATACCCTATAAGTCAAAAGTGATATGAGGTTAGGAACCACATGGTGACTATGGTTTAGAATCTTTGCCGTTTAATCTGGATTTAGATTTTCTTTGGTTTCTCTCTTTCTCGCTCTTTTTCCTCAACTCAAAAATAATTACATGTATCTATAAAATTACCTTTTACGATTAATAAGTAAATGCAAATGTTTAACTAAAAAGTAAATGTAAAACATACGATTAATAAAAAATTCTTAGGTTTTTTTTAAGAGTAAAGTCAGAGGATCCATTAGTGACGGTGTTTTTGTGCTGAAATCAAGGCAGAGATTATAAAGCATACATATTTAAATTACATGTGGGACCCATCAGTATGCACCATGTGCACACATATGAAGTCTTATTGACGTCACATATTGAGAGTCCACCAAACTACATCATTTCATCAGGGCTCACAGGGATTCGGTTTGTTAGAAGATCCCAATATACAACACAAGCAATCTTTATGTTAAGTTGAAAACCTTATGGGACGACAAAAGAACGACACTTTTTCATGCAAATTGACACAATTTCAATCTAATCAAAGCTACTACAACGTGAAACAGATGTACAATATCTTTTTTTGTACGTACTTAACGAATATCGGCAACATTTGAGTCACAAAACACTTTTGTTTGAACTATCACCAAATGTTGCCAAGACATGAAAAGGTTAAAAGGTAATGCAGTCAGCTGGTGTGCAAGGTTGTGCATTGCAGTAGCGCATGTTTCCATGGAAACTCTACAGAGAGACACACTTTACTGACTGAAGAGAGATAGCTTTGATTTTGTTCTATATAAAGCATCCTTTTAATGCAATTTGTGAGAACGAAATGCAGAAATTAGCATACTATATTCATTATGCTCTGTCCTTTAAAACAGAGAGTGAAATGGTCTTACCATGTCCGAGGGCTTGAAGGGGTTCCCCTGTCCACTGATTCCCCCTGAGATGCTGAAACCAAGGCCAGGGTTCTTCTCGATTCTCACACACAGCTGTCAACAACATAAATCAAAGGCTAAGTCTACATTAATCCACATACATTTGAAAACACATCTTTTTCTCTACGTTTTGGCCTTTCGTCCACACCGAGACAGCGCTTTTGTCCTTTGAAAACTAAGCTTTTTCAAAGCTCTTCCAAGTGAATACATTTGAAAATGCTGTTTT
Source organism: Scardinius erythrophthalmus (assembly GCF_964197995.2). Classification (NCBI taxonomy): domain Eukaryota; kingdom Metazoa; phylum Chordata; class Actinopteri; order Cypriniformes; family Leuciscidae; genus Scardinius; species Scardinius erythrophthalmus. The sequence continues at coordinate 17,711,104 of NC_138232.1, read as the reverse complement.
CGCATTGTAGTGTGGACTGTGAAAACTGAAGTGTTCGAAAAACGATGATGCATGTTTAGTGATGTGACGCATATTGTACCCATAGATATCTGCCTGCTATTCTTTTTAGAAAGAGGAAATGAACATAACGTCGTCATTCTGAAGGGCAGGAGTCATGATCACGTAATATGATTGACAGGTCTAGAGCGAATGAGCTCTCTGATTCAGACACGCACGGAAGAAAACAGCGCTCTGTATGCCGTTTCAAGCTCTTCAGATCGCATAATTCAGTGGAAAATGAATAGAAATGATAATCCGTATAAAGAACAATAAATCTGTTCTCAGAAACACAATGATAACAAGAACATCCATTCTCTTCTCGATTCCAGAATAGTTTTCTTTGGTGTTTACACGGGTTTTCAAAACAGCGCCACCCCTCTCACACTTTTGTGCAACAGCAGCGGCTCGGGTAAGCTGGAATCTAATTGGACGGCTCGTTTCATCGTGGGGCGACGGGGAAAAAATTCAAGTTTACCTGGATGCGGCCTGCAGATCGGGGCGGAGCTGCACTTACTCTGATTGGCTCATTCGTTTTCAATAGGCATTCATGATAGCAAATGTGCTCGTAGTTGGTGTAGGTCAGAGTAGTGCATGGATTGATGAGCGAATGTCATCATAAAAGATTTTTTAGCTACTGCAAGTTTAATTTTCTAGATCAGTCGAATAATGAATGTTATTTATTGTGAACCAGTTTAAAAGAATCTGTTCAAAAGATTCGGTCACAAAACTGGTCGCGGTGATCTCGATTTAATACTTCACGAAGTGAATCACAATATTTGACCGCGGGGCTGTGAGATTTTTGGATACAATTTGAGCTAAAAATTAGTCGAAATGTGATGTTTTCAAATCTAATTTTGGTCGCACCTGAAAAGGTAACATAATTAAAACATCACTCATTCAAGGACATCAAATGCGTGAGCACAGTGCACAATTTTACTTAATGCTTTTAAGCTGAATTTACAAAACTGTTTGCTGAAATAACCACAACATTAACCGCACTGAAATAAAAACGCACTGTTTATCTGTAAGTCAGATGCTCGTGAAAGTTGCGTTCATTATAGCAACAGACTCCAGGCGCGATATTTCTGAATCATGGCATGAACAGATAAAAAGTTCTCGATTTCATCACTTTAAAATAACGAGGAACAGATTGTTTTTCTGAAATAAAGTGTAGCACAAATCTGATATTAAGCTTTGCAATGTAGTGAAGAAAATTAAAGAACATCATACACGCACATAAATAGTTAGTTATCATACAACTGCATGACCAATAACACTTTCTTCTGTAACTATAAGTATGTCTTGTTCCTGATACTGCTAACGATACTGATACATCCTTTTTCATTTCCTTTCTATGGTGATATGAAATAATCAAAATGATAAATAAATAATTTAGCCTTATTTATAATTCATTCATCTACCTCAAGACCTGGCCCTCATGCTGTGGATAATCAACCAATTAATTGTTTTGAAATATTGTGGGGTCGTCTGTGCGTTAGCCTAAAAACCAGCTTAATTTACCAAAACAATCATATCAGGGACATTGCGAGTTACATGCTTTCTGTGCATTATAATGAAGGCTTTGTGAAACTGCACAGCTTTTCCAGTTTTTTAAATGACATACTCCTTCCTACACCAACTACAAACACATTTTCTATCAAGTATGCCTATGAAAGACAATGGAGCCAATCAGAGTAGGTAAGGGAGCCGATCTGCAGGCTGCAGCCAGGTCCTTCTCAAAAAATCCACATGCTGGTCAAAAGCAAATCTTGTTTTGTGGCGCTGCGTTTTGCGGCATCATCGCAACGTACATTTGCTTTACTTAATCGTGCTCGGTGTGAAAAGCCCTTTAGTCATAGGAAGAAGATGATTTGAATGAAGAAAACACTGTATTAATATTCCATGATCGTGAGATGAATTGCAATTGGGCGTTTCTCTCTTTGCATTTCTTTTAGGGGTGTAACAATATATCGTGTCACAATATATCGCAATACAAAAATGCAACAATATGTATCGTGGATAGTGACACTGTGTATAGTTCAACCAAAATGAGTTTTAGTGTATGTACTATATTATACTACTATATATAATGTTAAATAAAATGTATAATAATGCAATGAGGGAATATTTGCATATATTTTAAATATATTTAGTCAATGACAGAGTGCAAGCATATTCGTCTAAAATAATTCTGTATTATACGCTTCAGAATCATGAATATTTTTATTCTGGTGTAACCATTGTCCTGTGCATTGGGTTACCAGCACTAAGTCCAAGCCTATTCATTTACATCCACAATGTAAAACCAAACTTTGCATTTTAATCATTAGTACATTTTTTGTTAACCTTTTACCATATGTCTTGGAGTATCACAATAATATCGTATCGTGAGTTCATGTATCGAATCGTGACTTGAGGGTATCGTTACACCCCTAATTTCTTTGAATTACATTCTGTGCGATCAACGGTACCTGCTCTGGAAAGCCATCCATGCTCTTCTGGCCTTTAGTCTGGATGAAGCAGCGGGCACTCTGAGGCCGGGGGCTGGTGGTGGTGATGGGCATGGGCAGAGGTGGCTGGTACTGCTGGATGGACACCTTGTTGATGGCCCCCTCATACTGCTGGTCACGGGCCGTCCGGTGGGATGGGGTGGCTGAGGTTATCATCATAGCTTGTTGTTGATGGGGATTGTGAACACCAGGCTGTGGGCAAACATCAAGCAAATGTTTAATGAATTCATGCAGCTGGCAAGTGCTTTTATATCATTACAGGAACAAAGACGTAGTAGCAACCTTATGACATTTTGATTTCATTATTTGAATTAATATCATTTTCATTACGTTCATTACTTTTCTTCACAACACTAAATGTGTCAGAAGAAGCAAAATGTTCCACAATATTGATCGACAACGTAAAGACATTCAGCAGTAGACTGAGGTTGCTAAGGAGACCGAGCAGGAATACGCGTTGTGAAATGAATCACGACAGCAGGTAGTAATTAACCCTGGCATTTGAAAAAATGAGCATGGCAATCACGATACAACAGAGATGTCTATCTCACAGAGAACAGGTTAAGCCAGAGGAAACTTAAAGAGTAGAACATGACAGGGTTTAATACTCAGAGACATGTGGGTGTTTCTCTAAAAACGTATTGTGGAAATAATAAAACTTTAATGAGATCCAGACAAATGCAATGAATCATTTCAGCTCAGCATGGCTTATGAAACAAACGGGACCATTTTAGAGGTTAGAAAGTTTTACTGTGATTGCTGATGATTTATCGCTGATGATCGTTTTGCAGAACTTTTTGCATTGTGTGTGTGTGTGTGTGTGTTGATCAAACTTAGAGTAAAAACAGTAATATTGTGAAATACAACTATTTTCTTAATATCAATGTTGAAAACGGTTGCGCTCCTTAATATTTTTGTGGATACCATGATTCATTTATTAATCATTTTATGATTCAATAGAAACGTTTAGAAAAAAACAGCATTTATCTTAAATAGAAATCTTTTGTAACATAAATGTCTTAACTGTCACTTTTGATCAATTGAATGCATGAACTTCATTTTGAATGGTAGAACAATTTAACGTTAAATATGCTAAACTTACACTTCAGTGGTAATTTTGGAGGGAATCACTGAATCACTTATTAAACAATGAATTGAAGTAAACATTACTGATTTACAGAAATTAATCAAACTTACCAACTTGTTTAATTGAAGTTTGTTAATAATATCTGTTCTACTGAGACAATGGGGATTGAGCCCTACTTACACAGTTAATATAAAACACTGTTTGTAATAATTTTGTTATTGCTTGCCTTTCAGAATCTTTAACCAATCAGTACGACAAACAATGGAGCCCCTAAAAGGACATGGTAAAGAAAAAGAAAATGAGATGGGAGGAAAAAATATTTGCCAATGCTTTTGTGTTCTCTTGCAAATGTTTTGTGTTCCCCTGATAACTTTAATCAAAAAACTTGAATCAATACCTTTTTGATGATATTCATGTTCTCTGGTGGCACGTCTCTTCGTCCCAGTGAATACGGCGCCCACTGACTACTTGGGGAAACCACCTCTTGCCCATTATCTAAAATATTGCTCTGTTGTGAAGGTGTCTGAAAGGATATAGTGCTGTCAGCAAGCGGAATTCAAAACAGTGCTCTAAATTTACACTGGCAAAATAAAAATGTGCCCGTTTTAAAGAACCGAGATGTGAGAAGGACACTCCCACAAAACCGGATTTTTCAGCTCACTATTTGACTGTTCCATTCACATGCTTTCTTCAATTAAAAGACAAAAGTTTTTTTTCCTTGGTCTGTTGTTTATTTTGTCCAATTCATTAAAGAAACTATGCTTGTACATAACAGTGAAAAACAAAATCTGTGCTGAAAGCATTTTGACTGGCAAAATTCCCTATATTACAAGTCGGTTCTAGGCCTGTTGCACAAAGCTGGTTTCAGTTGCTACCCTGGAAAGTTTGAGTTCAGTTTATTGGTGTTCATTGCAATGGTAATTGGCAAATTATTTATTATATATATGAATCTTGTATAATTTATCTTGTATAACTTGATCTGAAATGGGTCGGATTTGTTTGGTTTTGACAACTTTAACCCGGCTCTAAGTTTGTTCAACTACAGTAACTTTGTGCAACAGGCCTCTGAGTGCTAGGTTGTGGCAGATGCAGCAGGCTACTGCAATCTGGTGTACTTTACCTGGACTTTACAGCATTACTAAACTACTGCAATCCAGAGACTTGGGCTTTTTTAATATGCTGAAAGCACGCTCAACTACACTGTATATCTTTATATCAATCTACAGGGTGGGCGATTTATATGGATACACCGTAATAACATGGGAATGGTTGGTGATATTAAAGTCCTGTTTGTGGCACATTAGTATATGTGAGGGGGCAAACTCCTCAAGATGGGTGGTGACCATGGTGGCCATTTAGAAGTCGGCCATCTTGGATACAACTTTTGTTTTTTCAATAGGAAGATGGCCATGTGACACAACAAACTTATTGGTAATGTCACAAAAAAAACAAAGGTGTGCTTGGTTTCAATGTAACTTTATTCGTTCATGAGTTATTTACAAGTTTCTGACCACTTATAAAATGTGTTCAATGTGCTGCCCATTGTGTTGGATTGTCAATGCAACCCTGTTCTCCCACTCTTCACACACTGATAGCAACACCGCAGGAGAAATGCCAGCACAGGCATCCAGTATCCGTAGTTTCAGGTGCTGCACATCTCGTATCTTCACACCATAGACAATTAACTTCAGATGACCCCAAAGATAAAAGTCTAAGGGGGTCAGATCGGGAGACCCTGGGGGCCATTCAGTGTGTGAAGAGTGGGAGAACAGGGTTGCATTGACAATCCAACACAATGGGCAGCACATTGAACACATTTTATAAGTGGTCAGAAACTTGTAAATAACTCCATTGCACACCATTGTTTTTCTTGTGACATTACCAATAAGTTTGATGTGTCACATGGCCCTCTTCCTATTGAAAAAACAAAAGTTGTATCCAAGATGGCCGACTTCTAAATGGCCACCATGGTCACCACCCATCTTGAGGAGTTTGCCCCCTCACATATACTAATGTGCCACAAACAGGACTTTAATATCACCAACCATTCCCATGTTATTACGGTGTATCCATATAAATCGCCCACCCTGTATAATAAAACGAATTTGCATCGCTTACAAATACTCCTGGTACAGAGCTATTTCAGCCCCTGGCTAACTTGATTTGAGCAGTCCGCCAAACTCTATTTACTTACAGTATAGCAATCACCTGTTAGTGAATAAGTAAATGGAGGTTGGTGAACTGTGCACACAGATATGCGACGCTCAGTGCTGGTGTTAATGGTTAGTGAATTCACCCGACAGTTGATTTTAACTTTGATTTACTGAATTTGATTGTATTTTATAAAGATCAAGAAGGCCTTTCATAAATGTATCTCTGCTGTCAGTCACAGATTGCTTTGTTCTGTGAGTTAAGGACAGAGGAACACTGTAGTGCATAGACCAAACACAAAAGACTGAGCACATGCAACAGAAAACACCTATATATGTTTAACATCACAGTGAGAGACAGTGTCTAGCCTGGAACTCAGAACAGGTGAAGTGTTAGATCAGTGTTAAACTGTGAAATGTGTTAGATGGTCTAACTTATAGAAAGACTATTATACCATACAACAAAATGTGCCAAATGATAATATTACCACTGTTTGAGAAGTTAAAGCAGAAGCCGCTCAAAGAGAGAGATCTAAAAAGAAGGTCTTCAATAGGAGATGTTGCGTCAATATAAGTTGCACTTCTTCATGCTGAAACTGGGCCTGAAGTTGCTTCATACTCACATTTGGTAGAGGTAGCCACTGAGTTGTTTGGTTTTCATGCTTTGTGTTATTGTAAAAGTTTATTGTCATGCTTCTGCTGGCATGCGGTGCAGCATAGCCTCCAGAGTACAGCATGCCGAAGTTTACTGTGTTGTGCTTAAGGACAGCGCTCTGATTGGAGGGAAACAACCACATGACATGAGTGAATGGGTATGCCACACAGAAAGGTCAAAAGGCTGTGGCTGGGGTACACTGGACTGCACATTGCTGTAACAGAGTGAGTAAGCTTGACAAACAGAACAACAACAGTACGTCATTACCGCCGACGTGACACATTAGTGATACACAGTGGTTACGTTTACAGAATATTAATAGCAGCAGTGTGGGACTAAATTACACGAACAATGAAGTATGCTGTAGTAATGTATTCCACTTACACAGAAACAAATGCTCACCACCAAAAGCTGCATGTACATAAGTGGGTGAATCTCAGGAAAGAAATGCCAGGGTCATATTTCACCACAATTAAAAAGAAAGAAACATATTCTGCATAAAGAATTTGAAGCCATTTAAGGACCATTAAATAATCTTTTTTTGCATTGTTACAATTATTTTAAGGTCAATACATTTTTTTTCCCAAAATTCCCATTATTGAAGAAGTGAGAATCATTTTTGAATAAAAAAAGGGAATGGTTTGCTTGAATTTAGTGAAAATAATGTCAAAATGCACAAAAATCATAATGAAAAAAATACAGAGAAAAAGCTTCATTTTTTTAATGCAGAATATAATTTCATTACTTTTGATTTTGGAGTGAAATATTTGCCAGACACTTAATACTTTATGATTCACCCAACTGTTCACGTGTCTATACACTAAAAAGTGGCCTTCATTTAAGATTTGTCTTTAATATGTAAAACAAACATATTATGTAAAACAAATATGTAGGTATTTAATAATATAGTAAAATATACTGCACTGAGAAAATTCATTATTAAGATCTCAATTATTAACAAACAAAGTATAAAATGACTTAAAGACTAAGACAGAATAAAGGTCCTTGCACACAGAGTCCGAAGTTCTCATCTGAAATTTTCGCTCTTTAAAAAATAAATACGACCTCACTCCGAAACTTTCGTCCGTCATAAACATTTTTTTCCGTTTTTTGCATCCATAGCAAGCATTTTGAGGTGTTTTGACAATTCAAAGCCACCGTGACAAATACAAAAAAACACATACAAACATTTCGGACTCAGTGTGCAAAGGAGGAATTAATTTATTTCTTGCAAATACTGAGTGTTTAGATCAATTCCAAGCTAACAAACACTTTTGTAGAAGAACAAAAAGCAAAGCTTGCTTACTCACCCGGTCTAGCCTCTTTGCTTCTATGTGTCTAAGCAGCTGCTGTCTCCAATCTACTGGCATTTTGGAGTTCGGGTCCTCTTGTTTTTGAGGGACAGATCTCAGCTTCATGTCACCCTCAGGGCTCTTCTCAGTGCATGTACTAAGATTGTAATCTGAAGGCATTTTCTCTAGCAGTGCAGCCATGGTGGGTCGGGCAGACACTGGCCTTGCCTGAGATGCCCCGTATGTCTCTGTGCTGTAGCTCCGTGCAGACAGGGGGCGACGTTGTGTCAGACTCTTAGTGGGGTAACCCATAATGGGCTTTTTGGGTTCTTGATAAGACGAGTAATCTTCATCATACCTACCATTCCTCTTGTGGAACTGGGTGTCAGAGATGGTAGACAAGCTGTTCTGTTGTTCCAGCATGCTCTTTATCTGCTGAGGCCTGTTGTAGTGCTCTGCCAGCTGCAGCTCATGGTTCTCAGCTACTCTGCGGAATAGCGCCATCTCTGTCGAACTTACCAGAGAGTCAGCTCGCCTCAGGAAGCCCGGCCTGGAGCGCTGGGGCTGGACAGAGAGCTGTGGATTGATGGCATCGTCGGTGACTGCAGTCTGAGCAAATGAAAACATCTGTTCCATCGGTGGATAGCCTCGGTAGCCTCTCGGGCTCACAAGTTCCTTTGGTAACGTCTTCCCAGGTTGGTTTATGTATTCAGGGGTGTTGGGGAATGGTGGAGGAACTCTCCTGTCCGCTTTCACAAGATCCATGGCTCTTTGCGGGTTGAAGCTTTGGTCAAAATGGTAAACTTTCTTTGGGATGGCTGGCTTCTGCTGCTGAGAGCTTTTATTTAAACCGTAGCCATCCATATCATCGTCCAGCATTGGAGCTGATTGGCTCCTGGACATGCTCTGTTCTAGTGGTACAGGGAGGTCTGCTCTATCAACACTTCCCTGATTTTCTATGCTAGAACTGTAGTGGTCCAAGGGGATGCTGTAAACCTTGTACGACCCAGTATCCATTTCATCTATGCTCTGAGATTTCTTAAATTTCGCTTTTACCTCCTTCATCATTGGCGAAAGTCTCTCGGAACTCTTGCTAACAACCATAGTGTTTCCTTTGTGTGGGTCTTTTCCACCCTGGACATGGGAATAAAGGTTGGGATGACCTCGTCCCGGCCCTGAGTCTGTAGAGTCCAGAAACCCCCAGGCTCTAGTTGAGGGAAAAGTGCTGGGTAGTTCTCCCATCTCCTGTTCAAAGTCCTTACGGTCAGGATTGGGGCTGTTGGCTGGAGTAATTTCCAACTTGGAAGGGAAAGCTGTCCTGTCCTCGAAGGGACTGGGAGTCCTCGTCCAGTTCTGCCAGGGGTTAGAGGAAGGAGGCACTTCAGTTTCAGGGTTGGTGCGGACTGTGTGGAAAGTGTGTTGCGTCTGATCGAGCTCTAAGGGAACTCCCACAATGCGCTCTTGTCTCATGAGAGGCCGTCGCCCATGTGCCATCGAGGCACTCCGGGGCTTTGAGCCTAGCATGGGGTTTCCAGCACTGCTGCTTGGAGTGTCAAGAGGTGTCTCTTCTGAGACAAAACCTGTGTTATCATAGTGGGGGGCATCGTTCCAGCTGTCGAAGGTGTCGCTGAGTGGTCGCCTCTCACCTCGCTGCTGCAGGGTGCTGGAAGGAGGTGTTTCCCTCTGGCTCAGAAGGGGCTTGGTTTCAATGGGCTTTGGGAAAGACTGGGCCAGCCTGTTGACATATTCAGACAAATATATATTTGAGGTTTCATCAGTGCACTATACGGAAAAAATCAGTACACAAAAACATGGACATAAACTGGATATGACAAGCATATACAATATCATAAAATTCAAACTCAGTAATGTAATGTGGTGCATCTAGAACTATGCAGGAAAAACAACAGGAAATGTAGACTCTCACGACTGTGTCGAGGTCATAAGCCTCTTAAAATATCAAAAACATTTACCTTTTTTGTGACAAGGCAAGGGTAATTCAGGTAGTAAAAATTATATTTATATTAGTTATATTTATAATTATATATCCCTGAAAAAACAATTATATTCATGTATTAAAGGTCCCATGACATGCTACTTTTTGTAGGCTTTAATATAGGCCTTAGTGGTCCCTAGTACTGTATCTGAAATCTCTTTCCAAAAATTAAGCCTCGGTGGAGAATTATAGCCACTACAAGCCAGTCCCAGAATGAGCTTCCTTCAGACGGGCCGTTTCGGTGTCTGTAGCTTTAAATACTAATGAGGAGGAGAAAGGCGGCGCAAGGTGGAGGGTGGGTGTGGCCTTGACCATCTTGCGCAACGTTACCATTGCATGTTTGTTTACGTTGGATATATTGCAATGGCACGAAGACACGCAGTCGTTCACGCATTTCAGTTTGACCCAGAATCTGATCCGGATGGAGAAGCAACGGATGAAGAAGTTGCAACTCAGCGGCTCCAGCAGGACGTTTCCGAATGGTTAGTTTAAAATATTATGTCTGGATACGGTACTTTATTCGGATGGTTTACAGTTATTATCATGTAGCTAACGCGAACCTACTGTTGCCTTTTCATTAGAGATCTGTAACGTCTGTAATTTATCTTATTACAATTACATCAAGCGCCATATAACCAACAGGAAAACGGTTATCCAAATAACAAGAACAAATGTACAACACTCGCGTTACAGTGTGTGTAACTTGATGCTGTCTACCTTTACATTAGCGCAAGTAACTGCATAGCTAATGCGACAGCCACATTCTACGTGTAACAAGCTAAGTAACCATAAACAGTATAGCAACACACAATAGGCTATATAATTTGTTGACTTACTTGTCCGACGTTCAGCAAGCCCAGCTCTGTATTGACCATTCGATGTTCATTTGTACATCCAATTATTGAGCAATTATTATGCGTGCTCGCTCAAAAGCCATGATATCTCTCGTGGACAAACTAAAATCGCGCGCGTTCTACTTCCTAGCGCATTTTCTCATGGGCGAGAAATATTCTCTGGGCGGGCAAAGCAGAGAAAGGGGAGGTAACATTTCTCCTTATAACGTCATAAGGAGGAGATTCGAGATCAGCCTGGTTGAGCTTCCATTTTCTCAAAGGCAGAGAAAGATAGCAAAAGCTCGATTTACACCGATTAAAATTTCTAGAAACTTGGGGACCATATACAGGCTAGGGGAACTCATATTAATGTTACAAACCTCAGAAAGTGGAAATTTCATGTCATGGGACCTTTAATACTTTATGATATTTGAATAATAATAATAATAAATACAAAAATATATATATATTTTTTTAAAGACTCATGTACTTAAAGAAAAAGAAAAAACAACAAATAATAAGAGCACATTACTAAGAACTTTACTTACTGTAGACATACTGTGGCATAATATCCCTTGAGCAAGTTCAGGTTAAGTACTTTGCTCAAGGGCACAATGGTTAAAACATAGGGTTGCAATCTTAGTTACTGTCTATTTCCTTGCTCATTCCAACTTAGGACTGAATCTGCAACATTTGTGTACAGCCCAAATTCCTAAGGCAACCAACCGCTACCCCTCATTGCTCTATGTACTATGCTTTATTTTAGCTGATGCTCACACAATCTTTAAACTTGATGTCTTCATTCATGTAACTTTGGGGATGAAATATTGAAAATTAAATTGAACTGGGCCTTCAACTCTCTTAATATACCATGTAGTGTTCAAATTGAAAAGTGCTGGGAAATATCACTGTGGCAGACTGAACTGTCATCCTCATCAAATAGATTTTCAATGTTTACAAAATTGTGCCCACGTAATACTTCTGTACGGTTATGAAAACAGAAATCTCTCAAAGAGCTCTTCTGAAGAACAGGCAGTGAAAGGAGTGATAATTAGGTTTTTTAGCAGTACTAATATAATAAAACTTTTACTGTTAGCAACAGAGATGGATTTTCAGCTACACTTTATTGAAGATGACAGCAAGAGTCATACTGCTGTGTGTGACTTTGAGTGAGAGCGAAATTGTGATGTGAGCAATAGAGGCATTTTAAAAGAAACAAATGCCAAGATAGAGCCCTCTTAGAATTGTCTTCAATTGTCTTGTTAATTAAAATGGAAGGAAAAAGACAAATAACAACATCATCAGTGGTGTACGGGACATCCCCACAAAGGCACAGATTTGCAATCTGAACAACATATGAAAGAGTAGTAAAAATATGAAATGCAATTCTGTGTTTTATAAATATTGGCAGTTAGTAAAAAATAACATGCACAACCCTCTACACTGCGACTAAATCACTCGCATATGCAACCAAATTTCCCACTAGGTGGCTAAAAATGTCTTTAATTAGCTAATGGCTAGTAAATTGTACGATTTCAGTCGCCTGTGATTGAGTTAGAGGCAAAAAATAAGTTAAGCACAGATATATTTTAATTGCCTGCTGAGCTTTACACAGCGTCGCTTGGCTGAGAGCGCCCTCTGTCGCTTTCTCTCACTCACGCACACTCAACAAAGAGAGACGTACACATGAACAACTAACGCAGAATTGACGCGCTAGATCTAAATGCAGAGCTCGACAATAAGGACTGCCGATGGCCAAGAGTTGACATAACTGTCACTGTCCTTACATTTTATTTAATTTCTGTACCTAATCTGTATCTTACTACGGTTAAATAAACCTGAAATGTACTGTTTATTTCATTTATTTCATTTGTATCTTTGTTCTATTGTGTTTATTTGTGCTATTGCATTGTAGTTTGATTGCTTATTTTATTACCGACTGGTCACTTGCCTTTAATAGTGTTTGAAATGTATATTTTTATGTATTTTTTTTTTTTTTTTTTGCATTGTTCTTGAATTCCATGTAAAAAGTCTGGCGAGTAAAATAAAAAATGTACTAGCCAATGGCGATTCGAGCCTCAGTGTGTCCATAGAGGATGGATGCAATTGATTGGTTATAATTGGTTCAAATAATTTTGGTTTATTGGCAGAGATGTTTATTACAATGACACAACATCAGTTTTGGGTCACCCAAAAGTCAGTGAGCTGGAAATCTAAACTGTTTGATCAACTGTCATGTCATATGAAAGCACAGATGGTCAATTAGTTCATATAAATGAATAGTGGCAGTGATTAAATTCTTGCCAACCTGTTGGTCCAGTGAGTCTGTGGTGGCCCCTCTTTCCCAGATGTTTGCAGATTACTGACATTTCCAGGTGGGTTGGAGGAGCCAGATGATCCCTGGGAGGGCGAGTAGTCTGAATAAGTGGCAGATGATCCGCTGTTGTTCAAACAATGCATTTTGTCTGGCTCAGAATCATCGGTGGACTCTTAAAAAAAAGATAAAATAGGCATAAAGGTATACAAGGTAAAATAGTTTAATAAATGCATCAACAACAACTATTTTTGTCTAGAATAAACCCCAATTATTGTGTTTCTGACAACAGCTATTATTCCACAGTGTTCCCCAGTGCAATTACACAATGCATCGTTATAACAGAACATCATTCTCAGAAGGATTTTAGCTTTATTAATAAACATCAAAAGAGAAAAATGGAACCAACATAAGATAAGCTCAAGTTATGATATGTTGGTCCACAATTAGATCAATAACATGCATTTGGAAAATAGGGTGAACTTTCATTTCATGCCAGCTCGAACCTCTACAGGCTTTTTCGTCTCACTAACCTTTTTTTTCCTTGCCCAGTAACACAACCTTTGGTTTATACATAGGTGGCTCTACCAAAGTTGGCCTCATGTCAGAAATTCGGATATCATTGGGGGAACCTCCCATTGAGTCCTGGAAACACAGGTGTCAAATTCACAGTGAATCAAACACTAGACAAAAGGAATACAAAACAGGCACTAGGGGAGTGGGGAGGTTTTCCTGCAATCAAATTACAATCTATCGTTTAAATACCAAAATCAAGCAACACAAATTGTTTATAGGCCCACTAAAACATACTAGGTGATATTTGTAATCCAATTTTAGATCACAGTGTCGATATAAATCAAAATAAATGTAATTTCAAATGCCAACATATCCAATTATATTGAAACGGTTGGTATATTAACTGCAAACATTTTGGCTGTATAAAAATCTGTTTGCCTAATTGCATATTACATAAAACTCTATTAGGCAGGACCTGCTTTTAAAAAAACTAAGCCGTTAAAACACACAAGACAGCATTACGAGAGAGATTCCAGTTTAAAAACGTTACAAAAGGATCAAACGTGAAATACATTAATGTAGCTAGTATTTCGTTTCTCTAAAACTTTTACAATATACTGAAATGAGTCATTCATTAGAACATGCTTAAACAATTCCCTTATTATATTACAGTGACAGTTTCCTGATTCTAAAACCCAAACAGTGTCCCCAAATGACCTCGAAGTTAAACAAAACTGAAGCTGAGAACTATATCAGAAGTAACAGAGTGTGATCTCACACCTCAACATCAAGTTGAGATTCATCATTAGTAGACTAATATGTAGACTGTTAGGATTCACAGGCCTTGTCCTGGCTTGTCTGGTCAAATCCCCCGGGAGCAAATCAGATGCTTCCAGGTCTCTCACAGCTGTCTCACACTCACACCTCTCAGACCTGACTGTACATCAGCAGGCTGGCTCACACAACCGGCAGCAGAGCAAGAGAGAAGTCACATATCAGAACATTCTCTCAGAACAACGTCTCTGTGTTATTTCTTTTAGTCCGTTATGGCCACCTCTCCCCTTACCTGCCATCATCTTTTCTATTTTGTCTTTTTAGCTCTTCGTTGCTCTGGCACAACGGGTCAAAAGAAACGGTGTAAATTGATGCGGCAGACCAATGCTTTCATATTCATATTAAATGAACTGGGAACCAAATTCAGTGTGTGGGCAATTTGATTCGAATTATACCAAAGATCCCAATATTTGGGATAAAAGAGCTCTTATACACTACCATTCAAAAGTTTGTGTTCAGTAAGTAATATAAGTAATACATTTATACTGTTATTTAGCAAGGATACATTAAATTGGTCAAAATTGACAGTATTTCTAATATTACAAAATATTTCTATTTCAAATAAATGCTGTTGTTTTGAACTTTATATTCATCAAATAATCTTGAAAAAAAGGTATCAGAGTTTCCACTAAAATATTAAGCGGCATCACTGTTTTCAGCATTGTTAATAATAAGAAATTAAGCAGCAAATCAGCATATTAGAATGATTTCTGAAGGATCATGTGACACTGAAGACTGGAGTAATGATGCTGAAAATTCAGCTTTGCCATCAGGAATAAATTACATTTTAAAATAAATTATAATAATATTTCACAATACATATAAAAAAAATTCAAACTTTTGACAGGTACTGTATGTATTACTTAATAATAGCTCTTTTTATTATTTTTTAATTATTATTTTATTTAAAAAGATTTTGGAATTGGCAAAAAAAAATTGGCCAATCTCTCCTCTAGCCCCCCTACAATTCGAACACTGACATTATGCTGGAAACTGATGGACTGGGAGTGTTTTTCCTTCATTATAGAAAACAAACCCATGCATGTATTTAACAAATCTTTCACCCACAATGGGGGTGTCTGAGAAAACGAATTGAATTTGCTTTGAAGGCAGTTGAAATGAGCCACCCCGTATGCTTAGCTGCTTTTCTGCTGTCTGGTCTTTCAGCCACTTACTATGAGGCAGAAACAGGAAGAGGAAGTAACGGCCAGGCTCGTATTCTCTGGCTGTGGCGGCTTGGGGACGACGCGATGTAAAGAAATCTAAGCAAAACAAACATACATACATATATACAAACACACAAACAAACAAAAATGGATTCTCATGGTCTAGAAAGAAACATGAGGTTTATGGCACTGGTACTCCCAAGGTCCCGATAACCCTGATAATAATACTAATAATAATGTTTATAGCTCCACAGTTTGGCCGGAGGGGTCTCTGAGACCCTGGGGGAAGGCAGTGCGAGGCCAAGCTGCGATGGACACAATACACCATGCACTTGTATGCTATTCTAAACAAAGAGCTACTGCAAGCATAGAGAAGCCTGGCATCAATGAATGGATTATGAATGTAGCTGTGTTTGTATAATTCCTTGATTTATTCTGGTTTACTCAAATCATCTTACCATTCCTGAATTCAATTAATATTTTCGTATAGGGACCTTTAATGGGTCCTCTGAGTGTTCTTGACATTTCACTCTGACCTTTATTCCTGTTTACTGAAAGGTTTTCAGCTGTACAACTGAGCAGTGCTACGGGAAAAAGACTGAGCGAGGGTAAAAACACCGTAAGTTTAGATTTCTAGTAAATAATTGTAGGATACTAAAGGTGAGTCACCAAAAAATGAAGCATCCTACAAGGTAATTGTGACATTCATTACTAATTGCACCAGCTTTGCTCTAATATTCATAGGCAAAGTTAATGACTTCTTTGTTATCCTGTGTCCTAAACAACACTGCAGCTCTGGCGGTTGGGGAGGGGGTTGCTGGCTGTGAGAGATGAAACATTTGCTCTGATCTTTTGTGTATTTTATCTCCGCAGGTTCAGCTAACCTTTAACAAACACTCTCAGTACTACACAACACTCTCTATACACACAACCAAACTGACTCAGACACCGAGGATGCAAATACTAGGCCTTCAAAAACAAAGAAACTACAGCCTAAATTTCATTACACACTCTCATCCTTCTCTTTTAAAGTTATTGACTTCATAAATCCCTTATGCGTTTTGTAGTTACAACAATGAACCATTATAAAGGTTAAAGAGAGTGTAAAATAAGCTGCTACCCCGAGATATTACTGTGCGTAAATGCTTTAAGAGGATAAAGCTAAGACATTCAGCATTTAAAAGAGACAAAATTAAAAGAGAAAACTTGTCATACTTCCGAGCTCTCAGTCAGATCCTCTTTGCGTTTTGGGATGTCAATGGCTGAGTTGAGGAGGACACCTTGATCAGACATTGGTGGTTTAGAATAGTCTTTGACCTCTCGCTCCATCACCTGCAAAGAGCATACGCTAATCTCATTGAATGGTGTCTCATGATTCAATGACAAAATAAACTGTGACTCCCAAGTGATGGATATTCAAGCAATGTGTCACATTTTTCATTTTACCATGGGTAATCACCGTTATATATTACCTCTAATTGTTTATAAACTGCAGTAACACCAATATAATATAATACAATGTGATATTTACAATTATTTTACATAAGTATTATATAATCATTATTATTTTTATTATATATTTAATGTTTAAATTATTGCAAACAACATTTAAAAAATAAATAAAGATGAATAATACAATCTTAAAGAAAGTCTGGCATCCCTACAAAACCTGATTTTTTTATTATTTTTTTCAGCTGTCAACTGTCGAAATTATTATTATTATGTCCCTAGGGCCTATTTTGAAATCTTTTGGTTTACCTGTAACTTGGAGCATTAATATAGTAGTAACAGTTATTTGTTTATCAGCATTCCAATCGTAATTCAGAGTCTGATCTATTCTTTTTATAAAACAAAAAAAGCACTTTGTGAGCCAAATTGCAGAGACATTGATGTATGAACCCAGGTAGGCACTGTGGTAAAATAAGATAAAGAAGCATTACCTCCTTAGGAGCAATGGGCCACTTGGGCTCATACTTGTCTTGGCTGTGGAGCTCCATATTGGTCCCAGAAGAGCATTTTTCAGTGTTGAGGGGGTGAGTGGTCTTACCCACCAGGTTCTGCACTGACTTCACCATGTTCTTTAGGTCTTCTGGGTAAGGGGTGGGATAGCGCTTCAGGTTAATCTCAACCTGCAGATAGAGGGAAGAGGATTTAGCCCATATGGCAGCGCTATGACCTTTTCTGATGCTTAAAGGTGGTTTTTCATTAATCACAGCTAACCAGATACAGCAATTGTCCCGGTTACATCTGATATTAACATCTGTGATCAGATCAGATCACGTGAGATGGATGTTAATGCCAGGTGTAAACGGGGCTAAAGAAGCTGACTATTTCACATTTTAAATTCCTAAGGGGACCTTCACTTTTCCTGAGTTGTCCTCTTCTTCCTTCTTGTCCTCAAACTCAAATGCCACCGTCATCCTCTGTTGTCTCTGCTCCTCCCAGAGAGTGGGATTAAAGCTGTCACTGTCAGACTGGTAATCTGCAGCATGGAAAACACACATCCATCCAAAAAATGTAATCCGCTAAAATGAAAAGAAAAGAGAAACGGCTGATTTACTGTATTCTCACCCTCATCGTGCCGGGGCTGCTGAGGAAACATGTAGTTGGTAAGGACTCTCTGTTTGGTCTCAGGGTGAGCCTCTGTTTGAAGGGGGATAAGGGCCTTGGACTGAATAACAAAAAGAACTGTTGTAAACAAATACAACTGTCAAACCAAATTTATTAATAGCAGTATGTATTATGACTACTTTTTAATGGGGATGCACGATATATCGGCCACCGTATCAGTATCGGACGACATATGTTATCTTTATCGTCCCAATAAGAAAATTTGGCTGATATATTAAAGCCAATAAATAATGGATCATTTCCTTTAGCTGAGACACTTCAGATGGGAACTGTTCGCCATTATGGTTTTGAATTTCTTGAAATATGATTGGAATCACTTCAAAAAAAAAAAAAAAAATGCAGTCAAGTGCAACATGTGCTGTTAAATAGGCTACATAAAATTATAATGAGAACATTATAATTGTGTGCTTGGGACATGGCTTTTAATGGTTGTACTTTTATTCTTGTAATCAGGCTCTCACAAATTTGGATTTAGATTTATTGGCTAATACATCGGTTATCGGCTTTCAAATGAATAAAGAATTATCGGTCAAAATCGGTGCATCCCTACTTTTTAACCACATTTAACAAACAATTAAGCAGATACATCAATGTATGAACATCACTGAATTGCTTTATAAAAATAAAACAAAGTGGCATTTTGGTTAAGTAAGTAAAAAAAAAAAAATTGTTTTATAATGCGATGAAATTCATACATTAGCTTTCATAAGGCCCAAACACAAATTGGGGACCAGTTGTATTAAACGGTTTGTAAAATGTGGTTAAAAGTGGTCCAAATACTGTATAGACAAGACTTTATACACAATTTAAAAAGGAGGTCCAGATAATAACCTGATTGTCAGATAACCAGAGTGCAGCAAGATCTTTCAATTTAGTGAACGTGAAGGGAAGATTCTTTAACCTAAAACAGAACATAAACAATTAGTTCATGAGGATTCAAAAGTTAAAACATGGATGTCAAAAGCCAAATGAGGCTGTTGGGGTGAGTTATTTGGTGTAGTTAAAATGTTATGAAGACCTGTGGTAATGCTCTCCATTTAAGGGGCCCATTAACCCAAGTACTCTAATGTCTATGTCGCATTTACTCTTGGTGAAGTTTAATTACTCTGTTTCCAGGTAATCGCAGTCAGAGCATCTAAACTGTCCACATAGCTCATAAAGAGCTTTTTTAATTGGCCTATGGGCAGGCCAGGCACTTTTATGATGTCATGCCCCATTACTGTGCCATTATGGAAAATAATAACCATCCTCACTGCTTTACATAAACCGATCAAGACTGTTAAAAAAAAAAAACCTATAAGAGGTTTGAAGTACTTTCTATGCTTTGAACAGAGTTTCATGCGTCTCATCTTTTATTTAGCAAACAATGTTGAAGATCATGTGTTGGTGTGATAAATGTGTGCACAGGGTGTAAAATGAGAACAAAAAAATAACGACAGGAACATCAGGTGTTACCTATTGTCACTTAGATTGAGAACACGTAGCTTTGTCATCTGTCCAATTTCATCAGGCAGAAACTCCAGTTTATTGGAGCGCAAGGACATGACCGTGACATTCTTGCAGTTTCCAATCTGCAGCACAGGACAGGATATGATAGCTCTGGTAAGGTGCAATTTTGTCAGCTTTTTTTTGTTAGATATCAGCATTCTGTCAGGTAAAATGACTCTTGTAAACTGTCAATACAGTGTGTGATGTAAGTGAAGGTCAGCAGGGCATTACCAAGCATTTGGTTTTACAGATTTTAGCTGTGCTGTATTAAGCCACTTTAGTGGCTCTCAAAATGTATGTGAACCACCAGGTGTACACTGAACACTAAAAATGTATACCCTATTTGAATATTGTATCATTTTTAAATGTGTTATATTTCATTTGATTTGTCTACACAGCCTTAATATTGCTTTGTGTGTTGTGTCTACACAGTAAACATTATTTCTTTGGGATCGTGGGAAGCAAATACACTACCGTTCAAAGGTTTGGGGTCAGTAAGATTTGTTTAAAAGAAAGTAATACTTTTATTCAGCAAGGACACATTATGAAATAAATGCTTTTCTTCAATCAAAGAATCTTAAAAAAGAAGAAAATATATCACGATATCACAAAAATTACAAATATATCACAAAAATTATGTTCAACACTGATAATAATATAACGTGTTTCTTAAGCACCAAATCAGCATTAGAATGATTTCTGAAGGATCATGTGACACTGATGAGTTTAAAAAGTTTCAGGACCCTGTTGAATAAAAATTCCAAAATGGTCCGGGTTTAACTGGTTTTAGTTGAGCTCATTACTGTTGTAGACAGACTTGAACAAATTGTTTTATGTTGTTTAACCTTTGACAGTTTGAATGGTTTTGAACAGGTATTTAAACTGGCAACCATCTAAACAAACTTAGCTAGTCTACTACAGTAGGATGTATTTTCAGCAAAAAGAAAGGTAAGATATATAGAGAATGTATCTTTGATTTTCGTTAATAATTCTGTAGAAAGAGCAGGCCACTAATACTCACTTCCCTGGGCAGCTCGGCCAAGAAGTTCTCATCGGCCGCAAATGTCCGAAGATTGTGCAGGTAGCCAATGGTGGGAGGCAGGGATTCCAGTTCATTACAGCTACAGTCAAACTCCTCTAAAAGTGATAAACTGGCAGATGTAAGAGAAAGCAGGTGAGGAGTGTATAGTTATGCAAGGTCGATTAATCCCTATTGAAAGCTTATTGAAAACACTTCATGAGATGATAAGATAAATATACGCATCATGTGACGTCTTTTTAAAGTCCACAAGATAAAGACATAATTGCCTCAACTGTAGAGGATAACTCTTCTTTAAAACATTTTTGTGAGTTTGGGTTGAGTAGCAAGTTAGGTGTTTTAACCAAAGTCCAGACCAAAGGAAGAATTCACCTATTTTTTAAAAAAAAAAACATTTTGCTCACCCTCATGTCGTTCCAAACCCATTTGATTTTCAATTTGTAGAACACTCTTTTTTCATGTAATTAAAATGAATGACGATACAGATAGTCAAGCTCCAAAAATGACAACAAAAAAAGTCATAAAAGTAGTCCATAACAACTAATCATACATTGTAAGAAAAAAATCCATAGAAAAACGTAAAAGGTATTGGCATTTTCCTGCCAGGACATCCGTTTAAGGAAATTTATAGATATTTCCTTTAAACCCCAAAACATGTCATGTCAAAATATGGATAAAACACCTGTAAAAATTCAGTACTGATATTCCTAAATATTAGCACATATATTAGTATATTAGTCCCTATTCTTACAGACTTTTCTTAGCTTGTGTGTCTTCATAAGACTTGGAACATGTAGTACCGATGTCAGTTTATGATTCTTATGGTGCTATTTTGTCATGTTGGAGCTTGCCATGCTCATTTTCATTGGAAAAGAGCGGCCAGTACATTTATCAACATTTTTTCTTTTGTGTTCCATGGAGGAATAGAAAGTCATAACGGTTTGGAAGAAAATGAAGGTGTGTAAATGATGACAGGTAAACTATTCCTTTAATATCCATTTCACATTCAAACATCCCATTCAAATGTTTACAATTCGCCTACAAAATATCCAAGCCTGAGTACATTCAATACAAGTAGTATGAGTGTAGGGCTCATATCCTTTTAAGACAAGGAATAAATGAGTTTTGTTAATGGAAAATGAGAGTTATGTGGAACCATTGTCTCCACGTAACAAAAGTATGAATTAACAGAAGAAATGTTAAAGGGATTAATGATGATTTTACTAAATATATTACACTGCAATGCAGTTCTGGTGGTTGTACAAAACACTCTTATCCTATGAAATATGGGCTCTTAAAAAAAACTTATGCTAGTTTATAGCATTTACAATGGTCTGGTATATGCCACAGTGTTTATTGAGTCAAACGAGTTTCAGTACTTTTAGTAATGGGTGCATTTGGACCTCACATTAGTCATTTAAAACATGCATTTTGTTTCTTAGTTGCTTTTCCCCTTTATGTCATATTTTAATTGAATGAATTTGAAAGAGGTCAACATATGTTTGTTAAGCTAAGTAAGGTCATTAGTACAACATTTGTACTAGCAGACCGGTCCAGCTGGCCTTCCATATGTAGGGCTTTCATTGTGTCTCTTTAAGCGAGATATGGATGCAAAGGTATGCCCTTGCCTAAATAAACATGCTGTGGCAGACGTGTGGGGAATACAAATGCTCGCTGGTCTACTTACCCGGTTTTGCCACGTGCACTGAGGTGCCCATTTAAGATGCATGTTTGATTAACACAACACACAGAACCGAGCAATGACAAACCAAGAAGAGAGATGCATGGAGTATAGTATCACAGGAATGAGGTAGTGGTGACAGCTTTGATAAATGAAAAAGGCAGTCTGCAGAAAATATGACCTCTCAATTAACAGATTCTGTGAATTATGGTGTATACACTTCGTCCCTGAATTTCCCATTTGATTATGAATTAAAAACCCAAAGTCAAACTTACGAAACGGGTTTGATAAGGTCATTTGTAAAATTAATTTCTGGACGATTTTAAACCGTTTATTAGACCAATATACAAGGTTAATATTTCTCAGTGTTAATTGCATTGTGCCATCACAAACGAAATTAAAACATCTTAATATATACTGCGATTTAATTGTTCAGAAAGATTACAGGGTTGACAGTTAAATGACGATAATGAGTAAAATGCTGATACTTCTACATATCCACTTTCAATGATAAGTTGTTTAGAAAAGACAACACTATAACATTAAAATATTTTTATTACTGGGCTCAGTAAGATTTTTTTTAACATGTTTTTGAAAGAAGTCTCCTTTGCTCACCAAGGCTGCATTTATTTAATCAAAAATACAATAAAGAAGCAAAATTGAGAAATACTATTACAATTCGAAATTATTTTCTGTTTAACAATATATATTTTCTCTGTCTTTACTGTCATTTTGACCAATTTAACACATCCATGTTGAATAAAAGTATTATTTCTTTTCTAATTTGTATTGACCCCAAACCTTTGAGCAGTAGTGTATGAAAGACGAAAATGGCACTCATTTTGTAGAATGACCAAAACAATAGATCAAACTATTCATTTACAAGTTATCAGATATAAATTTACATTTTAGCTAAACAATATATTGACTCTAAGGAGGTTTGATCTAATTGCTATTTTTAAGGTTTTAAATTAATTGTACATTTTAATCCCAAAATATCATGTTTTCCCAATCAGGACTCTACATACAATTTCCCTCAATTGGTAATAAAGATTGAAAGATACTGCTTGAGCTGAGAGTCACAATGAAGTTGACAGTCAGCATTTTCTCATGCTGGGGTGTGAAAAACTGTCAGAATGACAGCAGCAAAGCTGCAGAATTGTTATATCATGCCCCAGATGGCAATTCACAGAGAAATCCAATACAGACACTATAAGCTAGAGTTCAAAGTCACTGAATGCCATCATAAAAAAGATGTGTATATATATATATATATATATATATATATATATATATATATATATATATATATATATATATATATATATATATATATATATATATTACAAAGGCTCGGGTCAGTAAAGACTTGCATCAGAGGTCTATTATTTGGCTATAAACCACAACAAAAATTCCATAGACATAAAGAAAGAAAAAAAAACCCTGCGCATTAGAGGAATGTTCAGGGAATACAATCTAAGACGTCTCAGAGGTATTTTCTGCCTTTGTCATTTTTCTTTTACACAGCTGGATGAGTTGTAAGTGAGTTACTAACCTTCCAATAGTGTTAGGCAGTGAGGTGAGCTGGTTGTCATCAACTTTTAATGTTGTCAACTTTTTCAACTTTCCTGTAACATTATAAAGATACATCATGCACAAGTAATCTTATATACTGAATAACCCCTAAAACCCCAAATATTTCCAACAAAGCGAGCAGTGGAACTTCACCTATTGAATCAGGTAACTGTTGCAGCATGTTGGAGGAAAGAAGTAGGTCCTCTACGGACTCACAGCCAGAGATATCTGCATCTAGACTCTCAATCCTGTTCTTGGCCAAGTCTAGATATCGCAGCTGCCTCAGTTTCCCAATAGACTTCGGCAGACAACAAGAGAGATAAATGAAAGAAATCATATATTATACTTTATACATATAGTCCAGTATCTATATTAAAATGTCATGTCAACTTCCAATAGTTTCCACAAAGATTTTGTCATCATTTCCTGGCACTCAAGTACTTTTAAACCCAAATAATGAAATGTCTGAATGACAAGGAACTGATTATATAATGATAAAATGTTAATTTAGCCTTACTGGTATTATACCTACAGTATATGTATGAAATCTATAACAGGATTGACAAGGTATGCTGATATTTCGTACATGCAATATATGCCACTCTGGAAATCTATTCTACTTTTGAAATTGTGAGTGGATGTATCCTGTGCTTACCCCTGGTATAGTTTGTAATGAATTGTTGTCCAGCCACAGCTCTTTTAAACTATGGATCTGCTCCAGCACTTCTGGCTGTAACATCAAAGAGGGTCATGACCAACAAAAGAACAATATATAATACAGCATCACAAATGAAAACCAATCTATTAAATCTATATGGTATACACTCTTAAGCTGCTTTTCCACCGTCGGGCCAAATGAAAGGTAAGGAACAGTTCCAGTAGTATTTCCACTTGAGCTTGGTTCGGCACGGCACAATTGCAAAACATGGCCAACTGTGCTGGTAGAATGCGTGTAGTGACTCAGAATTGGTCTCTTGTCTGTTGCCTGGCAGACAGTTTGTCTGTAGCTGGCCAAGCACACTATTTGAGCGAAGTTAACGCAAGTTAATAATACAATTAAAAGAAATATCTGATCATCCTTCATAACATGGTCGCTATTTACATTTCATATCATCTGCTAACTCGTGCCTTACCAAGGCAACTGAAGTAAACCATCTGTGTGGCTGTTTGCCACACAGTGGAAAATAAACCATATCCATACCGGCTGGGCCTGATCAGTGTGAGAATGGTTTGGCCCGACGGTGGAAAAAAGTTTCAATGGGGTTCTATGGGTTCTTGGTTCAATTTTAAATAAACCCTCTATGCCAAAAAAGTTCTATATAATTGGAAATGTTTTAAATGAGAGCAAAATACTTTCACATTTTAAAGGTTATTTTACAATTTACTGTATCTAGTTATACAGTATGTTTACAAGCTGCTCTATTAAAATTAAAAATGAATCAAAAGAAAATGTATTAATTAAAACTAAATCCATAAAATAATCCCATGATGGAAACCCCAAAAGGTTTTATATGAAGTGCCTTAACCCTTTAAGGTTCTAAATAAAACCTTTTCTTCTAAGAGAGTACCTTTTTTTTTTTTTTTTTTATCTTCTCAGGGTGCATCATATAATGCTTTCCTTGGCAACATTTTTGGCCTTTAACATATATGAAATAAACCTCCAAATTGAAAGCTCAGACATTTGGTGAAAAATGTAATGGTTCTGGGGCTTGAAACAGCTCCTAGACAGAGACACTATGTGGTGATACATGTAGCTATTGTAAATCCTCTGAGAACCTTAATTTGCTTATCTACATCATCCAAGATATTCAAAAAGCAAAATCAAATAAAAACATTACTTTGAAAAGGAAATACTGGAGCCTGTTTTTATTTCAGAAAATCACTTTAGAGTGGGTATTACATATTAAATCAAAACACTTTAGAGCACATCCTTTGAATCATTATAAGCACAAATATAAGGTGATGAAACCAATAACCAATTCTTATAAAATAAAAGCAAGATTCCAGAGGCCTCAAAAACACATTATTGTTTTAAATTGAGTTTCAAAAGACCCAAATCCTCTGTGTGCTGCAGACTCATCCAGTTTTTAATGGCTTCTCTCTGCTTTTCTCTCTTTGAGCCTCAGCATCTGTCCCTTCATGATCGCCTCAGCAAGGACTTCAATTAAGAAACTATCTGCAGCTCAGAGCACCACACCAGCCAACATCTGCCAACATCACAGAAAAAAATCTGATATTCTGACAAACGCCTCATGCCGTTTGACTATTCTCAACACCCATTGTTTGAGGACTGTGAGCTGTTAGAGAGAATATCTCTGTAAAAGAACATGACACCAACAGAGCTATAATACATATGGTTGTTTTCAGGCTGTGCAACTGCTATGTCATGATTACCTGACATGATGCAATGCACCAACAAATACTTGAGAAAACCGCTGAGTAGTTTCAGTTGAGGATTATTGCTTGTAAATGTGCTGTTGTTTTTCTCATTAAAGATTTGGTACTTCCATGAAAAAGTACAAATCAGGGCCTGAATCTCATTGAAATGAGATGCTTAACCTTCAACCGGAGAAGGTGAAACTAAATATTATATGAGCTTTTTAATTTTCTGTTCATTTTACGAGGCTTACAATTTTTGTAGCTGTTACCAAAACTAAGAATATGTCTGATTTTGTGTGATTCTGTCATTTACTAATAAAACATGGAATGAATGAATGAATGAATGAATGAATGAATGAATGAATGAATGAATGAATGAATTAGTCAGTGAAATTAGTTAATCATGAAAAGTAGTTACTACAATGAAACTAACAACAATTTCAGAGGTTATATAAAAGTTATATGCAAATGTTAAAATTGACACAGTCAAGGACAATACCTTTGAGGTGAGACAGACCAAAAATCCCCATTATCACAGATATTTAAAACCAGCTATTTTTTCAGACAAGGTTATTCTTAGGTTTGATAATAGTTTACTTCTATAGTTTATAGTTATACAAGAAAACCAAAGATGTGTTCCTCTAATGTCTTCAAAAAGTAATGGGACTAATAGCAAAAAATATTGCTATTAAAGGGGCTTATCAAGAATGTAGTTCAAGAAGATAGGGAGCTGAGCACAAATAAAAATAGCACTGATGGGGCTGCCAAAAGGAAAGGCCAAAAGTTATTTGAAAAGTCATCCTGAAATGGGAAACAGAGATTGAAAGTCCAGACAGCAGGACCATATAGTGTTGATGGGTGTTCTCTTATTACTTGGGGGCTTTGAGCAGTAAAGAACGCTTACTGCAATGCCAAACCATCTGTTCCCTTTGGAAGCATTGATGCGCGCATGCATTTTTTTCATCACCCAAGGACAAAGTGCCCTGGATATTCCAAACGTGTGTATGACACTGATACAAAGTTTAAAAAGTAATTTCACAGCTCTATAAACTTCACCTGTTTGGTACAGGAAAGCTTCAAATACGGCAGAGCAAAAATAAAATATGTAGAAAATAATGTAACATAGTTATATATAGTGAATTCAAAGTTGATATTATTACACAAAGTATACTTATACTGTAAGTATACTTTTATACAATTTAGTCACAAGTAGTATTAAAATAGAGTATACTACTAGTACAATTAGTTTATTATCGATATTGTGGATTTATTGCTTCTGATAAATACATCGATATCGATTTATCACCCATCCCTAGTTTAAAATGTTTTTCCAGCCATTATTACAGATGTTTCCAAAATGGCTCATTGGAATGGACCAGTTTTAAAAACAACAAACATCTCATTATCGAATTATCACAAAGCAAAGTCATTATTGGAAGAAGTCTGCTATTAATGGCTAATTTGGAGTTCAACTGCCACAGCTCCTCTAGACACAGTAACTTGCCCGCTCACAGACCTGTTCATTGATTTATACTCAAATAAATGAATGCAAGACTGCCAGCATCAAGCACTGAAAGAAACTGCTGTAGGCATGTTGTGAGTGGGGCTACCTGGGATACGTATGATAAATTCCCTGCCATTGTTTACTCCAGCTTGGGTGAGCCAATTAAATGCAGCTCAGTGGTGAACGTTCTGTCATGGCAAGCGCTACGTGTTTGAACCAATTCATGAATAATGGATCAGGGCATGATGCAACCAACGCAGTGCAGCACCAGGGATCAGACAAGAGACTCTGGGAATGGAGGCAATAGCTTCCCCTACTCCCTCTTCAATCCCCACTAAAGCCAAAATCCATGCTGGGTAAAGACTGAGTGAGGTAGCAGCTGTCCCATTGATAAAAAGTGTTCAATAGGAGAACATCTTTCTTACCATTTCAGAGAATTCATTGCTTCCCAAGTCTAACCGCTCCAGTTGCGAAAGCCTATGAATTGACCTGCAACATGACAAGAAAAGAAATCAAAACTCAATTGATATATAAGCTATGAACTGTTAAATGCACCTTTAATGTTTTTATTTAAAGGACTAGTCCACCCAATAAAGAAAAGTCTGTAACAATTTACTCGAATATTTGTGATGACTTAGCCCACATTTAATTGTCGCATGTGGGCAAAAACCTCTCTCCCAGTTTGGAAAACATTCCTTCATTCATTCTGGTTTGGAAGGAAGGATGGGCGGTATTATTGGTGGCAGATAAAAATAGTCTTGAACCAGGACATATGAACAAGTCAGCAAGCATAAACCACCGTGTGCAATATGTGTCCCTCTCTAGAGGAGTCCAGAGGTCTTCCCCACTGTGACAAATGACATTGTAGACTCTGCTACACTGACTCTGCTATACTAACTCATGTCACATTGCTGAGGGATGAACAAAATTAATAAATAAATAAATGACATTTCTCGTCCGGAAAGACAACAGAAGAGTTTTATATATTAATGCAATTATTTGAAGTAGCATTAAATTCAAACATCAATATTGCCTTATTTGCTCATCTGTTATAGTAGGTGTAGTGACGAAAGCTCCATCTCTTTACATTTGAAGGCAGTCTAAGTAAAGAAATTCAAATAGAATGTAATCAAAAGCTTTGTGGGGGAAAAAAAACTTGACAAGAAAATAAAGCAGAAGGACACCCTTAAAACGATAAAAAAAACAGCCTCTTTATGAATCTAAATAAACATTTTGATGAGCCACTCAAGGTTTTCCTATACCAAACCATTTTCCTTTGCTTTTTAATGGCAATTACTTACTTTGGCATAGTTTTCAGGTGATTCTCACGAAGCTCCAGGATCCGTAATTTAGACAATCTGAAAAACAGTTTTTTTAGAAACTCATCTCAAGGTTTTTTCTAAAGCAAACACAGAGGGATGAATTTACTAAACAGTTCTTCCACTTCACATGTGGTATTTGCGCACAAAAAATACATATTTATCAATCACTCACAATGCAGTTTAACCAGACGCATTAATGTGCCCTTCTAGCTATAAATGTTCAACTTAGCTCTATTTACTTGCCATAATTAACATTTTGTTACCACCTTCTAAAAGAGCATGGAAAGACAGATTAAAAGAAAATGAATCAAATGCTATAACGCAGACAGTCTGTGCAAATACACAGTGTTGTCAGGGCAATTCATTCTTAGTGAGTTCCTCCAGATTCTAAATGCAACAGCCCTTGACCAATGTCAGCTGCAATAATGAATCCCCTTTTCTCCAATGCAAGTGAAATAACCATTCTTCATTAAACCCAATATGAGCCGCGAGAACCCATTTATTCATGAAAGCTTTAGGCAAATCACTGCCAGAATCAGCACCATGCTGCTCCTTGGATACAAAATAACGTCTAAAAATAAAAACACTACGATGACAACTACAAGAATGAGACCGACTCAGACAGGTGTGTTAAAGAGCTGTTTCACAATTCCCAGCAGAGCAGGAACAAAGAGGCCCACGATGAAGCTCTTACCTCCCAAAATTGGCAGGCAGGTATTCAAGGAAGGCGTCATTTAAGAAGAGCTGTGTCAAGTTGAGGAGCTGGGTGAAGCCGTCCGGGAGCCTGCAGGAACAGAGAGGTGATCAGACCCTCTCAAAGGCCAGTGCCCTTAAGATTTGATAAGCGTTAAGTACTTCAAAAGCGGTGAGAGCCATCTGTAATCCCTCTACACTTCCCCTTCTACTGGCTCTGTTAGCATCCCAGTAAATGGAGTCACTTGAGGGCTGATTTAATCATGAAGAAAAGGACTCTCTGCAGAGACCATGCACTGGATCCTGAATGTTTGATCCTCTATCATAAACTTCTGAATCAAAGATTTTAAGCTCAGCTTCAGACTGAAGGCCAAAGGAATAAATTGAGCTAAAAATAGAAATGCATGTCTAATCTCTCCTTGAGTGGAGTTTGGTTAATTTTTAAGGCATGATGTCTACTTGCAATATGCAGAATTAATGCACAAATGTGCTTATGATTTAACATTTTGTTTAATGGTTTTAATAATTAAGTTAAAAAGATAGAAAATATCTGAAAATATCTAGAATTTACATACTGTACGTTCACTTTTATCTTAAGAAAACCAGATCAGGAACAGAATAAATACAGCCAATCCATATTCTGTATGATAAAAAAAACTGTAGACAGGAAACAGAATTTGAAGGAAATGGCAATAGTAGAAAAAATACTTCAAATTACATGCTTCTTTTTATTCTTTTTTTATAATTATTATTCACATTTTTAGTATTACCATCTCAAAATTGAGGGACTACATGGAAAACTTTTTTTTCTTTAATGCATCACATCACAACACCATTTAAATAAACCAGCAAAGGCTAATGAGATTAAGGGGGGACTTACAAAATGTAAAATAAATAAATAAACATGGATTCATCAACTACCCATATGTACATAATACAACAATTATCAAAAATGTAAGGTTTCAAGAAATGTGAGCAGCTCTACTTACTTGGCTATAGGATTTACACTGGCCTCCACAATTGATAGACATTTACAGCATTTGATGTTGTCAGGAAACTCTTGAATACCTGGAATAAAGCCAGTTTTCCATTGTTAATACATTAGTGTATAAAGGTACAATCATACCATATGAATGACCAATGAATTAAAAAGCAAATATAGAATAAACTGAGTTAAGGATATACCATTTTTACTAATATCTAACTCCTTTAGATTCACAAGGCTGGCGATGGTGGTTGGCAGGCTGGAGAGGTCATTGTCAGGCATGCTCAACTTCTTGAGCGCTTGACAGTTGAAGAGTTGCTGAGAAAGACGGAAAAATAGAGAGATCTAGTTGAAGGTTGTGTTCATTTTTTTGGTATTACAGTATATGCAGCAATGGCCCTGAGTATTTTCTTGTGTTATAAAATAAAAATGTGAATTTTCACACTACACTTAACCCTAAGTTAACATATTTTTAAATCACAATTTAACCCTCTGGGCTTCTTCGCCCGAAAACGGGCGAAAACTTGAACGTTTCGAATTGTTTAATTTTTTTGCTTCATCGGATGGGGGTGAAACTTGGTGACTTTTCTTTTATTACCTATATGAACACACAAAAAAATCAAGGAGATGATTCTGATATGTTAAAGGGTCGTAAAAAAAAAAGTCACACTTAGCTTCCTCCCGCCCGAAAACGGGCGACATAGGAAATGAATGGGAAATACGAAAAAATAGGAAAACTCAGAGAAACTTTTGGTGGTACAAGCTACAGATCAGCCACTGTGCTAAAAAAAAGTGTACAGCAATGAAGGGGTGACACTCTAGAACATCAAGAGTGCAAAAAAGACACCCTCCCCCCCACACACACACACCCACACACACAAACACACACACACACACACACACAGAGAAATGAACTGGTAAGACTGAAACAGCAAATTTTGCCCCAAACTATATAAAAATGATATAATCATAATAACTCCAAAACTATAGCAAGGAGAGTCAAAAGGTAGGTATCGTTTGAAAGAACTCTTTTTAAATTTTTTGAAAATATAAATTACATTACATTTGGACATTGTCCCGCCAAGAAACGGTGGATAAAAGACAATATATATATATAATTTTTATTATGATTTTGCATATCTTTCATATTTGTCATGGAATAACTCAGGAAGGAAATAAGGTAGGAGGAAAATTCTTTTTTAGTGAAGTCCCCCTACATGTTAGCTGCATCTGGATAAAAAAATAATAATTTTTGGATAAAGGAATCAAAAATTACAGCATTTTGAAAAGAGACAGCCTTTTTGTACAGTCTTTCACACCCCCTCATGGGCAATTTTTTCTCCATGAAGAATATCTTGTCATAAAAGCAATAGATTATGTTAATTTTGGGCTCATTTTAATTGTAATAATATGCTGTAAAAAATGAAGTGCCATTTTCAATTATCTGAGAATGTTTCATGAGCTGTATGATGTTTTTGACACATTGCAGTACATTATTTTATAGATTATGAAAAAAAGAGAAATTCTATGTATCAGCAAATAACTCAGCAATACTTAAGAGTTTTTCAAAGTGGATACATTCACTGTAAAGTTCAGACTCTAAGCTTTCAAATGACATCAACTTTGTGTTTATCAAGGCAAGGTTTTTGAAAAATATGGTAATAAATATTTTCGCAGCTAGGTGGCGCCTGCTGGCGGTACACTTGGTTTTAGAGGGATTACTCAGCACTCGTTAGGAATTAATACATTTAATTAGATGCATTAAAAAGCTGAGATTCTAAGCTTTAAAATGATATATAATTTGTGTTGTTCCATTCAGTGGTTGATTAGTAATAAATTGTTTTCTTTCCGAATGGGAATAAATCAAATAAATAAATAAAAAAGCTATAGGCCGCCTATGGGCGGTTATAGGACATGACACAAATTAATACATTTTGAAGCCACTAGGTGGCGCTCTTCTCACTTGAAATATTTTTTTTTTTTAGGCCTGCACTCTAATTTGATGTGAAATGTTGCATTTATTGAAAAATAAAATAAAATAAATAAAATAAAAATATATATATTAATTCTAATGGAAAAAATAGCTCATAAAAATTACATAATTAATGCAAAGTATCATAAAAAATTCTAAAAATTCTATATAATAATCAGAAAACATTATAGAACAAAACAATATTTGAATGGTTATCCTAGGACAAAGTTAAGTACAATTTTAAGGCTTCGCCCGTTTTCGGGCGGGAGGAAGCTAAGTGTGACCCAATTATGAAGAAGCCCAGAGGGTTAAGATAACATTTAACACTGGATAAAATGGGTGGTAGTTTCTTGAGCCATGCTATATTTGTATACTATGCTATATTTGGGCTTTAACCAAATACTTTATAAACTTACTTAAAAATATCCAAAGCATTGGATAAAATCTGTCTCACAACTTTACATAATCGTGTATTACCCCTCACTACCATCTCATTAAATAATGTTTGATTTATTTACTCTAATAAATATTTAAGGAATAATTGACGTATAATAATTAGAATGACATACAATAAAAATAATGCACACCTAAGGTGGTAATTAGGTGTGCATTATTTTCTAATAATTCAATGGCCCGGAGTCAATTATTCTGCTATATTACATTTACCACACCTCAAGACATTGTTCAGATGTTGAATTTCAAGACATTTCTCAGGTTTTTGTGTGTGGGCCTGCTTTGCTAATTTGAATGTTCGTCCAACAATCGGATTCAAGTATTCAACAGCCCCGTAGTAGAAGTATCTTTAAAAGAAACACTATGTCCTTTCAGTAGAATTGTTTGAAAAATATCCTCTATAAGGTTTCGTAGCTGTGTACAGATAACTATAAAACCATTTAAAAATCAGCCAATATCACAGTCATTCTTCATCCTTATGGTCCTTGTTTGATATTTTACTGCTAGGAGTACAATAACATCACCCAGGAGCTAGGGAGATTTTTTTATTATATAATTGTGCTTAAATATTTTGTCAAAATATGCCATGTCAACTCTGTCACACAATCTGTTTGGTATTTTTGAGCTGACAACCATCTTTAGTTTCAATTAATTCATTCACTGAAGTGAATACAAAAAAAAAATGATGATGGGTTCCACAAAAAATCAGAAAAACTGTTTTTAACATTGATACTAATAAGAAATGCTTCTTGATCACCAAGTCAGCATATTAGAAGGATTTCTGAAGGATCATTAGACACTGTGACTGGAGTAATAGCTGCTGAAAACCTGAATACCCAAGATTAATAACTTAAGCATGAAAAGTGTTAAACAAGAAACACCTTGTTAACTCTGGGTTTAGAATGGCACTGAGTTCTAAGGAGTATATCAGAATAAACGCTATAGACAAAACAGTCAATAATATTAATAAACTTCAATTATGGAACACTTTTAGTGCTTTATAAGTAAACAATCACATCAAAAATCACAATGCACAATTTTGTTGTCTCTACTGCTGTTTAAGATTATGTTCAGGAGTTGATGTATCCACTGTTAGGCAGATATTATGCATGTTTAAGCTGACACTTGACAATTTACCTTAGGCAGCTCCTCAATCTGGTTGGCGTCAAGGTAGAGCTCTTCTAGTGTGCGCTCGAAGCTGAAGATCTCCTTAGGGACCTGCTGCAGGCTACAGTGGGAATAATCCAGCACTGAGATGACCTCCTCCTCCCCCCGGAAGCATCGACAGGGCACCAGGCGGCCGATGATCTTCCTCTTAGTAGTCATCTCCAGACACTGCACTTTAGGAAGAGAAAGGAAAAAGAAAATGCTAGTTTAAAAAACACATACAGAAAAGGGATTCT
The DNA here is from genome assembly GCF_964197995.2 of Scardinius erythrophthalmus. NCBI lineage: Eukaryota > Metazoa > Chordata > Actinopteri > Cypriniformes > Leuciscidae > Scardinius > Scardinius erythrophthalmus. Next base: position 17,676,587 of record NC_138232.1, on the reverse strand, counting down.
CAGAAGTATAGCTGATTCATTAAATCACACACATATTCACACTAAAAACATTCTACAATATTAAAGCTGGTATCGTTTAATTGTACAACAAATTGCAGAGTACCAATGTGTCTCTATAATTGGTACCAAAAGCAAAATTGTCTGGAGCTTTGTGTTTTATTCGAGCTGAGGTTGAGATTTTTATTACCCATGAACCTTTCTATAGGCTATCATTATCTTCACTTATTACACGGCTCTCTAGATTACTTGCTTCTCATTGGAAAATTGTGGCATTGATCAGTCAAACACTACATTTATATTTGACAAGTACCCATAGCAACAAACCGGTGTTACTTTCATGTCTCTTGTATCACTCCATGGTCTCTCTCTTTTCAGCGTAAGTTGATATACCCAATTGCTGACATTTTTGCATCTCAAGTTTAAATTTTTTTTTTTTCTAAAGTGATTTTTATACACAATAGATTTTTAGACCGTTTGATACGTTATTAGAAGTTCAGGATTCTCCAGTTTAAGCGTGAAAAAAACGAACCATAGGAGACACAAACAACTGAATGATAGAGCACTTAAAACCGACAAAGACATGTTAGCATTGTAGCTAAATGTGTTAGATACTGTAACTAGTTAATATATACTCACCTAAAGGATTACTATGAACAACATACTAATACTGTGTTTGACCCCCTTTCGCCTTCAGAACTGCCTTAATTCTACGTTGCATTGATTCAACAAGGTGCTGAAAGCATTCTTTAGAAATGTTGGCCCATATTGATAGGATAGCATCTTACAGTTGATGGAGATTTGTGGGATGCACATCCAGGGCACGAAGCTCCCGTTCCACCACATCCCAAAGATGCTCTATAGGGTTGAGATCTGGTGACTGTGGGGGCCATTTTAGTACAGTGAACTCATTGTCATGTTCAAGAAACCAATTTGAAATGATTCGAGCTTTGTGACATGGTGCATTATCCTGCTGGAAGTAGCCATCAGAGGATGGGTACATGGTGGTCATAAAGGGATGGACATGGTCAGAAACAATGCTCAGGTAGGCCGCGGCATTTAAACGATGCCCAATTGGCACTAAGGGGCCTAAAGTGTGCTAAGAAAACATCCCCCACACCATTACACCACCACCACCAGCCTGCACAGTGGTAACAAGGCATGATGGATCCATGTTCTCATTCTGTTTACGCCAAATTCTGACTCTACCATCTGAATGTCTCAACAGAAATCGAGACTCATCAGACCAGGCAACATTTTTCCCGTCTTCAACTGTCCAATTTTGGTGAGCTCGTGCAAATTGTAGCCTCTTTTTCTTATTTGTAGTGGAGATGAGTGGTACCCGGTGGGGTCTTCTGCTGTTGTAGCCCATCCACCTCAAGGTTTTCCGTGTTGTGGCTTCACAAATGCTTTGCTTGAGTGGTTATTTCAGTTAAAGTTGCTCTTCTATCAGCTTGAATCAGTCGGCCCATTCTCCACTGACCTCTAAGCATCAACAAGGCATTTTCGCCCACAGGACTGCCGGATACTGGATGTTTTTCCCTTTTCACACCATTCTTTGTAAACCCTAGAAATGGTTGTGCATGAAAATCCCAGTAACTGAGCAGATTGTGAAATACTCAGACCGGCCCGTCTGGCACCAACAACCATGCCACTCTCAAAATTGCTTAAAGGGATAGTTCACTTTGAAATTAAATTTTGGTATGTTTTAGCTTACCTCAAGGGCATCCAAGATGTAGGTGTCTTTTTTTCCGCAGTAGTTTCAATTTTGATATTTTTAGGTCAAACCGTTCTTGTCTCTCAGTCATTTGATGCAGGTCTATGGACACTGTCTCAAAGAGCATGCACAGAGTCCAAATTAAAACAATTCCCCATCGTCCAAATTAAACAATTCCCCATCGTAAGTACACATTGATGGCCTAAGACACGAAACGAGCGGTTTGTGAGAGAAAACGAACAGTATTTATATCGTTTTGACCTCTTATACACAGCCACGTCCAAGTGAAAAAGACACCTACATCTTGGATGCCCTTGAGGTAAGCTAAAACATATCAAAATTTAATTTCAAAGTGAACTATCCCTTTAAATCACCTTTCTTTCCCATTCTGACATTCAGTTTGGAGTTCAGGAGATTGTCTTGACCAGGACCACACCCCTAAATGCATTGAAGCAACTGCCATGTGATTGGTTGATTAGATAATTGCATTAATGAGAAATTGAACAGGTGTTCCTAATAATCCTTTAGGTGAGTGTATGTAACTTGTATCACAGATTGATGATGATAATAATAATAATAATTATACATTTAAAATAATAATAATATTGTAATATTATTTCAGTGATAGGCAGATTGTTTAGATAATCGACAAGTAAACTAAATAATATAATTTCAACTAAAATTAGTATTTCATGTTCATGTTTGTTTTAGCAATATTGGTGTAAGAAACATGATAATCAACAGCCAAATGTGCTAAATCATAATATACTTTTGTCAGGGGTTTTATATATATGTATGGCATTTTTATGCCTTTTTTTCTCTTTAATTTACAGCAAATAAAAAAGAGACCAGGCCAGATTCTAAACCTGCATCACTTTGTGCACGACAGCTCCAACATTTATGAAAGAATTTGCAGTCACAAACTTCTGAAATATCAACTTTCCACTATAATCTATCAATCAGACTTCCATAACGAAAATCAAAATCATATATTAGTGGGGAAAAAAACAGCCTCATCTTGCTGGACAGGGTGCTGTAACTGAGTCGGAAGACCTTACCAGATCTCTCATTAAATGCACCACATCCCCTTAATTCAAACCATGAGATGAGCATCATAAGGTGACTAATAAAATAACATCTGCTCTATAAGACAAAGACAATCTGACATAAAGACTCAATGCTGTACTTCAGAGGTGTTAGTGTGCAGTAACCTGTGTCATAAATCAAAGCAGTTTATCTGATTTAGTTTATCATGAAAGTTCCTTTAACACCTATGAGAGAAACCCATCTGGGAGCTAATTGCAAATATCAGTCAGCGAAAAAGGAAGCAGTATAACACAAAATTGCTTATATCAATCAACTGTGACGAGATTTGTCTCTACTGCCTCTGACCTGACAAGAAGCCAAAGAGAGAGAAGAGACACGGCGGGCATTGTAATGTTCTTCGGGGATGGAAACGCGCTGCTAAAACAATGTTTGAGAGGGCATTAGGGAATAATGTCTGAAATGAAAGACAAGCTGCGCTAATGCAGAGTGCTTTTGTCCCTTGCAAATGCAAATGTATCACTGATAATTAAAACATCCTCAACTCAACAAAGACAAGCAGCAGCTCTGGATGAACGACTACACAGAGGATTCTGGAGATTAAAATTTCAGGAAGAGTTAGTGTAAGAGAGTGGACATTTTAGGCTGCTATTGCTTGAACACAGCAATCAAATATTATCCTGCTGCTCAAAAAAATATGTAGATCTAAATTTAACGTTCATGTATTTGAATTGCATATATAATTCCCATCTATTTGGATTTACACGGTTTTCACGTAAAAAACAAATAAACTTAAACTTGTTATGCATGTATTTGTACATAGATGATTCTCATACATAAAAAAGATATCTGCAATAGTACTAATAAACTCTACGTATTTTAAATAGACAATATGTATCATCAATAAATCAAATGTGTTTTAATCTTATATAACTTTTTTGAATATTGCTTGTTCCACAGCTAACAATTTTTTTTTATACAGTACTTTTTAACAGAATAACTGTTATTGTTTTTACAATTAATATGCTGATTCTAAACAATTTGAACAAATTAATATTTGAACATGATTTCAATCAAATCAATTAAGAAGCAAATGTATAAACTATGGCATAATAATAAACTATGCCATGATTTTTTGTGAGCACAGAAATCTTACCGGTTTCATTTATCATTGACGGACAAATATGCATCACATTATGTTTATTAGTTTATGTTAAAACTCAAACCTCCGAATTTTGAAGAGTAGAGTACAATATTTATGCAGTATAAACTTGAATTCAAAGCAAAGATATTTGTTCTTCCAGCCTGAGCAAAAATGTTTTACCATGAAGATGTATAATTTGCTCATTTGAATAGTTGGCATACCCTTTCATTATGCATGGACTAGCAAAATGTAATATAGTAAGCTAAATGATGAGAATTTTATATGCATTTTCATGTACATCTTACATTCAGCCCTAAATATTTGTTTAGTCTATGAAGTTCCTCATATGGGAAATACAAAGTTTCTTCTATATTATTGTGTGACCATATCACTTCCTCTCACTGATGAAGTCATCTTGAGAGGTGTTGCATAACCAATAGGCAAGAATGATGCAAGAAGAAGGAAGAGTTACAGGACAGGTGATACTTTAAGTGAATGAATCGGATGAAAACAGACTGAGTGTCTGGAGGGGGCATAATTATTTCACAAGACCACTCCAAAAAACATGCAATATCGCTTCAGACAGCTGTATCTGCTTTATCATGTCTCCTTACAGACTTGAGATGTAACATCCTTCCATCTGAATGACTGGCACATGCAGAGAACTGTCAGCCACCATGTGAAAGGGAAACAGCGTTTCCGTGGGGATTGTGTGATAACAAAACAATGACCAGAGATAACTGGTTTTCTTTTAGGAGATGTGCTTGGAGAGAGAGATGATCGGTTCTGATAAGATAAAGTCATGTTCACCCACAAGAAAATATAAACGTCTCAGATAAGATAGCAGGTTTTTCCTCATCTGATTCACTTGTATGTGAACCCTAACCATTTGTACAGCTCTTATGGGTCCTTCAGTGTCCTCTTTTTTGATCCTGAGAAAAGATAATGCCAAGGTGCCACTATAGTCATCACTGCAGCTGAATGAAAATGAGTTTACATAACAAAAGCCTGAATTTAACTGGAAACAAAATTTCTCATTATATAATACACTCAAAACATGCATATTAATGTTCAATTTCTATGCATGAGACATTGTGAAGGGGACAGCATACATTTGACATGCTACAAAGAACTAATGAATTTAAAAAGAAAAAAAATGCACTAATGTTCATAAGGTTTTGTTTGGGGTCACTAAGATATTTTGAAAGAAATCAATACTTTTATTTAGCAAGGATGCATTAAATTGATCAAAAGTGACAGTAGAGATTTATAATGTTGCAAAAGATTTCTCTTCCAAAAATGCAGTTCTTCCGAACTTTCTATTCATAAAAGAATCCTAGAAAAAAATCAATTAGTTCCCACAAAAATATTAAGCAGTGCAACTGGTTTCAACATTGAAAAAAAAACAAAAAACAATTCTAGTGCATCAAATCAGCATATCAGAATGATTTCTGAAGGATCATGTGACACTAAACGTAATGGAGTTACTTTAAATCGTAATAATATTTCACAATATTATTACGATTTAAAGTAACTCCATTACGTTTAGTGTCACATGATACTAAACGTAATGGAGTTACTTTAAATCGTAATAATATTTCACAATATTATAATTTTTCACAGTATTTTTGATCAAATAAATGCAGCCGTAGTAAGCAGAAGAGACTTCTTTCAAAAACAACCTCAGACTTTTGAAGGGTATGAAGTACAATTTAGTATATTCCTGAATTCAAAGTGAATATATTTGTTCTTCCTGCCTGAGCAAAAATGTTTTACCACCAAGATATAAAATATAATTTGCTAATTTTAATAATTGGCTGGTCCAAGCATACCCTTTCATTATGCATGGACTTTCAGAATGTAAAATAGTGCCGTAATACAAAAGTATATGTTTTTAGCATCATGATAAACTATTCAATTCATTTCATTTATATTCATTATTCAAGTATGCAAAGAATACACAAATACTCACTGGTCAGTCAGACCAATATGCACTTTGTGATGTTTAGATTCAAATGTTAGTGTACTGATTACAATTTCGGAATACTTTTTCTGAATATTTTAAGATTAAAAAAATGAAAAAAAAATTAAAGTTGTTTAATGTCTTGTAAAGATGTATGTGAAACCCTGATACTTTTTATATCATCTGTTTATTTGAACGTTCTTCTGTCTACAGTTAGTTTAGATTTTTTCATTAAGAACATCTGAAGCACCTTCCTCTTGTTATTGGGATTATTATCCCTCAGGAGGAAATGTTTGGTTGATTGCTACATTAGACAAATTAATTACTGTAATCATCCACTGTTTCATTTGCCAGTTTTCTGTGGGTACACACATGCCACAAGTCGGGTAATGAGAGCACCCTCAACTTTGGTTCAGGGGAGAAATGGAGAGCAAATTTGTTCTGACTATCATTGTTGTCTTTCATTTTCTAAAATTAAAACTAAATTAGGCCTATGTTAAACTCTAAAGGAATGAAGAGAAGCATGCAATCCAATGACTTTAAAAAACAATCAACAACAACATTTTAGGTTATGAATAAAGGACAGTTGTGCTGTACAATTAATTGTAATTCAATCATGATCATTTCATTCTCGATAAGCATAATTGTCTGCGATATTGTCCCGCTGGTTATTTATCCTGAAACCATTTTTCTATTTCATGTACAAATATTCTGTGTAGTATCAGTTTCTTAATTCTGTACAATATTTGTATTTTTAGGGTGTGTTCACACTTGTAGTTCAAGTTCTCTTGATTCTTATGGTCCGAACCAAAATAAATTATACATTTTATATGTATAAATGTACAAATTATATGTAGAAATGTATACATCTGTATACATTTGTATAAATGTATACAGATGTATAAATTATACATTTAAAATAATTCAGTTCGCTTAGCACTCACACTGTCATTTTTAACACCTAAATAAAAATAAAATAAACGGCTTTTATGACACATTTTATGCTGGAACTGGTCGAACATCCAAAACAATGCTGTGTGCTCGCTGTATGTGCATACCAACCCGATCTCACGGAAATTCGTACGATTTTTATGAGGTGGCTAATTCGTACGAACTCATACGACTTCACTCGTACGCATTTGTAAATTTTTTGCTAAATTGTACATATGTTACGAGTTGACCAATTCGTATGAATTCGTACGAATGACCCACCCCTGACCCCACCCCTAAACCCTAAACCTAACCGCCACTGGGGTTTAGACAAATCATACGAATCCGTACGAGTGAGGTCGCATATTCATATGAATCAGTCACATTTTACTCACTTGTACGAATTTGTACGAATTGGTCTTGAGATAGCGTTGTGCATACATATGATAATATATGATGAAGCTGAGAACTCATGCAGAGCTCATAAAATGGAGTCAAAACAGCCGCAGGTATTCCTCAGTCACACACAAACGAAAATCTGCTGCAAGGTTTTGATGCCTGTACCGAACTGTGATGGGCAACGACTATGACAAGAAAAAAACTGGTATGCTTGAGTATTCTGTAATTTTAGGGTCGCATCTTGGGACATGTCCTGTTTGTGCTTCCTTTACATGTCTTTGGTCTGTGTTGCATTCATATTTCAGTCGAACTGCACCAGAGTTTGTTTGGAAACGGACTGAGACCCACCTTTTCAGGGGTCTCGGCCCGCTTGTTTGGTGCGCGCCAGGATTCGGATGGCAGCGTTCACACTTATTCAAATAATCTGCACTAATAGAACAATCGCACCGGAGTTAGTTTTAATCGAACCAAACCTGACAAGTGTGAACACACCATTAAAGATCATAAAAGCTTCCTAATAATAAAAAAAATCATTTTAAATGGAGTATAGCTTGTATGCCAACTTTCTAAAATAATTCCATGTGAGCTATCTATTAGCTCAACGACCTTAGCTCTGGATGATTCAACGCTTCCAACAATGCAGCACTGTTTCTTTTCAAAAGACAAAAGACACATGGAATAAATAAAATAAGATCCCCAAACCTCTATATAATCAAATGACTAAATGTTCACATAACATAAGTATATTAAAGCAATAGGTTTTAAATGGCAGATAGTGTGATTATATTCACAATACAGCACGGTATCTATAGGGCCTTCTTGCTTTTATAAAACAGTTACAACATCATAAAATATTAAGGACACACATTTTCATTAAAATATTTTTTTATTAACTGCTATTATTACACTAGAAACAGTGATTACACTGACATGACAGCACAATGCTATGCAACATAAAATAACAATCCACCTTGGGAGATGTGCAGTGATTTGGTAAGCAGGTCAAAGCTGTTAAATCGTGGAATATAACACGGCTGGATCGATGTACTGACCAATCACGTTCAGAACCAGAACTATCCTTAATTACTTTAAATCCAACACAGAGCAACAACATTTGTATCCAATAGGAAAGCCAGCAGCCGAGTACATACACAAGCAAAGCCTTGAGTGATTTCACAGAGTAGCCAGATCTGCCCAGGGTGCTATGGAAACTGCATGACGCAAGAGCTGCTTCTGCAAAGGCGAGAGGACACATTCACAAGTTTCCCAGCTCCGCTCTAGCAAAATGGCTTAATTTCTGTCTTGCAGTCGCCTCACATAAAGACATCTCCGATTAATTCACTACCATTCCCGTAGAGGATATCTCTGTAATGACTTTGGTGAAGCCAGGCCACATTATGTGAGATCTACAGAGAGCGGAGGTGCCACAAGATGAAATGCTAATAGTGTCGCTCCTCAGCCGGTGAATGAGGTTACATTTATCCTGCCAAACAGACTTTAGCATCTCTTCTGTTTTATAAAGGTTATTTATTTGGCTGAAGCAAGGGGTAAATGCACTCTTAAAAGGAATAAACGCAGAGCATTGCATATGGCCATTAAAAATGCATGTAAATCTAACAACTGCATTCTCAGAGCCACATGCAGCCAGCCTGACACATATTGTTCGTAATAGCTGAAAACTGTTTCCTAGGAAACGACCTCTAGAAGCTGAAATGTATTTTCTTACAATTATTTCACACATTCTTCTCACAGTCAGTAATATGATCCACATAAAGGTCAAAGTTATCACTTTTATAAAAGTTTGAACTTCTAAATTAAATTAATATATAGGCCTATATACGTATATATATCTATATTGGGACACTTTTTGCCATTGAGATGACTATGTACTTTGGACTTGGATACTTGTAAATACAGTACATACGTGTGTGTGTGTGTGTGTGTGTGTGTGTGTGTGTGTGTGTGTGTGTGTGTGTGTGTGTGTGTGTGTGTGTGTGTGTGTGTGTGTATTTATATTTTGTGCTGCTTTATGTGTGTGGATCAATGTTAATGTATGAATAAAAGTGATTGTGTCTCTTGGATTAAAACCCTTGTTTTGATCTCTTGACACAAAAACTACACTTTTTGTAGCAAAGTTTTAGTGAAATTAACTCTCATAGGTTTTATAAACATATCTTCAGTTGTGTTTTAAAGATTAACAAAATGCGTTTATGGGTTTGGAACAACATGAAGGTGAGAAATTGATGACAGAACTTGCTGGTGTGAACTAACCCTTTAAAAAACTAAATAACACATCACATTGACAATTCAAACAAAACACTATTTACACTATTGTCCAATGATATGTTTTTACAGCAGTTTGTTTAAACATCAATAGAAGGTGACAGCTCTAATTGTTTAATGCATTGATTTCACAGTAAATTCTAAATAAATTCTGTGTAAAAACTATTGTATTGTAAGAAGTAACCATTAAATAAATAGTAAAATCCTGCAATTTTTTGTGTACTTAAAACAATCATTATTTCAGTATCGCTTTACAATAAGGTCCCATTAGTAAACTAACAATGAGCACTATATTTGTTACAGTAACGTATTTGTAACGTTAGTTAATACGAACACAATTGTTCATTATTAGCTCAGGTCCATTAAAAAATATAACCAGATACAACTTTTGATTCTAATAATATATTACTAAATGTTAAAATTAACATTAAGATTAATAACTGCTTTATATCACGGGTGATCTGGTCTTGTGTTTGTTTAAGTTCTGTTTTCTGTGTCTGAGTTCATTTCTGTGGTTTTTCATTGATTTGATTATGTTTTGCACCTGATGTTCATTTCATTGATTAATTTACCTATGTATTTATACCCTATGTTTTTTCAGTTCATTGTCCCGTGTTCTATGCGATGTATTCCTGAGTATTTTGGGGTTTTTAGAGTTGTTAAAGGTGCTGTAGGACATCGGTGAAAATGCTAACTTTAGCCTGATAGCACTAAAAGCGTACGTCCCACCCTCCCTGCAAATCGCCGTCTAAACATGCCTCCTGAAAGCACGAACGCGCACAGCCCAGAAGACCGGAGACGACATTACTGCAATACCAATTCATGTGTCATTCACGAGTGAGAAAACATTATAGTACAGTTAGTAACACTACAATACCAAACATAAACATATTCTTAAAAACAGAATTAGATGCAGCACGTTTTTGGTTTGTTTAGCTAGCAAAACTTGTCAGTGTGTAATAATATTTCTTGCATTTCCACGATGAGAGTCTGCTTGGCTCCGATGAAGATAAGATCGTAGATCCTTTGCCAGTGCCACTTGTTGTCGGTTTAGAAGGAAAGTTAGGTTGTTGCTGCTAGCTTGCCATTCTGAACGGGCTGATGACTTATTATGTTTGCGTGAACAGCCTGCGCAGTGGAACGGACATTTTATGGTCCTACGCCTTCCACAGACGACATATATTTATAAAAATACATTTAGACCGCTAAACACAGTCATTGCTATCAGGATGAGGAGACTTTCAACCAGCATAACAAAAAATGTTTCTGCATAGAATTACCTACTACGGCACCTTTAATATACAGTATACCAGCTTATAGCTGCAACTAAATCCAACTCTTTATTTCATCCCTGATGCAACTCACGCTGGCACTTTAGAAGTATTTTATGTTAGTTCATGTTAACTAATGTCATGTTAACTAACGTTACCATTATTTCTAATTAATATAGAGCTTCTGATCTCTTCCAGTGCTGCATGTGTGAGTCTGTGGGTTTTGTTATTGTGGGTGAGTCTGACATTGATCTCCTGGGAGTCCTTCCTCAGCACAGTTAAGCTCAAGGGGGAAACAGAGGATTATATGAACACATCTGAAAATTAGTACAGAAAAATATTCCCCAAGATGGTCGCACTATTGTAGATATTCAAAATGCCAGGTTATTTATACGATTTTCTATTAGGTTTTATTGTAAAAAAATAAATAAAAATAAAACATGGCAAGAATGTTATGTTCCAAAGCCCATTTCTTTCCTACAATTTCATCTGCAGATATATCAGTACATTTGTATTTTCACTGATCGTTTATGCTGTCATGGTGAATCATGCCATCTTCTCCTGTTATTGTCACATGCACTGCCTGCCACATAGAAGATTTCAGAATTAGAGACACGCATCCAAACTTTAATCGAGGATAGTAAGAATGCAAGGGCTCTAGATACGGAAACAGAATACTGCTCTAACTAGATTTGCTGTGTATGACAGAAACCTGGCTAAAACCAGACAATTACATTACTTTAAATGAGTCTACCTACCAATATTACTGTTATAAACATGAGCCTCGTCTGAAGGGCAAAGGGGGAGGTGTTGCTCTTAAAAGAAAACAAACACAACCCTAGGTATTTATTTGATACAGTGGCTAAATTAACAAGAAATAAAGCTTCAACAAGTTTGGAGGTTTCTAAACAGCACGGCAGCAATAACTTTATGAATGTCTTTAAATTCATTCTTTAATTGCAAGATTGATACTATAAGAGAGAAAATTATAACCAAGCAACCATCTACTACAATATCACATCACTAAAACCAAAATGAATAATAATTAATTAGTATTGTTTTAAATATTAAAACTAATTCAAAATTAAGAAACTAATTTCAAAATTATTTTGCCAATTGCAAAAACCAACTGTAACAAATGATTTAGCTTTTAACAAAAAATCTTGGGAGAAACCAGGCTCAGTCGGGGGACTTGTTCTCCTCTGGCCAAACGAAGCAACATATTGTGGTTCATCAGTCAGAATTCAGATTGTGGAATGGTATCATTCCAAATATTAATCCAGCTCCTTCTGCTTGAAGATCGGATTCATCACGCTGGTATCATTCATCAGACAAAACTGGCCATCGGCGTCAGTGAAAAGGTCAAGGACTTGTCTGGTTTATAACCGAATTGAACTTATTTCAGAATTGATGTTCTTTAAAACGGAACTGAATCAACACTGAACTGACTTTAGCTGAAAAAATATGCTTCTTTTCTTTTTAGAGCTGCTTTACAGCCGAATTGAAATATGTTTGCATCAATGAATCATTGGGCACTATTTTAACGATCTAAGAGCATGGTCTAAAGCGCACAGCGCAAGTTCACTTAGGACGTGTCCGAATCCACGTTTATTAGTTTAAAGGGGTGGTTGATTATGATGTCACTTTTGTAACTTTAGTTTAGTTTAGTTTAGGTTAAAGCGCGCAAGCAAGACCATCTACAGGACAAACCGGATTCAACCATATCTTTATGTACACAATAATAATATTTTACATTGTAATCCTATTTTTTTAATATTTGGCTAGGTTGTGTGCTGATGCGTGTACCTGTGTGTGTAATAAGCAAAGTGAAAGTGCGTGTTGGACCCGCCTATGACTATAGGCCACTAATGTGCGACTGCACATTACTAACGCATTCTTTAAATAACAAAAAAAAATATTGTGCCATTGACTTGAGACCAGGTTTCAGTTGGTCAATGGCGCAGTGTATTTCCGTTGCTTCAAAATAGCGACGCGCTAACAATGCGCCTGAACACACCTTGTTTTCAGACCAGCACGCCCATGGGCGCACAAATGGGTGCAAATGTCTTTGCTATTTAAACAACGTGGCGCAGGACGTGAAAATTATAACTGCGTCAGGCTGAAACTAGCAAAAAACACTCGCATTGCGCCAGGTGTATAATGATAGAGCTCATTATTTTGCTGTTGATCACTGTAAAGTTGCTTTAAAACAATCTGTATTGTATAAAGCGCTATAAAAATAAAGGTGACAACTTTACTTGACAGTATGTGATTAAATTACAGAGCAATACAACTCATAGTCAAGGTTTTTTTTTTAATTTACATTATGAAGGACAGAATAAGTACTTAAATAAGTGTTTTCAAATCTTAAATATTTGTCAAGACTAAGACTTTCATGTTTTAAAAAATCAGATTCATATTTTAATGTTAATGGACCCTTTTTACAGACTGTGATGATGAGTTTTTACAGTTATCGACATCGTAAATCTAGTAAAGTTTTTCATATTTAAATTGAAAATATAAATTCAATATATAATTATATATATATTTTTTATATAAATTATATATATATATTTTTTTTTACATAATACACATTTATAACACTATACTTTGTGTTATGACCTTGGCAGTCAAACAAGGAATTAACATGTACAGTATTTGTAAAAAAAAAAAAAAAAATTATTTATTTTTCTTTTGGAGCAAATTGTAAAACAAAAATTATATTTGGTGTCATCTCTCGTCACCACGATAGAAGTTTACCCAACTATGACAACTTCCGCTTCTGAGAAACCTGGAAATGTGAAAAAGGTCAATGCAATAAAATGTTGAGCATTTCTTTAATGCATTCCAACTGAATTACAATAAAGCAATCCGAAAACACATGTCAGCTATGACTAAAAGGTTCTGAAAAAATTATGTAGGTCCACCGTGTATTTTAATTCATTATATGATGTTTTATAAACAAAGTTCGGGAGGAGCACGTTCAAATAAGCAATCCAATCTACTCGTCATCAAACAATTACGTCTACCCTAATCAGCATGACAAGAAGTATATATATATCCACACTGTCAACTCACCAAATATTCCTTGACAGTTTTTCAGCATCCCTCCACCACCCCGACTCCTCACTCTTGGCTTAATCTTTACAGCCAGGAATACGGGGGGAGTACTCTGGGTTCGGGCCGAATACCGAGCCCGGAGCCCTCTCCTCGGACAGCACGCCAAATACGCATTTATTCTATCTAACTTATTTGTAAGTGTGAACTAGTGAAACAAGATGAAAACGAAGGCAAAATGGCAGCGGGTAGATCAGCACATGTGGGCTCCGTGTAATTTTAGAGGGCACAGGATGTTACCATTGGCAGCGTAATTTGCCAGTACACAAAGTATCCTTCGCTTCATGACATGCACTAAAATGATGATAAAGGGTCAATTTGTATTGGAACAGCAGGTAACAGAAACAGATTTACAGAATTTTCTAAAAGCATATTCGTCATATACAGACTTGCTGGGAAAGCACTGTGAGTCTTGGCATTGTTGTTTTTGAAAAGCTGAAGGTCAATCAGAGGCTGCAACAAAGTACAAAAAATATAGTCATGAAAACCGGCTTGATATTGAAAACCGTATCCCGTAGTGCAGTGTCTCTCAACTGGTGGGTTGCGACCCAAAAGTCAGGATCAGTGTCCTTAAGTTATTAACAGTTCATGTTAGTATTGTGTATTTACCATGGTAGTTGTAGTTTCTGTAATCATAACCCAAAATACCCCTTGTAGTGGAATGGTACTTGTAATGTGTCAACCATTTTTGAGACATAGCCTAAATGTGCCTGGTTCAAATTCCTAAAAAAATTGGGTCATGGCTTAATGACCATGGGAAAATGTGGGTCCCATGGCAAAACCAGTTGAGAACCACTGCTGTAGAGACATCTGTCACAAACATTCATGCGTGAAACGGTTGATGAGACACGGATCTTCTGTCTGTTAGTCAAGCAAGCGGATGCCACAAATACTTATAACCCCTCAGAGACATTCTGTTAGGTTCACTGAACAATTGTTACACCTCTCCAAAAAAGAAGTCAACGGTTTAGACATAACTGCTGTGATGACCAGGCAACCTGCTTTCCCTCCATTTGGCTCTGCCCCATTTCTCCTTCTCAATGACCATGACTGCTCAGAACAGCCTCACTGCTGCCTCAGCATGAGGCACGGCTATTTGGCAGACACTGCAGCTTTCTCCAATAATCAGAGGCAGAAGACGTGCAGGAAAACAAATATGCCCCTGGGATCTTCAAACCTATCCTTCCCAGAGCAGAGCAAATAAAGAGCCACGGCTTAAAATTCAGAATCAATTAATGATCCGCTGGCAAGGCATCATTTTGTTTTTTCAATACAAAGTTAAATCAATTATGGTAAAGCAAACTCTTTTGAATTAAATGTACTTCTCCAGAACTACATTTTAAACAGTGTAAATGTATGCATGTACGTCTGGGGATTTTACTGTGAATGATCTGGTTAACAACGCTCTTGTATTTACCAATATGTGCATGCTCTTTTGAGATCTTTGTCTGAATGTTCGTCTTTTGAAACCTCCGTCAATTATCCATGGCCCATTTCCAATTCGAGACAAGGGACAATTTCATTATTTACTCAGCCTCATGCTGTTCCAAACCCATATGACGTTTATGGAGCACAAAAAGAGAAACAATAAAGAAAAAATATTGAATACTTTCCATACATGTACACTGTTCGAACATCTAGGGTCTGCAAGTCTGTTGTGCTTACCATGACTGCATTTATTAAATCAAAAATACTGAATAAATTGTAATCTGTAATGTTGTGAAATGTTACTACAATTTAAAAGAACTGTTTCGAATGCACGCAAGTTTAAAAAAAACAGTAATGACAGAATTGTCATTTTCAGGGGAAATATCCCAAAAATGTCTGAGGGTACGTTTACACGACAACAATGTACTAAAAACGGAACTGTACATTTTTTGTGTACAGATGACAACGCTGTCAAAATAATTGACAAACGTTGTCAAAAACGACTAAAAACTATGCATGCCAGGCCATTCGTTTCCGATGTCACTTTGTAGAGAAACACTATGCACCTATAGACTGAACATGTAAAATGTATGCACATGAAGTCACAAATTCACGTTTTTGTAGATATATGGAGACGAGATACGTGCGCTTTGAAACCTGTTTTCAAAAGTTTGCGTTTTCAGGCCCCCAAAACGGTGTTGTCGTGTAAATGAACGGCCAAAACACATAAAAAGTTTTCCGTTTTAGTTCAAAACGGTGTTGTGTAAACGGCCCCCACTCTAAAAAATGCTGGGTTGTTTTAACCCAATGTTGGGTCAAATATGGACTAACCCAACGTTGGGTTAAAAAATGCAATTTAAAAATGGACAAATTGCATTTTGGACAAAATCAAAAATGGACAAAAATGCCATTTAAAAAAGGACAAATTGCATTGGTTACATTAAAAATGTAATCCAACGGCTGGGTTTGTCTATTTTTAAATTGCATTTTTAACCCAACGTTGGGTTAGTCCATATTTGACCCAACATTGGGTTAAAACAACCCAGCATTTAGTTAGAGGTCTTCGCAGCTCCACTATGATCCTAAATTTCTGACGTTATTATCCTCCTTCTGCATGCAGCAGTGGCATGTTTCATAAAAACTGCACTATGCAATACCCATGGCATTCGAAAGAATGTGTGGAGATTTAATTGTTAATATTAACATTAATATAAATTTCCTTTTCATGAGGTATACAGCATAAAGCTTTGAAGCGGTTTATCTACTAGGAATTATTCACCAAAGTGGAAAAACTATGTACTGCTACTAGATATCAATGACAGGAAACCATCTTGCAGTTTTTCCTCAAACAAAACAATGTGAAAAACAACAGAAAACATTCTCCCACATTTTCGACATACACAAAGAATAGGCAACATTTAATACAACTACTGTTATGTCTATGTATTGTGTAGATATTACCTGTCACATGTCCTGTTTATGTAACACTTTAAAAATCAGCAAAAAGGAAATTAAATTTATTTAGTTTAGTCCTATTCAGTGTCTATGCGCTCTGTATTCATTAAATGGAGCATCTCTTGTCCTCGTCCAGGAATAGTCTGCAAGCATTGATGGGCTCTATTTGCTCCATTTGAAGTTATCTGCACTGTTCACACAAGTACGAGGCAGGTCTGCTCACTTTGGCTAAACAGAAATGTGTCCCTTTGCAAAATCAAACACAGACAAATAATAAGAGAGCAAAACACTGTGTGACAAAGGGACACAGCCCTGTAGAGTTTAGCTTCAACCTGATCAAGCTCATCAAGTCATTTGGGCGTATTTGAAAACTACAGGTATGTGTGTTGGAGGGTTGGAACTAAACTCTGCAGGGCTGTGGCCCTCTAGGAATTGAGTTTTGCACCCCTGCTGTATGATTTCTAAAGCTGATATAGGGCAATTTCTTCAGCAGAGTGATGTAAGCTTCACTGTGATTGTATCATCCATGACTTCTAGAAATAACATGATGCAATTCATTTCATGTATGAAGCAATACCAGCTTCAGATTGCATCATTCCTAAAAGCAAGTACTGTCCAAACCCAGTCATAGATGTTTTCATAGATCCAGTCAAAGATGCATTTTAGTCATTTCTGGTTGAAACTGAGATCCCTTCCCTTCATTATTCACTTATCCTCCGCCATTCCCAAGTCAAAGGTCATGTACTGTCCCAATAGCATATCTTTAAAAAAAAAAAACTAGAGCCAATCAACAATTTTAAGCATAATTTTCATGCTCAGTGACCCAGAATTAGTCAAGTTTGACTACATTTGCTTCAGAAGCATTTTGGCTGTAGACCAGTGTAATTGATATCTGGCAACGGTACATAGTTTTTGCCGCTTGGGTGAGCAATTAACATTGCATAAACATTACGAAGATGGAACAGAGATTGACTTTTATCTACAAATAAGGAAGGAAAATAGGCATACTTTTAAATCTACACATGCCAAGGTGTTTCATATTTTGTTATCTCTGATTTTTTTTTTTTTGACTTTTATATTTGGGGCCAGTCATGTTTGAAAGAAATTGCAGGAACCAACAGAAGGACACACATTACACCGGTTTTATCCACACTCCATTTGCTTCCTGTCAAATATAGGATTATAAAATTCGAGTTTTGACTTTTAGAGCACTAGATGGACAGGCCCCCCCAGTACATCACAGACCTGTTGACCCCCTACTCCTCCTCCTGCACTCTCCGGTCCTCAGGCCAAAACCTCCTGATGGTCCCCAAAACCCGCTTTAAAACTCGGGGGGACCTGTCCTTTCAGGCAGTAGGCCCCAAACTCTGGAACGCCCTGTCGCTGCGTGTGGTCGAATCTGTTGATTCTTTTAAAAAGCAGATGAGGACACTTTCATTTAGACAAGCTTTTAGTTGATTGGGCTTTTATGTTTTATGTTTTGTTTTTAGCTCTGATAGTTTTATCTGTGTTTTATTGTTCTTTTATTTAAATTGTAGCACTTTGTAAAGCACTTTGTGATTTCTATCTGTGATAGGTGCTATATAAATAAAGTTTACTTACTTGCAGTCAAGTTGGACTCTGGTCTAATTTTATCGGGTCTGCCTTGAGTTGGGTTTTTCTTTTTTTTAAATGAATTTATGCAAGTAGTGTTTGTGTAAGAAGTGATTCAGACTACAGGTCGGGTTCAGACTTCAGATCTTAGAACCTGAGAAGGCCTCTAGTCTAAGTATGTTGGGAGGGAGCAGAAACAACATAAGAAGATGAATTGGTAGGTAAGGATATGTCATGTAATAATCCAAAGTGAAATTAGTTATGGACCCAAAACAGCTCTGCTTTGTCGCATAAAGTTAAAACACTTTTGCGTAACTATCCTAAAGATGTATTAGACATGACAGTGATAAAAGAGCCAATCTTGCTGCCAAACACCAAGAGAGTATTCACAAAACTCAAAGTTTAGGCTAAGCAATGTAGATATGGGTATTTCTATTTTAGGTCACCTTGATGAAAGGGAGTCCTAGCTGCCTATGTGGATCTTGGGGCCCGGGGACAGTTGCGCTAATGGAGACAGATCCAGGACACAAGGAGGAAGAGAGAGAGCTTTTTTTAGACAAGATGGAAAGGAAATAGAACAGGTAGCTCATACTTGGAATCCTGCGACTTTTCACGAGTCTGAGAACGGCCACAGAAAAAAATGGGTTTGGAATGACATGAGTAAATAATGTCAGAATTTTCATTTTGGGTTGAACTATTCATTTAAGGCAAAGTTATTTTTTATAAAACCTGCTGCTTCTAAAACAATGTGTGGGAAACATAGTGTGACAAGCCATTGTCTGGATGAAAAAAGGAGGCAGAAATAGCATAATCTCATTCAGGCAGCAGCAACCATGTTAAACTACAATGGTCTTGAAATGGAAAAGAATCAGTGTGCCACAGGCTCAGACCTGATAAGCAAACAACATCCATGCTGGTGGCTTAAAACCATGTCATCAACACAGCAATGTAAGTCTGTTTACATGTACAGTAATCTCACTAGTATTATACAGTGCTGTGACTGGGCCTAGCGGTGATACTGGAAGTCGCTCGCAAGATGATAGAGGGTGACAACGATTAATTTCCCACTTTGTGCAGTATTCATGAAATTCTAAAGAAAAACAAGTTCCTAAACACCCCAGTAAAAACTAATTAAATGGTAAGCTGATTGCAATGACTTTCTTGTGCCGAGTTAATGGACCATGTGCACTGGGAGTGAATTGAGAGATTCCATGAGCCCTCTGTGCAAGCACAGGCTGGAGATAATGGAAAGCAGTAAAGTTTTAAAATGCTCCAGCTGGAAAACATCCAACAAGCAGCACATCCCACCATTTGTAAAATTACAATCTGAAAAATAACCTAAAGGATAACCTCAAAATGTGCTTCATGTGCTATCTTCTAAATTTACTGGTTTTAAAAGTAAGAAATACTATTTAATGATTGATATGGAGATGGTATTTTCAGGTAGAAATAGCATCTTAAAGTCAGGATCAAACTAAAATAAAGCCTATTTACTTTCTTAATTCATGTTCCTCATCTTATTGTGAACATATTAGTGTCACCTAAAAAAAATGTAATGTAAAAAAAGTAAATAAATAAATAAATAAATAATTAAATCTTGATGGATAAAATCAAGTTTAAGCTCTAGTTGATATAGCTTATACTGAACAGTCAGCAAAGTTATCTTGCATTTGGAGCTTGATATTAGTTTCTCACAATTCATTAATTCCTCTCTATTTTCCAACATTATGTCACTGATTTTACATCGCCCTCATTTATAAATAAAACTCGAGTCTGTGTCGAGTCTTCATAAGATAATACAATCAAGAGTTTGTCATTTCAGCTTGTTATGATGTAAGTAATGCTTGTAGTATCATTGTACATGCATTGTGTATGAGATCAGTGTGGGAAATATTCATTGTGGCTTTTACTGATAATTGTTTTTACATAGCATTGCAATTTCTCTCATTCATATTATGATATGAGTGATAACATGATATGATTCTCTACCAGAATTATTATCGTTAATTTAAACAAACAAAAACCATAAATTATAAAAACATTTTCGTTACTTGAAACAAAATAATTGTTAACTGAACATAACAAACAAATAAATAAATAAAAATGTATTAATTAAAATATGTACAGACATAAAAATACAAAAACAACTAAATAAACTCAAATAAAAATGAAATCTAATTCAAAATATTAACATATAATACTATAGTATATTGATATATCAATGAAGTTAATGATGATTTTTATGTCTTACATAAAGTCTGAAAAGTATGGATACTCACATGAGGAAGGTTAGAATCTAAAATGTATGTCTTAGTACAAAGTTGTTGTTGTTTTTTTCCTTCATTTCTGAAACCCTTTCTCCATAAAACAACGAGTCTAAAAAATGTACAACAATCACAACTGAGCATAAAACCGTACTGCAAGCAAAGTACTGGCCAGAAATCAAACACAGTCTAATTAGGATCCCACGCGTGACGCAGTGAGCCACAAGACTACGACCCAAGTAATGGATTAAAGAACGATGCACTGCATGTGAAATCTTCATTTGTATGGTCTTATACAAGAAAGAGTAATCCCTTCTGACTCTCTGCACTAAACTGACTTAGACAGTATAGAGTCATGTGGTCACAGGCCTACACATGGGAAAATGGAAATGTCTTGTTCTTCATTGTGCTGAGCCTGATTCAAGAGAGCAATGCCAAAGGAGAAACACCCATCTTAAGGTAGCAGAAAAGCTTCTATGTGAAATACAGCTCACACAAATACATAAATATACGGTACAGACAACATTTTTACAGCTTTGTATGAGGAAAAAATGTGAGTAATGTAATAGGGCATTTTTCACTAATTCTTTTTAAAACAACTGGTCAGTGAAAGCCTTTAGAAAATGTTGAATATCATCTTCAGGAGGTCAAATTAAACATAGCTGTTTTATTTTTCATTTATTTTAAATAAGTTACCAAAAATTGTGACATGTTAAAACCCATCTTCTCCATCTAAAACTAAATGAAATGAAATAAAATGGCAAAAGTGTTCTAACTCAAATCCCACCTAAAAAATATTTAATTAAATATAATTTAGATTATGTACTAAGGCATTGCTTGCAATTTATCTAGCAAGCATAGAGCTAGCAAGCACCAGTGTTCATGCATAACCACATCCTATCACACAAAGATAGTGCTTTTCTTCATCTGGGATATTTAAATGGCTGAATTCAAAGGTGTTTAAATGAAGTGCTTTATATCATTTAAGTCCACAGGCTGCAGCAGCCCATGCATGGATTTATCACATCATATATTATTTCTTAGGCATGTTTAACGCTGGCCTACTTGTTTCTGATTGCTACAGTATTAGAGAAGAAAAAATACAAGGCTACTTTAAATGGAGTTTCATTTAAAAGAAGCTACTCACCTACAGTGAGATAAAATGTTTTTACACTGCTACTGAAGTACAAGCTCACTTCAATCTAGCAAATTTACAGTGGATTAGGGATTTATAGCTCTAGTGCTTGCAGTAAAAAAAAAATGAAAATAGAGTAAGTAGGAATGAAAATTTTAACAGCAAGCAGATAAAGGGGATGCGTAAGAGGAACAGCATACATAAAAATGTTTTCTTAGCCAAAACACTTAAATTATGGTCAGTACACAGTTTTTTTCAGTACAATTAGCAAACTACATACAGACAGAAACCATACAATATATACAGTGTTGTAAATGGCATTTTTACATCAAGCTGTTCTCCAAGTGACACACCACATGATCATTTAAGAGATGTAAATTATGTAAGTCAATACAGAAGTCTTTGAGAGCAATAATGTTTGTGATTATTTGTAACAAGAAAAGTAATATCAGTTATATAAGAGAAGATGATCAACGGAAATCATAATAGAATGAGCAATAATTAATAAAAAGAGAGTGTTCACAGCAAAATCCACATCTCCAGCCAGAAAGTGAATAAAAGCCCTCAGGCACAGCCCAACTTCAGCACAGAGACAGCTCAGCAACATCCATCCATACTTAAAAACTAAAAGAAACAATCTTTGAACACTTCTTTTATAAGATCTCAGTTTTGCAGTGCCCTATCAAGTCGCCAAGAGCTAATGCACTGATCAAAGCAGAGGGAATCAATCATCTTTATAAAAGTCCAATTTGATTATTACTAGGGATGCACCGAAATGAAAATGGGCTGAAACCGGGCAGAAAATTTCAGGATGCACTTGGCCGAAAACCAAAACCAAAAATAAATAATCAATTAATTACTCAAACGTATTTAATAATTAACACTCAAATAGCCTTTAAATTGCACATAAGGCAGTTTTTATATTAACTTTTTATTATCTCAGTTATTGAAGCTCTGAGACTGGCAAGAGCAGCTTCCAAATCAGTACTCATCTTGCTGGATCTGTCTGCCGCTTTTGACACAGTTAACTACTAGATCCTCCTGTCAACCCTCATTATGAAGGACATCTCAGGAACCACACTCTAGTGGTTCAAGTCCTCTTAGGTAGGTCTGTCAGAGTATTGTGGAGGTGTCTAAATTGCAACATCTAACATCTAGCTACTGAGGTGCCTCAGGGCTCAGTGCTTGGACCAATTCTCTTCTCCATCTACATGTCATCACTAGGATCTGTCATTCGGAAACATTGTTTTTCTTATTACTGCTATGCTGAAGACACACAACTCCATCTCTCATTTCAACCAGATGATCCGACGGTATAGCTGCTCACGTCTCAGCCTGCCTGACAGACACTTCTTGATGGATGAAGGACCACCACCTTCAACTCAACCTTGCAAAGACAAAACTGCTTGTGGTCTCAGCCAACCAAACCCTTCATCACAACTTTTCCATGCAGTTAGGTTTGTAAACCATAACTCCATCAAGGACAGCCAGAAACCTTGATTGATCTTCAGTTAAACTTCACAGACCACATTCATAAAACTGCCTAGTCCTGCAGATTTGCCTTATACATTAAGAAGATCAGGCCCTTCCTATCGTTGCTTGCTACACAACTCCTTGTCCAAGCTCTTGTTCTATCCAGACTGGACTATTGTAATGCTCTCTTGGCAGGCCTTTCAGCATGCACTGTCAAACCTCTGCAACTGATCCAGAATGCTGCAGCAAGAGTGGTCTTTAACGAGCCGAAGAGAGTGCATGTCACAGTCACACCTCTCTTTTTCAATTTGCACTGGTTGCCAATTGCCATCAAATTCAAGGCACTGATGTTTGCCTACAGAACAACCACTGGCTCTACATCCCTACACCTAAACTCACTACTTCAGAATATTAGTCTTTAGCCATTTTCAAGAAACAGCTAAAGACGCATCTTTTTCGGCAACACAACACTTTCATACTAACACTTACTATTTTATTCAGTATATCTATTAATCTTTTTTATTTACTTAAAACTTGCTACGTGTTCTGTGCTATGTGATTGTGTACTGTGCTAGACTAACTGGGACTAGTCAGAGCACTTGCATATATTGTTGGTTTGATTGCTTCTATTGTTCTCATTTGTAAGTCGCTCGCTTTAGATAAAACTGTCTGCTAAATGATTAAATGTAAACATAAATGTAAATAACTTTTTAATAACAGAATTGTTTCTACTCTTTATAAATAAACTGTAATACAAACTGTAAATAATCAATAAACTGCAATAATGACAGATTTATTCAAACAAACTACATTAAATACATCACTAACAGGTTAAGTAAAAACATAACAAATATGTAAAACAGTGTATATATTTAGCAAAATGCTCTTCTCTTGAGTTATTTTTCTAGCTAACTAGTGAGTTTATGGACAGTTAGTTTTTTGGGGGTAAATGTAATGTTAAGTGACATTGAATAGCCTACAAGCTGTTTTATTGATGTCGGTCCCTGGTTGAAACACTGATTAAACGATTAGACAGGATTCATTTTGGTAAGCTGTAATGTATCTTTCAACATACCTTCTGGTGTTCACCCATGTTTATTTTGAGATGTAGTAAAGAGGAGATTAGATGATCGGTTCACGTGCGCTTAATCCGTGCACTCCACCGATCTGTCACGCCGTATTAAAGAGCACCAAAAATCCAGACCTAGTGTCCACACAGCTGAGATATTTAACTGTTATAGCTTACACTGTGTGAAATCGTGAAATAGACGCTGAACACAGTCAAAAGAAGCGCTAATTAAACATGTTTCGGTCACTGATTTCGGCCCTCCAAAATCATTTCGGTCTGAAATCGAAAATAGGTGTTTCAGACAAAGATTTTCGGTAGACAAAATTTTGGCGCATTCCTTAATTATTACAATAAAGTGACAACATCCTGCCAGTCCAAAGAGGTTTTAAGCAAAGGTAATATATTCATGTTTTCTTATGCACTTACATAATGCTTTTGAGTGTTTATCAGCAGACTGTTTAGTCTATACTTAACTTGGCATTATGATTCTGATGAGGCCCTATGGGCTTTCATTTCTGCATGAGAGACTGCTGGGTTTCTCTAATCTCAGAGAATGTTACGCTGTAGGAATATTAAATATGTTTTTTTAAATAGAATAGCAAAATCAGCACACACCGCATAGCAAAGACCAACCTAATGTTAGCATTTGTGTTATACAATGTTATTTCGAATATTTGGTAAATTCAGATAAATTGGGCCTTGTTTAGACATTGAGATGACCGTCAAAATGTGGCCTGATTTGCCTGAATTCACCTTACTGTTGCTGCTAATGGAAATAACTTCAGTAGACTGTTCTACCATGGAGACAGCAAAAATGAGGTCACAGCCACAAAAGACAGAAGAATTAGAAAAAAAATAATATTTACATGCATGTTCAAATATGATGTGTAGTTCAATACAGCTTGAACAGGTATCTGACAGTTTTATATAAATAGTTTCTAAATGCACAACTGTTCAAACCAGCTTGCAACAGAAGTGCTGGGGTGAAACATAATCTCTGTTTGCAGTGTTTGCACCTGTGCTCTTCTAACTCAAATGCACTTCAGTTCCTCTTAATAGCATCTAGTTGGTTCTATGTGACAATATGAGCTGTAAAAATGTTTTGTCAGGTAACCTAAATGTGGAAAATTCGAAATTAACTGTTTATAGTAAATGTGCACTACATCACTGTAAAAAGTGGAAACCTGTAATTGTTACCTTAAAGGGTTAGTTCACACATATGTAAAAAAAAAAAGTCAGTTACATACTCACCCTTATGTCGTTCTAAACCCGTAAGATTTTCATTAATCTTTGAAATGCAAATGAAGATATTTTACGACATGAGGGTCAGTAATTGAAGTTGGAATTTTTTATTTTGGGTGAACTAACCCTTTAAAGGTGCTATATGTAGAATTCAGAAACCATTGTGATTAGCGATATCGCTGGCCGTTAAGTGAACTGCAGCCAACGACTTACTAGCACTCGTGCACACACAATGTACAAGAGACTGAATGTGATTCAAGGCCCCGATATAGGCTACTCGTGGCGAAGTTCTTTTTCATTCTTTGCTTAGAAGTAAAAAGAGGTTGAAAATACCTTTACAGCAGTATACTGTTAGCAAAAATACAGACGCAGCCCACGCTGCTGAGAGCGATATTCAGATGAATATGTAAATATGTGCTGCACACTTTCCTCTCAATAACAAAATAAACACACAACAAAAATGCCAGAGGTGAGAAAACAGCAGTCAAAAGAACGGGGGTAGAAAGTGTTGCGTCGTGTCTTTAGACACACTGCTTTATGGAGTGAACTGTTTCTCTTTCCTGTCACTGCCTACGGGCCTATGAATGGCTTCTGACAATGTTGCAAGAAACCTCAAACAAAACATAAAAGATTAAAAGAACTGAGAGTATTTATGCAAATATAAAGCCTATTTAGCTAATTATGTCTATTACCATGAATATTTACTATTTTAAAAACATTAAAAAAGAGTGACATGGGTCAATTTAAGGAATATAATGCATGGAATTACGGTTTGGGTTTTCTAAGGACATCTAGCTCTTAAGTCCATGGAAACTACTTAAAAAAATAGAATGGACCTGCATGGACTGGACTCATCATATAAGCCACTTTCATGTTTCATGTAATGGTAGCCTAAGGCTGTGAAAATGGTCTTCATTGTAAGAAACCATCAGAAAACAGAACTGCGTACAGGGCAATGTGCTATAATGCACCTTATAAGAGCAAATGAAAGCAGTGGGCTGCAGACCACAGGGCAAAACTCTGGGCAGCATGAAGAACAGCATTAGTCTTCTTGTGTTGCATAGCATACAAAGAGCTAAACTTTAAATGTTACTCTAAGGATAGTAACATTGCATAACATTTTGAGTCTTATATTCTGTCAAAATCACTGAGACATCAAACATAAGTATATGAGTAGCATGACATATTGCAAAAATAAACCGAAAATTAAGCACCTTGATACAAGTAGCGGGAGACATATACAACACAAAAACAGAAGAAAAACAGTAAAAAGACTGCTTACACACTGCAAAGCTGTTATTATATAGTTAACTAAAACTGAAACAATAAAAACAAATTGTTACTTGAAATAAAATAAACATTATCTGAAATGAAATATAATAAAAGGCAACATGTTTCATTTTCCAAACTGCAATGAAAAAATCATTAAAATGTGGACATATTATAAAAACGAATAACAATAACACAACAAAATTACTAAAACTAACTAAAATGAAAACACAATAAAAACTAAATATAAAGAAAAAGTATAATAGTATGTCAATGATAATAAAATAACACTGCTACAAACCCTAATGAGTTCAATTTACTCAAAACTTTCGAAGAAACTTAGATTTGTACATTTAAAATATAATTGTTTTAACTTTAAAATTTCAATATCAATGTTGAAAACAGTTATTTACAGTATTTATTTTTTATTTTTTTTTAGTTTGATGAATAGAAAGTTTATCTGAAATATAAACTTTTGTAGCAATTAGCTCAAGTCAAAATCATTAAACATGTAATTTTTGTAATTTCCCAAATAAATTTGAATGCACGTAAAACTGCACTTTTATTATACATGGGAGAAATTAAATGAATTGAACAAGGCCCATGTGAACCATCAACAATACTCAAAAGAGCTAAAGCCTATTTTAACTTTGAATAACAACTACTACATACCCTCATAAGCTCACATGCTTTGATCAAGCATACATAATTAAATTATTCAAACACAGGGACTTGTGGGTATTCCCCCAGCCTCAATTTTGTACTTGATCATTTTGAGTTATTAACACTTCAAATCTTATTTTTAGGGTTTTTGAAGCCAAATTTGAGTTCATCTAAAATGAGAATGTGACACTAAGTAGGATGGGACCACTTGATTGTTTTTTTTTTATTAATGACAACACCGCTTATGACTGGAAGGAACTTTCCAAGAATGTAAATGAACAGAATGGGTAAAATTGTGTTCATTTTTGAAAATTGCTGATGAGATCTATTCATACAAGGCCAATTCACAGCTGTATACACAAGCTGATCCTATTCTGCTGATTGGACTATTTGTATTTAGGAGGCTTTTTAAGGCTGCACTGAAGGCATCTTGCTTGAAAGACACCTAGAAATCATCTTTTTTATAGGCAGACAACGGTTGGCATTTGGCAGCAGGACAGCACGTATCAGTGCCCTTGGTGACAGCCTCCAATCCCCCCTGCTCTCTCCAAGTTCCTGGAACAGATCCAGCAGGCCTTCCAACTCACTCCTCTGCTAGCAGAGGGCTATTTATCTCTTGACAGCCACAAGGCCCATCATACAAACATCTTTCCACCGGCCGTGCCACTCAGCTTTTGTTCAGCCGTCACATTTTCTTTGGTCCTATTTTTCTGGCACTGCCACCCCTAATCTGCTTACACCTGTCCAGCAACTTATCTGCAGCATGCATACATTCTCAGAATATGGCAGCTTAGCATGTAAAGGGAAATAGCGTTGAGACTGAGAAATGCAATTCACAGCAGCTAAATATCTGCTTAAATGTTCCAGGAAATACAGAATGATGGACATTTTTGCCAAAGCTAACTAATAGAAGAACTCTTAACAATGAGTGTTTTGTGATGCATTCCCACAAAAAAAAAAAAAAAAAAAACATCAAAAGGCACAAATACTGCAGTGTCCCTTAAGAACAATTTAAAACTTCTGGAGCTTTTTCAAAAGACATTTTGTTCTTTTGACAAAACCAGCATTTCTTAATTACATTAGGCTCTCTTACATATTCACAAAAAGTCTCAGTCATTAACAAGTAATTGTAGTGTAAATTGTCACAATAATGGAAATTACATGCAGAATGTTATGAGATATTAGTAGTGTGAATGAATAGGCCAGTCTTAGCGACACCACATATTTTTGTGTACAGTATCACTAAGGTATAATATAAAAAATTATGGCAGATTGTCATATTGGCACATTTTCGCAGCACTTTTCTATGCTGAATAAAAAATATTAAGACTGAGAAAAATCCCTATAGATGTCAAGCTCTAAAATTACTTGACTAAATGGCTACTGAGCCATGAGAGGCTATCCTGGGTACAAGACTATCTTAGCCTGTTTAAGTAAAGATGCAGTGAACCTGAATAGCATTTTAAAGGGGTTATATTATAAAAGCAGTAAAATTATTAAAAAGGCATGGAGTAAAATAAAGGTTTCAATTTATTGTCTCTCAAAACACAAACCAACAGACACCACCACAGCACTTAACACCTGTTTTGTATGCACTGCATTTTTTTGCATTGAATACCACAAACATGAATTTGACAAAATGCCAATTTGAACTAGTTTGATTTGACTTGCTTGCATGTGTGAATCCCTGAAACAGATAAAAAAAAAATAAGTCAGGGTGGTCTAAAGGCCCCCATAAAAAGACCCATTCTGGTCTGAAACAGCACCAAAAATTACTGCTAGTTTGGCAGAGGAGGAAGATGCAGAATGCCTGAATTGCAACAAATTGTTTTCAAGATTTGTTATAAAGGAGTTTGTTAAACACCTCATGACATCATGAGATATAAAAATAAAAAACTTATTTTGAATGTATTTGTTATTTAAAAAAAAACAAAAACATTGCAATCTCAAAAGTATTTAAGCAAGTAGGCCTATACAATTTCAGCACTTTCTGTAGCAAGGGGCCACTTTTGAGGTAAATGGCCCCTCATCATAAAATAAATAAATAAATATCAGAACAGCGTTCTGTTAAATTATATTTTAAGAAACTGTGTTGCGCCATTAATATTTAATAGGGGGGTTCAACATACTTTGTAAGCATACAATCACTTTTCTACACCGGGCCCTTTAGACCGTTGTACCCAAGGTGCTTAATCTCATGCATCTGAATATCGTCACGCAATAGTGTTAAAATGACTTGGTAAGATTACTTACACTGAATCGTTGAGTAATTGTCCATTAGACTATTCTACAGATTGTTTGGTACTCCAGCAGTAATCCCAGGACGGATGTAGTGCTGAGACACGAGTCACATCACACGACGCTTCGGTCTGTCCTCCGCTCCAGCGTTTCCCTTACATCAATGCAGCACTGAACGGACATAATGCGCTGTGCTCTGACAAACTGTTCTACTGATGCCTTATTGAAATGACGCAAAAAATGTATTATGTTCAAAGCATTTAAGAATATGTGTATTGTCCTCCCGTTGATGTGGAGGAATGGAAATTCAAGTTCATTGCCAACGATTAAATCGTATCTGCTTCTCTCGTTACGCATATTCAATGAAGCAAATAGACGGCTCTCTCGTGACAAGTGACATGTCGTGACGGGATAGAGTAAATAGCTACGGCCCGCTCGTTTCCTCTTGTATTCGATCCATCTGGCCCCTTGTTTCTGTTTAATGAATCAAATCCAACGCGGTGAGACAGCGGATGAACGCGCGGCAGTTCCTCAGGATCTCAAGAGCGCAGCGCGAGACTCTGTCCCCGGTACCGGAGAGTCGGATCATCAGAGGGAGTGATCGGAGGAGAGGAGAGAGGAGTGGTCTGAGTGAGAGAGAACGTGCGAAGGAGAGTCAGGGAGGCAGAGAGAGAGGGAAACCGGTATGACGTGACTCCGATCTCTCTAACGACACTATTCTGCCCATCTGCTCAATTTAGTTTTTTGTTTTTTTGAGGAAGATGGAGGAATGTGTCTCTCACTACCCTTGCAAAACTTTACAGAGATTACCAAATACGCCAAAATACCATAAAACTGTGGTAATTTGATGTCAGCTGCAAAACTTTGTATTAGATCACAATGACAACCATATTTATATAGGCTACTGTGATTTATAAATTAAACTCAACATGAAATCATTTTTTTTATGTAATATTGCTTTATTATAAGTGATTTTTCCATGCACATCATCATTATTATTTTTTAAATTCATGTGCCCTCAATGTTTAATCAAAGCAACTTTTACATCTCCTTTCTGATGATATGGCAGAATTAAAATAATAATAATAATGTTGTGTACAGATAAATTATTTACAGTGGTCCTTGAATGTTTGTGAACCCTTTATCATTTTCTATTTCTGCATAAATATGACCCAAAATCCTAGACAAAGAGAACCCAATCAAACAAATGAGACAAAATATAACTTTGTCAATTACAGTTGTTATCGAAATTATTCAACCCCCATTCCAAATCAGGTTTATTGGCAACATTTACAGACTTTCGTTGGTTTGAAATGAACAATGGGGGTTATGCGGAACGCCCAACGTTCGAACCGAAAAACAGGTATAAGCATTTCCGGTTTACACTTCCGTACGCATCTGCAGTGGTAGGTGATCTCTGAGGTAACTTATTTTTCACGTTTTTAGAATACAATTCTTATTTCTGTTTTAATTAAAATGTCACGAATGCTTAAGTATCAGGAAAAATAAAATTATAAAAAAAATAAAATGCATGTCTTCATTTGATTGTTTTAATCGTCTGCAAGCAAATATAAAAGGTTAAACTACTGATAGCATACAAGTCTAAACTAACTTACTGATAGTTAGCTAACTCTACATCGGGTGCCATTAGCAAAAGCTACATAATACTAAATTACATACCTTCATAATCATGAATAAATGAGGAGGCGTAAAACTTAAATGCTTTATCTAACGGAGTACTCTGGGCTCTGGAAGTCCGTTTGGCAATACGATGTATCTGAAATGGATACAATGGGTAGCTCCTGTAAACACCGGCTATAAAAGGTCGCCATTCCTACGCTGTGTTTACCTCAGTAGCTGACGACCGGAAGTAGTTATATCTGTTTTGTAGAACCCGGAAGTATGTTGCGCATAACCCCTATTCAAACAAAAGTAATTCAAATAGCTCAACACAACAAATGTTTCAAGTGGTTTCCCCGAATTCAACTGAAAATGCAACTTTTAAGTCAAAAGAATGGTCCAAAAAGTTAAGAGAAGATATCATCACCCTTCACAAAAAAGGAACAGCATACAAAAAGATAGCGAAGGCAATAAATGTTCCTAGAGACACCGTTGGAAGCACAGTTCACAAGTTCAAAGTTAAAGGAACAGTGGTTACACTACATGGATGGGGCAGAAAAAGGAAGCTATCAACGTCTTCAACCAGATTTCTGAGAAGGCAGGTTCAGAAAAACACTTGCAAAAAGACCTGCAGCAAGACTTGGTGGCAACAGGCACTGAGGTTTCAGCTTGCACACTAAGGCGTGTACTAAACGCATGCGGTTTCCATGCCAGAACTGCAAGACGTACACCACTACTGACCCAAAAGAACAAGAAAAGGCGGCTCCAATTTGCTCAAAATCATATAAATAAGCCACAGAAGTTTTGGGATTCTGTTCTGTGGAGCAATGAAACAAAACTGGAATTTTCGGCCCTTTGGATCAGCGGTATGTCTGGAGGAAGAATAATGAAGCATATCAATTAATCAATCAACATTTATTTGTTGAGTACATTTAAAAAAAAAAACACAAGTTGACCAAAGTGCTTTACATGTCTAAAAATTACTCAAACAAACAACAACAACTTACAACACTGACTCAAAAGTGTCTCAAAACCTAGGGGCAATTGTATGCCACAGTGTAGAGGTGTGTTTTCAGCATAGATTTAAAACATTGTAACGAGTCACAGGATCTGATCTGCAGAGGAAGACTATTCCAAAGACATGGGGTGCCCACAGATAACTCCTTTGGTTGTCAACCGTGATTTGGGAACATGGAAGAGCAAACTCTGGGAAGATCTTGAAATATGCTGAAAAGAACACTGTCTACAGTTAAGCATGGTGGTGTTTGGTGATGCTCTGGGGCTGCTTTGCATCCTCTGGCACTGAAAACCTGCATCATGTGGAAGGCAAGATGGATTAATTGAAGTGTCAGGAAATCCTAGGAGAAAACGTCATGCCGTCAGTGAGGAAGCTGGATAATGATTCCAAGCATACCTCCATCAAGGCTTGGATGCAGAAGAAGTCCTGGAAGATTCTACAGTGGATTCACAGTCACCTGACTTGAACCACATAGAAAATCTCTGGTGGGATTTGAGAAAGGCGGTTGCAGTACGCAAACCCAAGAATATTACTGAACTGGAGGCCATTGCTCATGAGGAAT
Organism: Scardinius erythrophthalmus; assembly: GCF_964197995.2. Lineage (NCBI taxonomy): Eukaryota > Metazoa > Chordata > Actinopteri > Cypriniformes > Leuciscidae > Scardinius > Scardinius erythrophthalmus. The sequence goes on along the minus strand of NC_138232.1, from coordinate 17,643,693 downwards.
GGGCTGAGATTCCTCAGAAACGCTGCCAGAAGCTTGTGTTTGGTTATACATCTCATTTGCAGCAGGTCAGAACAGCAAAAGGGTGTTCTACTAAGTACTAAAGATGCTTGCCATGAAGGGGTTGAATAATTTTGAGACTGCAGAAGTCATTAAAGTTGCATTTTCTACTAAAAACTAAAGCGCTTCTTCTCATGCGGGCGGATGAAGACAACAGTGCGGCATTTAAAGGGACACTTCACCCATTTGCATTAAGCTTTGCATTGTTAGAAACCCAGTCATACTATTGAATGGTCGTGCAACACTCTCTCATTTTCCCCTGAGACGGGAGAAATCTGTTATTTACCTCTTACACTTCCTCCTACAATGACGCAAAAATCGTCATTTTGCGTCATTGTAGGAGGAAGTGTTAGAGGGGGGGATTTCTGTTAAGACTACAGACACTAGTTTCTCATCTTTCCCAGGGTGGGGCGCGCTCACGCTACAGACCTATTACAGATCATTGGGTGGGACTTTACTCTCTGAAACTGAAAGCAATATCCTCCATCTTGTTTGAAGCTAAGCTAACAGGCGCTGTGGAGACAGATGTAAAGTTATGACAATAGCGGAGGAGAGTGCTCAATATGATATAGAAGAAGAGGATTTCGGAAGTCTGATGCTTGAATCAGGTGTTTGTGGCTACCTTTACAAGCCACATTATAGCGAAGAGCAGCCGAGGCAGAAGACCTGCCTGCCGCGGACGAGGAGCCCGGACTGGCTCGAGTTAGGGCGGACTGGTGGCGCCGGTGATCTCACAATGCAGCTACGAACCGCTACGAACACAGAGATAGAGTCCGTCTGCGGCAAAGAATTTCAACGATGACAATTTCTCCTGGACGAAATCTCTGAATCAGACGAGGACACGGACGTTTGTGTTGAGAACTAGTTTTGCACCGCATATGTTCTGACTGAACATCCAGGTACCATGCAATAATTCACCTTTTCGAAAGAAATACAAACGAGGAGTAATGCACTATATGAGTTCGCCAACTAACTAGACATTTTGTGTGAATGTGAAATGAATTTCAAGCTCTGGTAGTAGCTAGCCTTGTAGACGGAAGAGTGATTTCTCTTATAGGCAGATATGCGCTTTCTGGATTAGTGGGAGTGGCTTGCGGAGCTGTGCAATGTGGTGCATTGTGGGAGTTGTTGTCTTTCATACAAATGCGTTCTGAAGTTATTTTTTGTCTTTTCTCGGTCACGAAGGCACCAAATTCAAAAATTATTTTACATTTCGACTACATATATGACCCACTTTAAATAAAAAACAATGTTCAAATGGGTGAAATGACCCTTTAAAGATCACTTCCGATGACTGACATCACAGAATTTCCTGGTATTTTGGAGCTGATGTGTGAATGGTCTCTTCAGTAAAAATCCAGAACGCCGTTGTTTGTGTATACAGCATATTTGTGTATTTACCGGTAAAGTCATTCTGGACATTTTACAGTAATTTACCAGAATTGCTGTGTGAAAGGGGCTAATTACTCTTTTTTCATTTGTTCATTCCAAACAGCTGAAAGTCTGTAAATTTTGCCAATAAACCTGATTTGCAATGGGGGTTAAATAATTTCGATTACAACTGTATTTATTGAGAAAAATGATCCAGTATTACATATATGTGAGTGGCAAAAGTATGTGAACTCTTGCTTTCAGGATCTGGTATGACACCCTTGTGCAACAATAACGACAACTAAACATTTCCGGTAACTGCTGATCAGTCCTACACAACAAATATTAGCTCATTCCTCACAGCTTCAAATCTGAGATGTTGGTGGGTTTCCTCACATTAACTGCTTGATTCAAGTCCTTCCACAATATTTCAATTGGATTAAGGTCTGGATTTTAACTTGGCATTCCAAAACATTAACTTTGTTCTTCTTTAACCATTCTTTGGTAGAACGACTGGGTCGTTGTCTTTGTAGCATGACCCACTTTCTCTTGAGCTTCAGTTCACGGACAGATGTGCTGACATCATTCATTCATAATTCAAACATTCATTGTTCCCTCAATGATGGCAATTCATCCTGGCCCTGATGCAGCAAAACAGGGCCAAACCATGATACTACCACCACCATGTTTCACAGAGGGGATACGGTTCTTCAGTGTTTTTCTTTTTCCTAACATAACGCTTCTCATTTAAACCAAAAAGGAATATTTTTGTCTCATCAGTCCAAAAAACATTTTTCCAATAGCCCGGCTTGTCCATATGATCTTTAGCAAACTGCTGACGGGCAGCAATGTTCTTTTTGGAGAGCAGTGGCTTTCTCCTTGCAACTCTGCCATGCACACCATGGTTGTTCAGTGTTCTCCTGATGGTGGACTCCCTGCAGGGATCCCTTGTGACCTCGTGGACTATTATACTTCTTGCTTTTGGTAGCAATTGTCTTGAATTTCCAAACTCTTTAGAGATGGTTTTATAACATTTTCCAGTCTGATGAGCTACAACAACTCTTTTTCCGAGTTCCTCGGAAATCTCCATTGTCCGTGCCATGATACACTTCCACAAACACATTCAGACTTTGCTAATTCTTTAAATAAAATAAGGCACTCACTAGCTACAGTATGTTTCCATCCACCTATTTGTATGTGCATTTTGGGATATCGCATCAAAAACTGTTGGATGGAAATGCCAAATGCGCATAAATTCTAAAAATGCGCATAAAAAAGTATGCGCTCGATTGAGTCGGATAAAAAATTTTATCCGATAAGAAAACATGCACATAAACTCATTTACCGAATAAATTCCTCAATGCGCATCAAAAAAATCATGTGACTTTGTTTCAGTAAAGTCTGTTGTCGTGGTTTGGTATAATTCCCTCCCAGAACTCTCTTGCATTACTGTTTTCCCAAACAGCAGCATCTGCCTCCGAAAGCAAGATAGATCAAATTCTTAAATATATTTTTAATATTTTAGAATTTGACATTTCTTTAAAGTGAGGAACATAGCTCATTGTATATGTATTTAGTATTTAAATTTGTTAAATATTTGCAAAACCTACAGACATAAAGGGTGACCAATTGTAATGATTTATGAAAAAAGTAAATATGGAGGTTTCTGCCTGACAGCAATGATATTTTATTATACATCTGTCCATGACCTCCTCCTATCCAAGCCCACTGGATAAAAGTGCCCTGGTAGTATCTTGAATTTTGAAATGTGAACTTGTGAAAGTGCATTTGAGAGTAAGCTGTCTAATTTCAATGGCAATATTCCCAGAAATATTTTCTTTAATCTAAAATGACTTTTCATTTGGTTTGCTTTCCATGCGTTCAAGGACTTCCTTTACAGATTCTGACAAGTCCACAAGTATGATTCTATTCTGAAAGGGAGGCTAAACTCCTAAATGGATTACATGGTCAGCTGCTTCTAGGGGAAAACACACACAATTTCCTTTATGCTCCAAACGTCATGACATTACAAAGTCTAAATAAACCTAGGTTCTGGGAATTGCTCAAGCATACTTAAAATTGTTTTTAATAAGATTATACTTGAATCATAGCATCAGTTAATTAGTAGACAGTCAATTAGCAGTATAATGTTAGTAGAATCAACATTTTGTCCTTACAATGTTACAGTAACTATAGGTACAGGTCACATTAAATTGAATTTTACATTTTTACATTATTAAAAATGACCATTATTAATTCACCCTCATGTGGTTCCAAACCTGCATTTTTCTTCTTCTGTGGAACATAAAATAAGATATTTTGAAGACCACTGGGAACAAACAAAATTGGAGCACACTGACTTCCATTGTACAGACAAACATGTAGACAAATGTATAGACATTTCTCCAAATATCTGGAAAAAACAAGGGAAGTTAAAACTTAAAAGAAAAAGGTAGCTTCTAAATAAAAAGACAATGACAAAACTCAAAGAAAAAGTAGTCTAAAAAACTTCTAAACTAAGCATCCATCTTGAATTTACTTTAAGCATCCTAAATAGCTACTATATCACTATGTAAATGAAGCACCAAACATACACTTTCCTAATGCTCAGATGTAAATACTGTATATGTCTGTAAGCCACGCTTAAGTTGTACAATGCTGTTAACCACTTCAGCAATATCAGCCTAATTTGCATTTTTTGGTTTCATAAAAATCCCCACAGGGATACTAACGTACAGTAATGACTACTTCATTAAAGATCTGCATAGCCTATATCAATCTACAGGGGCCCTTTAGTGCTTAGATCAGGATATTGTTTTAAATATGCTGCTAGCAGAGCCTTCTCAGTTTCATATGGCTGTCAAATCAGCTAACTGAAGTGAACACTCTGAAGTGACAATAAAATGTACCTGCTACTGAAACACATTTCACACCCAGAGATTTGTCTCTTCATCCTCTCACCTTATTTTATCTAACAGACATTCTTTTGAATGCAGTAGAACAAAACAGATCGGTAAATTGACACCAAATAAGACAATTTAGTCAAAGAGAACCCTGAGGGAATGAAGGGAGGGGGGCGGGGGGGGGGGGGTTATAAATGCATACATTTATCTGTGAACTTTTCAGAGAAATGTATTCATTATGCATGAACGACAAAACGAAACAGGACATACCAGATCATAACCATACAGTATATACAGTATGCTGTGTGAATGAATATGTATAGAAAGTTCAATACGAGGACTTTATTTATCAGAAATATGTTCAGTTGGTCAAATATGGACTATTGTCTATATGTAACATCAGAAGTAGTCTATGAGTATATATAATAAGTTATGAGTATATATAATAGATTCCTGGACTTTTTGGTCAGAAATATGAACAGAAATATGACATATTTCAACAGGTCATTTCATTTTCAATTCATCATACCAGAATCAAGGATCCTAAATCTTCTATGCAGTAACAATACTCAAGATGATATACCACTGGCCTCTATGGTTGAAAATTAAATGGGAAAATTATTTTTCCAGGTATACAAATAATCAACTCATTTAAAATAAATGAAAGATTACACTAAATGAGGCATTTTTCAGAGGCATTTGTTATTGTGCTCAGCATATTTCCATATTTTTGTGCTCAGCCCATTCCCAATAGTTTCCAATGATCTTAAATTATGAGCAAGTAGATTATTGTTGGGGGTAAAAAAAAGAAAAAATCTGGACTTCTTTTAGAGCAGTGAAATAGATATACAGGGGGAAGATAGACAAGATATAATAATGTGTTTTTGTATCACTACCCCAAGAATGCATAAAGGGGGTCAAATTGACCTGTATTCAACTCCTATGGAATTTTGACTCGACACAGTATTTTTGGATAATTTTTTTGTCAATCATAATATTTTTTTTCTTGAAACACTATGGATTACTTAAAAGTCTGTTGTGATATTTTTGCTCTAAGCCAAGAAGACCAACCCAGTGTTTGAATACGCATAGTATATGATAATATATAGTTGGTGAAAAGCAGTATGTGAATTAAATGAGACTATGTCTGAATTCACAGTCTTCATAAAACAGCAGGAAAAAAAAGTACCTGGATGACCTTCTACTTCTGCCATGATTGTGAAGTTTACATCCAATGGAGACTTTACTGTCTATAGACTATCCATAGACCAGCATGGGAGATAAGTTGTGAATGGCAGGGAAACAACACAACTCACTCTATAGTTCACATGTAAAATGCTAACATGGAGGTGGATGTAGTACTGTACATTCAGATGAATATACTAGAATACTCTTTACAGTAGATCTAAAGAGTTTGTATAGAAAAAAAAATATTTTGAAAAAAAATACATTTCATCATTTGCAATGCATGTATACAAGGACACACAACTTTTTGTAATTTCTGTTTGGTAAAGAAGTAAATAAACCACAATACCTTCAATGTACCAACAACTTGAACTGTGTTCTCAGGAAAATGGTATTATTCAGGTCTGGGAAGTTATCGTGAGTGTTTGAAATATTATAAAATTATTTGTAAGAGAAACTGTTACAGTAGATTAATTGTATGTTAATAATGACCTGTTATTGGGGTCGATGTATGTGAAGTGTATCCTTCTTTCTAGGAACTATCAATGAAAATGTTTAATTTTCTGGCTTCATACCAAGACTTTTCATTGTAACATTCACGAGAATTCAAAAGTGTGAACACTAGAAAGGTGCACACAAACTCATATCAGTCAAATACATTGTGTGTTAGATGACTCAATTACTTATTTCCTCAACAAAGTCATGAGCACACACATTAAAGTGTCATAACCCTTAAACCACATCCATTCAATAGAAAAACATGAGTATTTTCATCATTATTGATAATGACTACTGAGTATCGCTCATGGATTTTCCTCTCTCCCTGCACACATATCTTTTACAGCACTTTCTGGACCTGCAGGTGTATTTGGACACCACTTCTCTCTTCCACTCACTGAGGTGAAAATACTTTTGTTGGGAAATAAAGGCCCCCTAAGGCTCTTTACTGCTACTCCAAAATGGCTGTCTTCATTCCCCACCATTTCCTTCCGAAAATATCAGATAAAAAAGATTGCTTTTGAAGAAACATTGCAGTCATAACAACTCAATTTCACCTTTCCTTCCTTGCTGTCACATAACATCATAATGCACAGTGTGAAACCAAAGTGATCCTTTATTTTCCAAAATGTTTCAGCTCAGTCAAAAACAATGGGGAAGAATTACTCACACATGCTTTCTATGTTGAATAAAGCTTACTCCCGATGCCACTGATGCCAAATGCCATTGGTTCTTGTGTCACATGGCCAATGATGATGTTACAAGTTTAATAAGAAACAACCCTAATTGAGATTTTAGCAACATCCAACTTATTTGAGTGCATTTGCAACTTGAAAGTGCAAGGCTTCCGGTGTCATACGCTTACAGTTATATTAGCTGCACAAAAACAGTCTGTTCTGCTACTTTATATTGCAAACTGTTAATTGTTATCATATTATTTTAATGTATTAGCATAATCATGAACCCACAGGTTTGTAGCGCAATACATTTACTGTGCTTTGTTCTTCTAGTTATTTACCTTGCACATTCCAAGAAAATAGATTACTTCTGCATTGCAAATAAGTTAGGTGGATACATCTGGGTAAAATTATCAACTCAATTTTTATTTTGGTTTCCCACATAAAATTAGCATATGGCTTCAGAAAACATGGACTATAAAGGATACTTGGTGTTTTTTGGAGCTTCAGTCACTATACAATCTCATTAAACAGAGAAATAAAACAATATGGAGTAGAAATGCCATGGGAAAATGATATAAATAATGAAATTTGGGGGTGAAATGCTCCTTTTAAAGTACAGAAAAGGTTAAAGCCAATAGAAATCATGGTCAACAGGGAGTTTTCTCAGTCCTTTGCCTTACATAAAGCTCTAACTTCTAGTCACTCTTTTTTCTGTTTTCAGGGCAAAACACAAACATGTTGGAGCACTTGGGTTATTAGATAAGTTCAGTAGTAAACTGTCCCATCACTGCTCCTCCAGAAGAGACTTGTATTTCTTCCCATGAGGCAATATTGTTCTGCTCAAGATGCAATGATTTATTTCTGCTTAAGGAACAGAGCTGTACATTTGCTTTTGCAATGCAATATGCTTGCAATTGGAACAGCAGCTTTCTTTGTGCCAAGGGTGCTGTTGATCTGCCCTATGAATAATGCTTTATTTTTGCATTGAAAATGTTTTTGACTGCTGCATTTTTGCTAAGGAAATAGTGCTAGCATACTAGCTAGATAGCTGGTCACTGACGCTAATAACTACGGTGGCCCAGTAGTGCAGAACACATCGAAATGTAAAAAGCAAACATAAGTTCACAACACAACGGAAACAAGCCACAACACAACGAAATAAAGCCACAACACAACGGAAATAAGCCACAACACAACGAAATAAAGCCACAACACAACGGAAAATCTACAACACAACGAAATAAAGCCACAACACAACGGAAATGCTCCCGACCACTAGAGGGCTCTCGGAGCCCGGTAAAGTTAGTTTTCCTAGCCATTGTTCTATAGAGTCAGCAGTCTTAATATATCAATACCACGATTAGTTTTAACAGTGTATATAGACATAAAATATTACTTCAAAATAACCTACATGAATTATAGCTGCGTATTTGATTTATACTCGAGAACGCTTGGACGCGCTACCACAGCGCATGATCCATAAGGGAACGTCTGGCAATTCCATCAAGTGGTTAAAACGTATAATTTATTATAATATAATTTGATAAATAAAAATAAAAAACATTTGTTGAAATAGGAAGGTATTGGCACAATTCCACCTATAATAAGTCAGTCTGGTCACTAGAACCACAAGCTTTGTGACATGATAAAAGAAAAAAAAAACTTTTACAGAAATTTCCTAAAAAAAATGTTTACTGTAAATACATGAAGGGTATTGGAAAAAAGTCACCTGTATTAAGTCAGTCTACTATCAAATACAATCAAGCTTTGGATTTTGAACATGTCTGTTTTTGAATGTTAAAAGTAATTTTAATTAATACAAATTATACGTTTTAACAACTTGGAGGAATTGGCAGACGTTTCCTCTGGGATCAAGCGCTGTGGTAGCGCGTCAAACTAACTTTATCGCGCTCCGAGAGCCGTCTAGTGGTCGGGAGCATTTCCGTTTTGTTGTGGCTTTATTTCGTTGTGTTGTAGATTTTCCGTTGTGTTGTGGCTTATTTCCGTTGTGTTGTGGCTTTATTTCGTTGTGTTGTAGATTTTCCGTTGTGTTGTGGCTTATTTCCGTTGTGTTGTGGCTTATTTCCGTTGTGTTGTGGCTTTATTTCGTTGTGTTGTGAACTTATGTTTGCTTTTTAAATGTCGTTGTGTTGTGCACTACTGGGCCACCGTAAATAACTGAAAGGGAAATCTCCAGCTTCCTGGTTGAAAGCAATGTTTTCTATTCACAAAATCAGGTCTGACAGAATTCCTAATTTGTGACCCTGGACCACAAAACCAGTCTTATGTGTAATTTTTTTGAAATTGAGATATATACATCATCTGAAAGCTGAATAAATAAGCTTTCCATTGATGTATGGTTTGTTAGGATAGGACAATAATTGGCCGAGATACAACTATTGAAAATCTGGAATCTGAGGGTGCAGAAAAATCGAAATATTGAGAAAATCGCCTTTAAAGTTGTCCATTTCTATTGGCGATAGTGCTGCATCCATTCACAAAAATAAATGTTTTATATATTTAAGGTGGGAAATTTACAAAATATCTTCATGTAACATGATCTTTACTTAATATCCTAATGATTTTTGGCATAAAAGAAAAATGTATCATTTTGACCCATACAATGTTTTGTTGGCTATTGCCACAAATATACCCGTGCAACATAAGACTGGTTTTGTGATCCAGGGTCACATTTGTGAACAGATCTGCGCACACCTAATGATGAAACATGTGTCTACATACCCTAAAGTAGATCCTTTTGCCAACACCTGAGAATACATTGTGATGACATGCCAATTTATCCTTTATGCAGGTGTAAATGTGCAGACTCAGAGAGTTTCTGAAATACACTCACTATCTAACATTCCATTACATTGGCTTGAAGACAGCATGACATCATGCATCAGTGGCCAAGCAGGAGACAATATTTAACTTATTTAATGAAGATGCAAAATTGTAAAGAAAGACAATATTTATACTGTATAGTTTCTGAAGCACAATTCTGCGCTTCATCTGAAGCAGGAATCTCAACGCTGCAACACTATTTGTACTTAGCTTCCCTGTGGGCTCTCTGTTACCATAGCAACCTCATCCTTCTCTCCATTCTTTCTGGGTGAGAACTGAGGAGATGGATAAAGTGCCTGAAGAGGAAGTGTAGGACAACAGGATTAGGAACTAAGTCCAGATCCTTCAAAGAGAAAAAAATAATGGCAAAAAGAGATGGTAAGTTTGGTCAGCTTAGCCCATTTTCCACAGACAAGGACACCTACTGACCAAAAATGGCTGAATTACAACAGATATATAACATACATATAGACACACACTACTACGGTATTTCATTTTTAGAAATGTAAAAGTAAAATCTTTTCTAACAATATAATTTGTCAGTGTTTACAATACATTTCAATTCACATTGCACAATGCACACTTCTTTTTCTTGCTGTCATGTATTTTTTCCGCTTTTTTTTCCTTCTTCTTCATAGGCATCCCTATGTTACACAACACATAGATGCACTTTGAAAACAACATTGTGATTTGTCTCTTCAGGTGGGGCTAGTTTCAGGGATAATGTTAACAGCTGAACAGATGCATATTTGTGTCAGATCAGCTTGTGTAACAGATGGCATGAATATAACATGGAATCCTGAGCCCCAAAGCAAGAATTACACAGTGATATAATTCACCTTTACGGAGCTGAATTGGACAACTGCATGGGGCCAAATGGATCTGAATGCAAACAAATGTTTTGTGCATAACCACATATCTGCTAATCTCAGCTGTCTGAGGCAGACTGGTTAATCACTTGTCTGCCTGGCAGGGCAATTCTATTTGGCAAATCTATGCTTTAAGTATTCCAAGAACTGTCTCTGGGGTGCTCCAAGTCACTGTCTTCCCTTCTCCTTTGTTATTGTTTAATTATTAGGCAGGATTCATTCCAGTCAGGCAACAGGATTAGCCTCTCAAACCTACTGTCTGTCAAACTAAATATCCGATCTGTTTTGTTTGGAAGTGAGATAAGTTGAATACCTTCATAAAGGCAAGAATAATGACATCAAAATGGATCATAATATTTGGTTGAAACAATTCTACCGAATAATAGAAAAAATAATTTGTTAGACTGCATGGTTTAAGCCAACAGTTTCTACAAAACACCCCTAAATAAACAAACAAACTACCAACGTTGGTAGCTGATGCTATATTGTCTGAAGCCCGTATTCACTGGGTGATGGCGCTGACGCTGTTCTTCTAGGCATAACATCACCAAAGATCATATCATAATATCAAAAATATTTCTGAAGAATGATTTGACCCGTGCTAGACTTCGTCTTCTACCCCTTTGAATATTCAGCGTTCTCAGCAACTGCTAGTGCAGATGTTCTTTTGCCAGTGGCGATACTCAAGGTAAGTGCGTGAAGTGCTTTGCTGTGTCTCGTGCTGAATGGCATCTCATGAGCCACGCTGTTATGGCACTTCTCGCTGCCAGCATTGTGACAATTTGAAACTGAGATTTTTGCGTTCTCGCCTGTCTTTCTTTGAAAAGGAAGATGTGTCAGCCCTTCCCCCGTCATCCTGTCTCTGAGGCATCTCACGAGACCTGGCCTTGGGGATCTGACAGCGAGCTTAAGTCTATAGAGTGAGCAGGCCTGTTTCTCTCTATCTCGCTCTACCCCTGTAAAGACTTATGTTCCAGCCTGGAAAGCAGGCAATGCTATTCCCCCCCCACCCCCCATGCAAGAAATTACCATTCTTTAATGACCTCCACCAGGAGCTTTCAAAATCATGGAAACAGCCCTTCTCAGCAAGCTATTCTATAACGCCTACGGTGCCTGGGCCTCAGACTGAACTCCCAGAAAAGTGTCCTCACTCCGAGTCAGTGGACGGTCTTTCTGGGGATACAACTGAACTCACGCACTATTCAAACATGGCTGTCTCCTCCTCTTGTTTTGTCGCTTCATGTTTGCCTGTCTCTTTTCAGATTAGTCGAAAGTGTGTCTGTGGGTCTTTGTCTGTTGGGTTCTGTAGTTTCGGTGGGGTTGCTTCACAGGAGGCCAATTCAGTGGTGGACGAGGTCCGTAAGTCTTCATCCTTCTTGGTCTGACCACCAGAGGGTAAGAGTCTTGCGCAGTAGCCTTCGGGATCTCGCCATTTGGTTTCACACTTAATTTCTCATACGAGGTGTGAGCATGGGCAGTGTCTGTCGTCGTTTTTCTATCATGGTCTTAAACCACTTTCTTTGACAATCACATCATTGTTCGGACAGAAAAAATGTCAGTGGTATCTTACATAAACTAACAGGGGGGCTTTCAATCGCACCGCCTGGATCGGCTAGTGCGGCATTTGCACCTATGATGGTGCAGATATGATGGTTCTTATCTGTAAAGTTGTTTATATATCGAGTGCAGTGAATCTCACAGCAGACTTCCTGTTGCATCCTCAGACAGTCAGACTGATATGGCAACGTTTCGACAGGGAAGAGGTGGATCTGTTTGATTTGAGCAAGTCAGCGTCCCCTGTGGTTATCCCTGTTGCATCCTGCACCTCTGGGGATAGACGCACTTGCTCACCCATGGCTGAGGCTGAATTTTTACGCCTTCCCCCCATTCCCTCAGTGTTGAGCAGATTGCAGGAGGACAAGATTTGCCTTTTGCAAGTTGCACTGCTCTGGCAGACCCATATTTGGTTTACGAAGCAGATCTCTTTCTTGGAGTCTCCTTGGGAGATTCCAATCAGAGCAGACCTGCTAACGCAGGCTCAAGACAGGATTTGTCACCCATGTCCAAGGATATGGAGGCTTTGGGTTTGGCCCTTGAACAGGGACCCCTAATGTTTATGGTCTCTCTGTTGAGGTTCAGGATACTATTAGAAATGCTAGAGCACCTTCCACTAGGAAGCTGTATGCTCCTAAGTGGGGGGTGGTTGAATCTTGGTGTGCGAGACACAGGCAGGATCCTATCCGCTGCCCAATCGGTTCAATGCTGGATTTTCTGAATGATCAGTTCACTACCAGTATGGCTTATACCACGTTACAAGGTTTATATGCTGGCTATTGCTGCCAAGCATGTGCAGCTGGATAGTGTTTTCTTGGGAAGGAATTCCCTGGTCTCCAATTTAATCCTTGGAGTGAGACGACTGAGACCTTTCCTTCTGCCATCTGTTTCTTCTTGGGAGCTTTCTGTGTTCCTAGAGGGTCTTTCTGGCCCCGCTTTTGAACTCTGGAATCAGCCTTACTTTGAGTTCTGACTCTTACATCGTGTCCTAACTACACGCGACACAACGCCACACCACGCGATAAAAGGTATCTTTTCCATGTTAATCAGAGGTTTTGTCCTAACTAGGGTTGCAAAGGGGCGGAAAATTTCCGGTAAATTTCCGGAAACTTTCCGGTAAATTTCCATGGGAAGTTAAGCTGGGGAATTTTGGAAATATTCATTACCACGGCAACCGCTTGCGCGTCCACTCTGAAAGTAACTGTACACATAAGAGACGGATAAATACATTATTTAAGGTTCCTCTTGGTCTTTCTTCATGTTTCTTTGACAAATATCAGTGTCTCAGTCTCACGCACACTGCATGTGAGTTAACCACGCCTACTTATTTACATGTTGCGGTATACACAGAATAAAAAAATATGTTACGGATGACATTTTCTTCCGCGGTAACGATATATACCGTCATTCCGCCCAGTCCTACTTATGTGGTAAATAAAGTTATGCTAGCTTATTTAGCATCTAACTTATCAGCTTGCTATCTACTAGATGAATACATTAGTATGTGATATTTGCAATTTAAACATTTAATAAATATATTTCCCCATAATATCATCAAAACTTACTTCACTTTTAGTCCACAGGCTCAAATGTGTGCCTTCAATAGTCTTGTGATTTGAGCTTCTGTACATGTGATGGAGGCATGCACAGTGCCAGTAGGGGGTGTGGTCTCAGCCATGCAGTAAGCAGTGTGCTATGTGCATGTGATTGAGGAATGGCATGGATATTCAAGTGTATTTGAATGGCATCTGTTTGTTTTATTCAAGATTATGCTAAAATATACTTTCCTCAACTATATTTAAGTTCCCTATGAAGAGCCAACCTTCAACTATGAAAATTCCCAGTTTATTCCCGTTTATTCCCCTAAATTCCTGTTAATTCCCTTAAATTCCCATTAATTCCCATGGAAAGTTTCCATCTTTGAAAATTCCCAGAATTTTGCAACCCTAGTCCTAACCAGCTACGCCGGCGACACGCGATGATTTTATTTTAGAAACGGTTTCTATTTTTCTGCAATGTCGCGGCTGGAACAACAAAACACAAAGTGTGGCAATGATAATCTCAGGTACTGTTTATGTGCTTTATTTAATGTTAAAAGCGTGCAATGAGACTTTTAATATCATTTAGTGCTCCCAGATTTGTAGCTGTAAAAGCAACAATGGATAATTCACCTCAGATCTTGAAATTAAACAAATGGAAACAAGAACGTTCAAACTGTGAACAAACAAGTGTATTATTTGACAAAGATTGTTTTAGTAACTCAGTAGCCTATGTATTTTTAATCATGTTTAAATGGTGTAATATTTGTGAATTTGATTATGTACCTTACTTATCAATTTTCTTGCGATTGCCGTCGAGATTACTCTCTGGTGCTGTGAGTGTGCACTTGCCGCGAGAGCCCGCCCACACGCTGTTCTGATTGACTGTTGGTTTTGATTGATTTTGACGCATCTCGCAGTCGCGTCTAGTGTGGACAGACAAATTATTTGTTGCTGGAATCTTATCGCATCGCGTCTGGTTAGGACACAGTGTTAAGGTGGTTCTTCTGATCTTCCCTTAAGCGCATCAGATATTTACAGTCTTATTAGCTCCTGGGTTGATCAAGGCCTTTCTGTATCCTAGGCCTGGCTATGTGCCTAAAGTTGCATCCACCTCTTATATGTCCAAGGTGGTGACTTTGCAGTCCTTTTCTCCTTCACCTTTTAAATCTCAGTAGGATAAGAGACTGCATAAACTTTTTCCAGTGAGGGCTTTGAAGATTTATGTTGATAGCACTTGCCAGTTGTATAAATCTAGCCAGTTTTTTGTGTGTTTTAGTGGGGGCCACAAAGGGCTAGCTGTCACAAAACAGAATGTTGCATTCCGTTAGGGATGGTATTTTTTTAGCTTATGAGGTGCGTGGCCAAGTGTCACCTCTGGCTATTAGAGTTCACTCTACTAGGGCTGTGGCATCTTCTCAAGGCATTGTTCAGAGGTGTTTCTCTGCAGGACATTTGTGTCGCGGCAGGGTGGTCTCCTCCCTGCACACCTTTATCAAATTTGATAATTTAGACATTCATTTGTGCCATTTCCTTGTCTAGTCAGGCCCCTGTAAGTTTCTTTCGACACATGGGTTGACTGAATTTTAGCAGTTTTAAGAGTTTGGCGTGTTTGGAATATCGTTTCCATAGTTTCAGCTACAGACGCAGTGAACCTTTTAAGGGGAACATCTCAGGTGAAGTACTTAACACTTGTTCTCGGGGTAGGGAACAAGACTGCGCAGGCTGCCAAACTCCTCACTCCATGGTGACGCTATGCCTAGAGGGGCAGCGTCAGCACTAGGGCTGAACGATTAATCGAAATCGCATCGCATCGCAATCGTGATTTGAAACGTTGCGATTAGCTAATCGCAAAAGGCTGCGATGTGGATGCTATATGAAAAATATGCCAATAATCTCTCTACACTGCTGAAGCAATGCGGATAATCTGAAAACACAGACAAACAAGTATCCTGCAGTTTAGCGATCTCCATTCTCCATTTTAGATTTTCTGCTTAAAAGAAAGTGTCATTCAGTCAGTCTGTGTTCTGTCACAAGCTGCTTGAACTATTTACTACGACTAAACCTGCGATCAAACCTTATCAGTGATGAACTGCAATAAATCCAAACATGGATCTCAAGTCTCAACTATAGCCTATTGATTATGATTGCTGAATAACTGCACTTATGCAGCTCTGTATAACAATAAGTCTTTTTTGCTGTTGTTGTAATAGAAAATCATTAAAGTAATTTGGATGTATTGGATTACTAGGAATGTCACTGTTTTAATTTTTGAGAAGTTTCTTGTTTTACCAGTAGGCCTATATGTATAAATAGCCTATAATAAATCAGGAAACTAGATGAAGTAAAATAAACAAAGTGTATGGGTTGACATTCTCTTGATTTTTGCTTATAGGTGAAAGTGCAATAATTCTGATTAAATACATTTCTCAAATGACAATAATCGTTATGATTATAATTTTGAGCAAAATAACTGGGATTATCAATTGAACTATTATGCAGCAGGACGAAAATGTTTTAATTGACGAAAACTAGACTAAATAAATACAGGACATTGTTGACGAAATATGATAACAACTAAAAAGTACGTTAGATACAGGACTAAGACTAAGTAAAAAAAAAAAAAGCTGACAAAATGAACACCAATATAAAGGCACACTGCATCTGCTAGACTACAAGGTAGTGAAAGGGTCTAAAGTTAAAGGCATGTTGTACTCCTGAGAATACTGAGCTGTAGCTTGACTTTACTAAAATTTTATCGCAAATCAAATCGCAATCGCAATATCTCTCAGAAGAATCACAATTAGATATTTTCCCCAGATCGCACAGCCCTAATCAGCACCATCAGCCAATGAATTGACATGTATTCTATATGGGCTTTAGACAATCGGTACCACCCAGGGGTGTTCCAATAGCATCAGCTACGGACGCAGTGTGTTGTTCCCTACTCAGGAAGCAGGGGTTACTTATGTAACCCAAGGTGATTTCTACCAAATCATTTTATTAAACACTTTCTTAAACTGCAAAAATCATGCAACTCAATTATCAAAGACACAAACATACTTTTTATGTTTGGCTCGAAAAATAGTTTGAATGGGAATGATGCCTCTGCTAACCAGTCAGAAGAGAAAATGATTGGTTACAAGGTAGTTTGTGACGTCAGAAACACTAGCGGTTTCAAACTGCGTTTTTGAGACTGTCTTTGGTTCACTGCAGTTTTAAGGAGAAAATGCACAGCAATGGTGTTGATATGAATTTGCACATGGTTTGTCTTAAAGCCTATAAAACACCACACAGACTGACATATAAACAAAATCAAAGGCTTGATTGTCACCATAGGGAGACTTTAAAAACCTGGATTCTACACTGTAAGAATAAAAATCCATAGAAAAACAGAAAAGGTACTGGCAATTTTCTGCAGATACACACTGTATCTATTTAGTTTACAGACATAGCCTTTAACCCTAAAACAGTGCAGGGCTGAAATCGCATTCAAGGGGGCGGTCAGAGTACCAGTAACATGTGAGAAGGGCCGGTACGCAAGAAAAAGTGAGGGTACGCTACAGATTAAAATATAGAAGTGCTGGTACTGTGTATCGGTGTGTTCCAGCCCACTTCGAGTAGTGCCTAAAACACAACACAATGCAATGCATAATTGAAAATATATAATATTTAAACAATGCACATGCATTCATACGTCATATGTCATGTGCTGACTTGCTAGACTTGCCGCACTCAGCGCAGTACATTTGGTTTCATGAAATAGTAATATGCTGAAGTGGTTATGATAAGCAAACATCTTTTTCTCTGCAAGAGAAAGTATCTAGAGCTTTACAAATACCATTGCTGTGCTGCACCATGATGCAATAAATCATTTAATATATTCCATTGGATCAGCTCTCAAGCCATATTCAACAGAACATGGAGTGTCAAGGGAGCTTTATCTTTTCCGCTACAGAGAGACAGTCCTTTGTTGATAAAAATCTCTTTCAAATTCATAAGTTTGAATAAGAATAATGAATGTATTTAATTTCAGCTGATCTTTCCATCTTCTATCCAGAAATGTAAAAACTACAGAGATGCCAGTTGACTAAATGCAAAGCAATTACATTTAACTATTTAAAGTGCTGCTCGCATCTTACATAACATTAAACACATTGAAAGCATCACATTTCAGGTCCTGAGATCCTCAACTTGATGTTATATCCACTCAGATAAGCACAGGGTAAAGCCTCATTGTGACAGACTGGATATGTGCTGCCATGCTGGTATAATGAAGGTTTGTAAAGGCAAGCAAGCCACAGGCCTCACCAGCAGACCTGAGATTGTGCCAAACTCAGCAAGGGACAGGGAAGTGGGAAACCTCAGCCAGGAGTGGTGATGATGAGAAAACTCTCAATTAACTCTCACGTAAATTTAGTTGAGAACAAATCTGTGATCTGTGAAAAACTCTGAAAAGTCTCAACAGCGTATATACAGGTACATGCATTACCAGGGAACTGTCATTATCGTGAAACATCATGAACATTTAATTTTATTATGTTTGATGCTGCAAGACAGCATTTTTATAATACAATGTCCAACTCCTAAACAGGCAGCCTACATTAACTTTTGATAAAACTTTCTTAGGGGCAAAATTGTTTAGTCATAGTGGAAATTATGCCACTGAAGGGCAATCATAATTTGTGTAAAACATTTTCATGCTACAAATATTGAAATGATTTATAATTAGTTCACTGCTCATTTTAAAAAACTGCTATATTTTTTGTAGCTTTGGGTCTAGAATGTAAAACGAAAAAACATTAAAACATTAAATTAAGTTTCCAAAGCAGTTAATGTGACATCATGAGACAAAAAGAATCTGAATTTTGTTAGTTCTAATAAATAAATAAATAAATAAATAAATAAATAAATAAATAAATAAATAAATAAATAAATAAATAAATAAATAAATAAAAAATCAACCCCCTTGAACATAAAAAAGCTATAAAGAAACTAATCATAATTAGTTATGAAACTAATCAAGAACATACTTGAATATTTATATTTTTTGCACTTTTTAATTAATCATTTATCTTTAGCAACTTTTAATCAGTCATGGTGTGAACTAAATCCGGTTTACGTATCTGAACCTGGCAGATTTAGGTATTTATGGTGCCATGGAAACATTGTGGGATGTCATGGAGACAATCCAAGTGGAATGTCATGGAAACATTATGAAGGAGAACAGGATTTAACCATACAAATCACATCTAGCCGTAGATATGAGAATTATGAAATATTGAAAACATGTTTTCTTTCTATCCAAGTTGTGAACAGAATGTTTTCTAGCATGGCCTCAAGATTGTTTTAATTACTTTACCGTGATTACATTGCACACCCCTCAGATTTTTTAATTACTACAATAAGAAAATATATGCCTGCAACAAATGTTAATAGAGATGTTCTCCAAAGAGAACCTCCATTTATGACATGCATGTATGTTAATGTAAGCTTTACATGGGGGTTAAATGTTTTATTTAAAAATGTCATCTGACTTTATTTTAAATGCAAACATCAGAATAACATGTCATTCAACAGACAATATATCAGCATGAAAAGTGATCGTGAGACCTTACTCACAAGAAGAAATGGACAGAGACTGGTGAGTCTTGAGAGTGGGTGTCTGAGAGGAAGAAGGGGGGCTGACTGCAGGAACTAGTGTTACACCACCTACCACACTGCCTCTTCAGGGACTCCAGGCTATCTCTGCTATCCACGCTGCTGAGGTGTAGCTATGCTCCATCTGCTGCTGTTACCATGGCAACAAGGCCCACTGATCTACATAAGACCATGGAGGGAGATCTGTTCGTCTGATCTATTAGCATGACTCAACGGCATCTTCATCTTTGCCAGCCCTGAAGCCAGTCATTTTGGAAATATGACTGAACGTAATTAGGTTGACCTCCGAGTGAAAGCGGAACAACATTTTCTCAAATTTTTACTCCCCTCATTTGAAATATGTCACTATAATTTAACACAAGTCCTGCACCTCAAGCAAATATTTCAATCAAAGTGTTCGGCAGACATGGTCAAACATCAAGTATTTGTTTTAAATGAAACATAACACTTTCTAAATGCAATTAAGACTATAATCTAGGTGATAATGTAAAAACCTCAAGGCTGCAAAACAAATACATAACTGGTTTTAATTGCAAATGATTATTGCACAAAAAATTACAGGAGCAAATGTTACAAGAAAATACTACTTCAGTTCTTCTATTAAAAAAAAATCACATTGACATTTAATTCAGTGTTACTAGCCATTTCGTTGTAATTGTTTGTGAAATGCACTAGCAATTTCTGAGAGAATTTTTTTATTTTTTTTTAATTCAAACTTTATTTGCTCATATTGATAAATTAATAATTGATACATCATAACTGGCATTTATTTACTGGGAAATGTATTTGTAACTCTTCTTGAAGTTCTTCTGACCATTTCTAGATGAAGACCATTGCAAAAACATGTCTATAGCAAATGAGCTGTAGACTAAGTGCTAGTAGAGTGCTGTCATTCTCATATGTTGTGTATAAAATAAGTATAGGATCATTATAATTGCATAATTTGATACAAAGCACACTGCAATACTTCAGGCAATAGAATTAGGCCCACACACAGGGAGTCTAAAAATAAAAGCTAAAGCACATTTAGCCACAGCTCTGTCCGTGCATTTCATGCAGAGAACATGTTGTTTTAGTAACAATATTATTTCTGTAAATGTATCACCAAAAAACCTGGGATCTTAATGTATTATCTAGAAGTAAACGGTGATCCAAACATATGTTTGTATAAAATCAGGGTAACAAATTAGAAAAGAGCTACATGGGAGAAATTACATGAGCATGACCACAAAGTAAGAAAGTACAGTAACTGATTTGTGATCATGTTAATGTTGTATGGCAGAACTGAATCAGCAGGTTCCATTGTTTGATGAATAAAATCAACAAGCTTTTCATTTACACCTTTAAACAAAAAAAGCAGAAATATCAAGGCTATTATTATTGCTAAAATGAATAAGTAAGTTTGAGAGCACTAAAATAAAACTATGTGCAAGAGACATTGAAACTAAAATGTGTTCCAACACTCCCTGATCTTCCCTACAAGATCAGTACATATACTGACCTCAAATGGTTTAGCTAGACAACTGAAGAGTCTGCAGAAAACACTTGTAATAGTTGCATGCTATACTTCAAATTTCTGTTGTAGAATAATTAACGCATGATTCTTTCTAAAATTTGATGCAAGTTGACTTGTTAAACACAGAAAATCTATTGATAAAAGCACAACACTATGAAGAACGATTAACATGAATAGGTTTAGTTAACTACTTAAAAACCCATTGCGGTCTTCACAACCCATGTTTATACTTCTTGCAAGTGAACCAAGTATAATTTAGATAAAAAAAATGTATTTTTTAAGGATGAGACTAAGAAAGTGTTTATGTTGGCATCAAACTAATTTGGCGAGCTTCTACCAAATGCCAGATGAATTTGTGCCAAAATA
The DNA here is from genome assembly GCF_964197995.2 of Scardinius erythrophthalmus. Lineage (NCBI taxonomy): Eukaryota > Metazoa > Chordata > Actinopteri > Cypriniformes > Leuciscidae > Scardinius > Scardinius erythrophthalmus. The sequence goes on along the minus strand of NC_138232.1, from coordinate 17,622,651 downwards.
CTATGTGGAGTGCTTTTATTTCAGCATCACTATTAACACAAGACGTGACTCTGATTGGCCAGCCAATAGTGGCACAGTTCCGAACCTTACAGTCTAAAATTCCACAGGATTATAATGAAGATTCAGAGTGGGTGGGAGTTTGACCGCTTGCATTAAATTTCGATCTCCAGAGAGCTGTTCCCTCTAACTCACTGCTTTCATTACCCCGCCGTTAGATCTTCCACAATATAGTTTCCCATCAGTACAATAGACAAGAGGACAAATGCCAGGAAATTCCAATCATGTAGAGATAACCTACAACCGACAACCATCTGAAATCCAAATTTAACTTTGTCCTGGGCTACGTTTTCAGAAAACGATGTATCTTAGCACTTAAGAGCGTTTTCTACGAACATTCGTGTTTATTTCACGTGCGTTTCACAAAAATGGACTTAACACGATCGCACGCAGCTGTGCTTAAAGGGATACTTCAGGATTTAGCATTAAGCTTTGTATTAGTAAAAAACCTGTAGTATTTTCGAATTACCATGCTTTCCCCCCTCATATCCCCATGAGATGAGAGATTTATGTATTTTTTGTCTGGAAAAAATCCTCCGATGACGCAAAAATCGTCATATTGCGTCATCGGAGGATTTTCTGGCCAGAGGCTAAAGACTACAGCCAGTAGTAGGGGCTGTCCCGCATGTTTTCAACCTGCCCATAGGAGGCGGGATCTCACTCACAGAATGTACACATAGTTCAGCCGTCTTTCTTTGGAAGCTAAGTTAACAGGCTCTTGTTCTGTGGAGAAAACTGAGTAGTAGGAGAAAGCTGAGTAGTAGGGGTTACCATCCTCCTTTTCCCGGACTTGTCCGGCCGTCGAGATCGTTCAAAATGTCCGGGATTCGGCTTTTGCTTTCTGCAGTTGCCATTCATTGTTTACATGCACACCTTTTGTTTCAATCTAGCTGAATTCATTCCGATTGGTGAATCTGAATGTAGTGTTTACATGAACGCTAAACAAGTGATCGGTTGATGTGCGTTTTAACACTGCAAAGAAAATTCCCGCTCCTCCGTGAGAGATACGAGACCGGCGCGTCTCAGTAATGACGCCACCGGCCTCGCGTCGTTCTCCTGCGCCCCTCAGCCTCGTCCTGCTCGCCACAGTAAACATGATGAATGGTGACTGTAGAACACAAAAGCAGAATCCCAGACATTTTGTGCGATCTCAAAAACCCGGGCAAACTCGTCACGGAGACTAGTAGCCTAACCTTGTTGTTTTCAACTGCGCTCTCTAACCGATAGGCGTGGCTTGGGAGTGGCTTCCTAGGGCAGCGAAGCAAGTGCATTCTGGGAGTTGTTGTCTTTCATCCACATAAGCCAAAAATACATTTTCTGGCTTTTCTCAGTCTAGAAAGCTCCAAATTCAAAAATTTCTTCACATTTATTCTACATAAATGACCTATTTTAAATACACATTCATCTTTCCAGAGGTGAAGTATCCCTTTAAGTGCTACTTAAGAGTCGCTGTCCGTTTGACAAGTGCTGAAATGTAACCTAGAATGGTAATTGTAGCACATGCTTGTATTTTGAAATGTTTTGCCTAATTATCATTTGCTAATGATGCCAAAAATCTATACAAGCACATTTGGTGGAGACACCAGCAAAAATGGCTGAACCAAAAACAAAGAAAATACATTTTTCAAAAAGAGGAAATTAATGTTATTTTAGAGGAGGTGGAGCTAAACAAACATATTATTTTCAGCAGGGTTAAGGACAGTCATAAAAATAAACAAAAACATAATATCATAATAATATTGTATTATATTGCTACAAAACTAACTGCAACTAGTGGCATTAAAATATCAGGGAAGGAGGTCAGAAAGAAGTGGGAGGACTTTGCAAGCCTCAAGGGAAGAAGAAAAGGCACTGTCAATACTTGGCACAAGTGCCTCAGATAGGATTTGTGGTGATATTGACCTCCATGGAGGAGTATGGATGTATCAACTTGAACCTGAGTCAGGTGCATCATGCTCATAAGAGCAATCAGGTTCACCTCCCAATGGCAGACACCTACCATCTCCCAGTCCTCCCAACAGCCCACCCATGCCCCAGCCTCCATCTTCAATTGTTCAGACTACAGCTACAATAGCTCAGCGGTTTGAGAATGTCTGTGGTTGTAGTCAGGAGAAGCAGCTGGAGAAGGATAAACTAGATGTCCTAGACAATGTCTTAAAGAGGGCAGTGAGAGGGACAACAAAGTTCAGCAGCAGCTCACTGACCTCAAGAAGGCCAATCTGGCTTTAGAAGAGAAGAGATTGGCACAGCAGAAGATGAGTTTGCAAACCCCTTCATTTCGGTATTGCAAGCCTCTATGAAATACTACGTAGAAGTATTCTTATAAGCGTTTCAAATTGAAATGGCTATTTGTAGTACTTGTAATAAGCATATAAGCCCTATAAATGTCCATATACAACAAATGCACTTTTTCATACCTTAATTTATTTGTTGTCATATAATTTTTATTTTATTTATTTATTCATTACCACTTCTTTATTATGTTAAATGAATTTAAGCAAACAAAAAATAAATATACATAAAAACAATATTAAAGTAACAATTGGACAGGAGTAAATTTTAGGTGCAATTTGCGGTTGTCCCGCAGGTGACCTCATTACTATCTCCTTACGATGCACTTAGGGATTTACGATTACTTCAGAGCACTCGTAGTTCTACTAAGTTTTCAAGTACTACTTAAGGCTACACTCTCAGAAAAAAAGGTACGAAAGCTGTCACTGGGGCTGTACCTTTTCAAAAGGTACACTTTTGTTCCTTTTAGGTACTAATATGGACCCTCTAGGTATAAAAATGTACCTTTTAAAAAGGTACAGCCCCAGTGACAGTTTTCGTTTCAAAACGCTCTCCGTCCACATTAGCGTTTTTAGCGTTTCATCTCAGTGAGCTTTTATTAGGGTTTAAGCATGCGCTGTAAGGTGAATTTAGCGTTTTCTGACATTTCAGTGTGGATGAGAAACGTTTGGAAAACGCTAAATTCACCTTACAGCGCATACTTTAACCCTCATAAAAGCTCACTGAGATGACACAGACAGAACAAGACATAATCAAGTTATCTGACAGCTGTTGTACAACCAATTCCAGCATTCTGAGAAACAAATTGTGTCCGGCAAGTGTCCCAAATATCACACTTGCAGCATAATCTCAACCCTTAAAAATCAAACAAAGCCTAAATGCGATCAAAGGATCTTGTCCAAGGTGAATGACAGTGACACATCCTTTAATCAAACATTCAACAAAACTTGTATGTTACATGCACAACATGATGATAACAACCATGCAATTGTTCTCCAGTCTGACATTAAAACTAAAAAAAAAAAGAAGGAAACCTTCACCTGATAAATAAATCAGTGTGTTTAAGCATATTGGACTGCTGTAATCTTAAGCATAATTGGTGTAAGATCGCGCATATAAATGAACTGCAAAACGAATAGTCTGTCAGAGCATGACTCAACAAAAACATTAAGAGTATAGTCTCACAAGGATTTAGGAGAATGTGTGTCAAAAATTGAAGCATGGTGAATTCAGCATGACTTCATTTCTACCTCACATCTCTTTTCATCTCACTAAAGCAAAAAGGTGCTAATGAGAACACCTGGCTGAATAGCTGAGAGCGAGAAGTGTTCCTGAAGTCATTCATTAGGTCTCTCACAGCGACACTCACTCGTGTAGATCACTCAGCCCCAATTTGAGTATGCGAGTAGGAATTTTCACCAAGGAGTCAGAGTGCGGCTGGTTAGTATGGCCAAATGAATGGGAATGCTAAAGGTATAAGGATTCACAATTTAATGGTAACATACCAGTCACATTGGTAATTTACTGGCATTTGGTCAATATTGGATATATATATTGGCCGATTATTGAAAATGGATTACTTTGCTGCAATCTAAAGCTTACTTAAAGTTAACCATTAAAAATATATATAATAATTTAACAACACTGTTAAATGTAATCTTTAGCAAATCACAGAATTAGTATCCATTCAGTTTGATACTGTACATTATGAAGTTGTGAAGCCCAAATTTTAGTTTTTAGTATTTTATGTGTTTATTTATTTAGGCAAAATATTATAGATTTTTTTTTTTAAATTAAAAAAAATATTTTATAAAAATTAAGTTATTGGTCATAAATGAGTATATCGCAATGGTAACATTTCTTAACTCTGTCATTATTTGCTATTTTTGTCATGTTCTTTACAACATCAGTCTTGACTGGCAGTAAATTACTACATTAAAAAATACAATTAATGAAAAAATACAAATAATAAAATAAAAATTTCAAATTTCTCTTCTTATCTACAACAGTAATTTAAGAAGCTATTTGGATATTACTTAACATTAATCAATAATAGTGGGCCTCTGAGTGAGTTCCCGTAGTGTAAATTAATTTGTGTTCCGAAGATGAACGAAAGTCTTACGGGGTTGGAACAACATGAGGGTGAGTCATTACTGACAGAATTTTCATTTTTGGGTGAACTAACCCTTTAAGATAAATAAGCTGACTTCATAGGAAACACCATGTTTCACCTCAGAAGTACATTAGTAACAATATACAATACAACATTACCACATATTTAATCTGAAACACACTAAACTCTACTACAAAATACTCCTTTTATAATAATAAAAAACGTCAAAATAAGAGCAGCTGTAAAAAAAAGGAAAAATCTGAATTTTCCAGAATAATAGTTTCTATCCTCACCCATCTGTTGTATTCAGCAAAGTTCAAGTTACAAAACTCAATAGTCTATAGCCCCCAAATCAAAACTGTTGAACAATTGTGTCCAGCTGTTACCAATCTCGATCACAGGGCAGGACCAGAAGTCAAATGATGCCATTATCTGTCCAGACTGCAATAAAGCTCAGTGAGCCCATTACAAAAGAAAAGTTCACTCAACCATTCAATAGACCTCTATGACCACAGGAAATTATGGAGCCATTTGGATTGTCATGACAGTAGCAGTAACTTGTAAAGGAAGGGCAACAGTATCAGGCACAGAACAAAGGCCAGCTCTACCACATCCTTTTTAATATACTATTTTCCTTGAAAATAATCTTTTTTAAGCATACAAACCCAAGCACTAATTTGAAACAGAACAGAAAACATTACATAAAAAAATAAAAAACTCAGACAGACAGCACCAGCGGGGTCATTATCAGTATATTGCTTTTTTTTATTCTGCAGTTTTTCACACTTACCGAAGTAGAAATGGGATGACCTTTTGTAGATTTTATTGGCCGCTCTCTGTAGAGACTCCCAGAGCAGGCAGGACTTGTGTAGATTATCACTGGTGGGTATAGACAGCCACCCAGTTCATTTGTGTGCAAACACTTGTTTTCCTCATCTTCAGCCTCCTGTCCAAATCCTGCCAGCCACTAGACCCTGATGGCATATCCTGTTATATCACCCATGCTACACTCTCAGTCCTGAAGCACTGACTGAAAGAGGCTGCCTCTTGTTTCCAAATGCACCTGCAAAACAGAGAAAAGAAGACGTTATTATTCTTCTTAGCCCATCATTTCAAACTTTACACTAAAAAAACTTTTGCCTTCTCACCACTTCTATCGAAACAAAGTCATTAACACAGCATGGAGGAAGCATTCCTAATTAAAACATTCATTTAACACATAGAGAATAGTTTGTATATTATTATGGCCTAACTGCAGAACACTGGAACTCAATGTAGGCAGAACATTTTTAATGTTTAGGTTTTGTATCCACACAAGTAACCCAGTTCACTTCCTTAATGCAATGTTCTGTCAAGTGAAACATGTTATCCATCGGGAATTGGTTGACCTGAACGTCAAGTTTAAAGGGTTTTTTTTTTTTTTTTTTTTACAACAACAATTTGCTAGTATTGTTGTAATATCTACTACATTAAAGTTGACTGGCATTCAATGTCTGCGTTAAAAAGTACTATTTCAGAAAGACTTAACTGTAACAGTAAGTTCATTTGAATATTAGTAAACATTAACCAATAGACAGATGAAGTCATTTTAGAGTGGAGCAAGTTATTACTTTTTGATGAAAGATTATGCAGGCTGATAAATTGTGCACAATACGACCTAAATTATGTATTAAGATACTAAGCAGGGATTGAAAGGTATTGGGTCTGAGAAAATATGGGTGAAGATAAAAGATTTGTCCCTGCCTATTTATTTATAAAGTTTTTTTAAAAGCAAATTCACAGTATCATTTCCATGTGATTTAGCACTAGTGCAAATTCACTTTTGGTGGCAAACAGCACAGCTTTAAAGATCAGCATGTGGGAACAGCTCACTATTATAGTAAACAGATTTATGGCTGCAGGGCAAGACTGCTTTCAGAGACACAAGATGATGAGCAGTACCTCACATCTAAGGAACTGAAGACCGAAAACATTTAATATCTTGAGCTTATAAAAATGAAACAATGCATTTTTTTCTTCTAACACTGTCATTTTTATTGTCTGTAATTTACCGTATTACTTGCTGAAACTGTTACGTTTGCAGTGTTTCCTGAAGGAACCATGTTTTTTTTTATATCCAATACATTAGCATGCATTTTATTTCATATCCTGCAATATGCTAAAATATAACAATAAACCTGACTTTTACTTTTGATACAAACAAACTGTACATATTTAGTTCATAAAATTAACTTTTCCCATGAAATTTAAAACTTAAAACATTTTAACATCTTAATGTAATAAAATAGTTTCACAACCAGAAATGTGAACCAGAAAGGTTTAACACTAATATTATTAAAGTCACAAAACATCTGTGAGGGGGAAAAACATTTTGACACAAAAGGCTTTTGATTTTATGCAGTACAGTAAAACCATAATATTGCGAAATAATTTGTTATTGTTTTCTATTTTAATATAGCCTATATTTAAAAATGAAATTTATTCCTGTGTGTCAGGGAACACCAGTCTCAGAGACAGATATTAGTTTCAAACCACAGTAGTGTATTTAATAACAGAGATGCAGGTGAGTATGGCAGCATTTGCATGTTCTGGATGGTTGATCTTTGTTGTTTTACCAGGGTGAAGAAGAGACCATGAACATGCATGGACTATACAGAGCATGACTATACTGTACTGTACAGGTAAGCAGATGACAAGCTTGACTCACAAGAACATATGGGGAGATCACAAGGAGAGTGCAGGAGAGGATTCACAAGGAGATCGATGGAAGAATCACAAGGAGTACGTTAAAGTATTGTTATCGAAGTAATCTTTAGAGCAAGTAGTCTGTTGTCCATAAATGAGACCATGACTGAGTGTGAGGTGTGTGCTTTTACACAGGGCTGATTGGCGTGCTGATGGGGAACAGGTGCAGATGCTAGTATTCGAGTGAGTGAGAGCATTGTGTGGGCAAGGCTGCGTTCCAGTCCACTTTTAGACACGCACTTGCGAACTTCCCTAAGCACTTCCCCTCGGGGAATCCCTGCCGCCATTTTGAAGTGCGTTCCACTTCGTGAAGTGGACGAGGAAAGTTAATATGGACAGACCCTTGTTCCCTCGATTTTGACAGAGGGAGCGAGTCTACTTCATATGTACACTTCAGGCACCTATATTTCCCACAATGCAGTATGATTGTGACGTCACCACAGATCTTGCCTAATCACCACCATGATATTTTTTTCATTTAAAACAACCCAAACACACCTATATACATTTGGATGCTGCATTAAACAAATTCTTAAAGGGAAAAAAATGTAAATAATAAATCAACTCTATAGCTGATTCCAAGTGACCAAGGGCTTAGGACGTTCCAATTCAGTCCATTGCAGTTTCCGCCAGTAGTGGGCAATGACGTACATCCGAGTGAACGAGACGGAGGGAAGTTAGCGAGTGAAGGGCATGACAATTTTGGACAGGAACGCACAACGCAGCCCATGACGGAGGAGCCTGGTGATACCGTGGCTGCATCCGAAAGCTTAAAAATGCTGCCTTTGGAGGCTGCATTCAAAGGTACTACGGCATCAAACCATGTCCAAATCTAATGTTAGCTTTATTTCCTGTCTCCTAAAATACCTTGGGTGCTTCTCAATACTTAAATTGATCCTTCCTCGTTTCCTCACTCCTGCGCCATCAAGCCCATGAACCAATCCAACTTGATCAAGCCATCTTGAAGGACATCTCAATTCTCTAACTGCACCACGAGGAGGCGAGGAATGAGGAGCTTCATGAGGAGTCATGAGCGAGGGTACATAAGTGTATCCTTCCCTCGCATCCTAAGGGGGTGGAGCTAAGACGAGAGGAAAGAAAACGAGGATTCACAAATAAGAAATGAGAAGCACCCCTTCATCTGATCGATTTTTGCTTTCCATTCTGTGACAGTTGAGCTAAAAAATAAAGACCACATCTAAAACTTACAATTGGCGGTCAGTTTGTGTGTAAATGCAAGTTTTTGATCAACGTTATCCACTTTTGATGTAATTTCTAGTGAGAAATTACTATTGTAGTCATTAAATATTTGCTTAGTTATCAACAAAGCTTGCACTCTTTTGTTGTAGATCATTCTAATATGATGATTTTGTGCTCAAGAAAAGAATTCTCATTAAATTCTCAAAATTCTCATTATGATCAATGTTGAATGTGCTGCTTAATATTTTTGTGGTAACTGCGATCCATTTTTTTTTTTTTTAATTTCTAAAAGTCTTAAAATCCCTTAAAATAAATGTAATGCATCCTTGCTAAATATAAGTTTTAATTTCTTTTTTTTTTTAAATACTAACCCTAAACTTTTGCCCAGTAGTGTATATTTTGCTATGCAATTTTTTTTTCAAATACCTTTTTCTTTCTTTAAAAAAAGAATCTATCCACAAATTAACAAGAAATTAACCACAGTAGGTTATTTAATACTCCTTATATTTGGTCTTAAAATATATATTATAGCCATAACCCCGGTTTCACAGACAAGGCTTAAACTAGTCCTAGACTAAAATGCATGTTTTAACTGTTTTAACTGAAAACAACTTGCACTGACATATCTTAAAATATGTTAGTGCCATTGTTTTGTCTCAAGATGCACACCACCAGTAATATTTTTTTCTAGGGCACATTTATAAAAGCTAGTAAGGCCTGCATCCTAGCTTAAAGGGGTGGTATAATGCCTCTTTTTACAATATGTAAAATAAGTCTCTGTTGTCCCCAGAGTGTGGATGTGAAGTTTTAGCTCAAAATACCCCACAGATAATTTTGTACAGCATGTTAAAGTAGTCCCTATGCGTAGGTCCCTATAAGTAGGTAAAAATGCGTTGTTTTGTGTGTGTCCCTTTAAATGCAAATGAACTGCTGCTCCTGGCACAGAGGGCGGAGCTTCAACAGCTCCTGTGTGTGTGTGTGTGCGTGTGCGTGTGCGTGTGCGTGTGCGTGTGCGTGTGTGTTTGTGTGGGTATTACCTCATGCAGACAAGCACTAAAATGTCAGAAATTGTTCTGCCTTTTATTTTTAAACTTTTATGTTTAAGTCCTTAAAAACAATTTCTTTAAAAGCAAATATCTCTCTTTGCTTTGAACTTTGAGCGCTGTAACTTTGCAGATGTTGTTTATGCTCAAACAGCAACATTACACACTAACTAAAGTTAGAAAAGTTAAATCATAATCAACCACCTCTTTAATCTAAGCCCAGCCTGTGAAACAGGGCCTTAATGTTTTTAAGTCATAATTTCTGTTTTACAAGATTAATCAAAAGCACAATCAAAATCTGTCCCTGGAACTTTCTTAAGGACATGTACCTTTAGTTTAGAATTGCTGTAAAATATAACTGTATATCACAATATGTTTGCTTTGAATTTCACAATCCACTTATGTCTCTTCAGTACACATGATTTCTACTGCAGCCAATCAAAGCATCGTCTATATAATCAGGAAGCAGAAAGCAGAGGGGGTGTTGTGTTAAACAGAAATGACTCACTGGGTGCCAGAGAACAAACCGATCGGAATTCTCCTCAGTGATTCATGTTCTTTTTGGAGTACATGTAATTGTTAACACCAGTCAAATTTCACATAACTCCAAGACATTACAAATTCCCTCTGGAACTCTAGAACATCCTTCCTCAAGTCAAGTGCCTTGGGTTACAGCTAAAAAACAACAACAACTATGGATACAAGTTACAACAGGAAAAGTAGGCTTGAGCATTTCTCAACATAAACTAGTCAATGGATCTAAGCATACATTCAAAATGAGGATGCATGACTCACAGGCATTAGAGATGGAGTTGCGGAAAAACGTTGCCAACCTCAGCACAAAGATAAAGGGGGATTATGTGAGTGATGCCAACAACACCCTGCCATGGTGGTGCAACTATTTATAAAGATGCCCTCAAAAAAAAAAAAGACAAACAAAACACAAAAGTGTGTTCTATTTATTTTTGGTGTAACTGAGTAGATGTTAAATTTAGAAGCATGTACCGTAGTACTATCATAGAATGACTGTAGTACTATTTAAAAGAGGTAATTCACCCAAATATGACAATTTTATTACTCACCCTCATGCGTTTGCTATTTTTTCTTCTTTTTTATGCAAGACAAAAAAAAGAAGAGGGGCTCTTTGAATTTCAACTACAAAAACTCTCAGAATCAGGCACTGCTGCTTTTATAACACATTTCACATTTACATTTATGCATTTGGCAGACGCTTTTATCCAAATCGACTTAGATTGCATTTCAAGGTACACATTTTTACATTCTTATCAGTTCTTGCTTTCCCTGGGAATCGAACCCATGACCTTGGCGTCGCAAAACGTTCTACCGTTTGAGCTACAGAAAAGCTGCTTTCAGAATCAGAATTTCCTGCACTTGATTCGATTGTTTTGGTGTGGATCCAAGTGCAATTGCCGTGTTTATATATGCCTAAATGAACCGAACTACGGAGAACCGCACCAGCTTCCAAAACAACTGCTCCAAACAAGCCAGGTGTGAAAATGCCCTAAGTCTTTTAAAGCCATATGCTATATTTATATGAGGAACAAACCAAATTCAAGTCATTATGTACTGACAATCCTACCATATCCAGTGACCTGACAACTTGAAATCTGTCAGTGAGGTGAACTTGATTCGTGAACAAATCAATCTGATTCGATTGAACGAATGAGTAGTAATTCATCAACAAACCACTCAGTATGATTTGTGAACCTGATCCAGCACAAAAGAGTTTTTTCATTTGCCAATCTGGTTCTCGAGACTCTATGATCCAGTCGCAACAGTTCTCGAGTTAACAGCTCACTGCCTGGAGAGTACACTGTATCAGTGTATTATTATGACTTAAGGCTTCAGAAGACTTGGAATATAGTGCATGAGTCATATGGATGACTTTTATGGTGCTTTATTGGTGTGTTTTTTGTTATCTTTTTTGTCATTTTTGGAACTTAACCAGTATGAATTGATGTTGTATGGAAAGAGCAATGTGAAGATTCTTCAGAAAATCTCCTTTATGTTAAATAAAAAAAACAGCATACAGTTGAAGAATATCATACGGGTGGGTAATTAATATTAAACATTGAACTTTACATTTTTAAGTGAACTATTCCTTTAAGAACTCCAAGGCAAAATAAATAATTAAATGACGGTTGAGAATACACTGAACGAGAATGCCGATCACATGGTCATCGTAACAGCAAAATCAGTGTTCCAGGAGTACACTTGGTGCTGTTTGCCAAATGCCAACTAGCTTCCGACACCTGAGGTCCAGATCTGCTCAGCAGGAAGTAAAGCCAGTGACCTCATGCTTACGGATTCCCATGGCACGTGGGAGCATTCTGATGAAACAGGCTTAACCAAGAGAGAGGATGGGGTGTAATTAAACCACATCTCCAGAGGGGAGCCCATGCATAGCCAGAGATCAATGCTGGGGAAAAGAATTGTAACTTGCACAGTATGGCAAACAGCGGCATTTAAACATGCCAAGCTCAGGTTCAATCACCATATTTAATGGAAGCGAAACGTTTAAGGTCATTGTCCCAGTGAGGCATTGGGAGATGGGGCCCAGTCTCCATCCTACAAATGATGATGTATAGCTTAACTGGACCCTCTAACTGAGGCAGAATACCAAGTGGAATCCAACCTCCATTCAATCAGAAGGTTATTCTCCACATAGAAAATATGCGTGGACTGGAAACACTCAATTCATTTAAATCCATTTGTTACAGTTGCATTGTAAATACAGTTTTTGTAATTAAAATACATGTGTCTCGGACTGATTACAATAAAACATATATTTCTCTCTCTCTCTCTCTCTCTCTCTCTCTCTCTCTCTCTCGTGCGCATGCGTGGGCGTTTGCTGAGTGAGTGCGGAGTGAGTGCGGAGTGTGAATCGGAGCGCGACTCTGGAGTCCTTTTCTTCATTTTCAAAGGTCTGTTTACTTAAGTGTTGTTTCTCTCACTGTTTTTACTGTGTATGGTCACAAAGCACTGGGGATATTGTGGTGAGAACGGGGAGGTTGGGTTAGCCAGTTTTTAAACTGGCTACCATGGCGAACGCAGAGACGGCGAGTTATGAGCAACTCACCCGGCAGCATGGAATAAAAGTGCCGGTTGGAGTTGAGTGCTCAGTCGAAGAATGTGTGTTAGTGTGATTTTGAGGAGTGATATTGATGAATTGAATATTGCTTTTAAATTCAAAGTTGATAGCTTTGATTATGTAGTTTTTTGCAACAACTGAGAGTATGAAATGCTTTGGATGCGGGAAAGTGGGGCACTTGGTACGCGCTTGTCCAGACAAAGATGTGTCAAATGGTACAGGAGATGAAAGTGGGTCTCAAAGTCATAATGAAAATCAGAGGGTGGAAGAAGAAAGTGAAGTTGGTGAGGTCTCGGAGTTGAGTGTGGACAATGAAGAACCAGGATGTAGTAGAGTGAAGAGTAGGGAGAAACGAATTCAAAATGATGATGAGATAATGGATATTGAGCTTGATGAGATCGTGGGTGAATTACTCAAAGAGGACGAAGCAGTATTTAAAGTGCCATCAGTGAAAAGGAAGTCTAATCGTGGAGAGATTGTAACTCCATTAAAGAAAAAAGCACAAGATGAGACCATTACTAAAAGTTCTAGGGTGGTGTTGAATGCAAGTGATTTGTCTGGTTCAGAAAGTGAGCAAGAATTGTCTGAAGTTCAGGTTGAGGAAGAGGTGAGACAAGACTATAGTGGTTACAGTTTGGAAAGAATGAAAAATTTTCTCCAGCGAACAAAGGGAATGAGGAATGTTGAGGTTATAGATTATTTTCCTGATCTTTCCTTATTTGTTGACTCAGTAAAAAGTATAATGAAACAAAAAGGTGAAGGATGTCTGTCAAATCCTGAGGTGTATCGTCTAAAAAAGATTGTACAAAAAGTTCGTCCTCAAGCATTGAATAATGATATGTCACAAGAATAACGGCGTGATATGGGCCTGGCTTTTTGTGTTTTTTTCATCCCTCATAATGAGTAATTTTAAAATATCTTCCCTGAACGTAAATGGGGCGAGGGATGCAAACAAAAGAGCGCAGATTTATGAGTTAATGAAATTAAAAAATATAGATGTCATGTTTTTGCAAGAAACTCACAGTACAAAGGAAAATGAAGTTGAATGGATGAAAGAGTGGGAAGGAAACATTGTTTTGAGTCATAAGACTGCTCTCAGTGCTGGGGTGGCTGTTTTGTTTTCAAAAACTTGTCTACCACTATCGTATGATGTTACAGAAGTAATACAAGGTAGATTAATTAAGATAATAGCAAAGTTTGAAAACGTTAGTATGGAATTTGTAAATGTCTATGCGCCTGTAAAGCCAATTGAAAGAATGTTGTTTCTTGAAACTTTATGTGATAGTCTAAAACAATGTAATACAGACAGTTTTTTAGTACTGGGTGGAGATTTTAATTGCACAAGTAATGATTTAGACCGAAATCACATTGAGCCTCATATGGCTTCAAGAAATAAATTAGTAAATGTGATTAAAACTTGTCAACTCTGTGATGTGTGGAGAATTTTTCATTCTGATGAAAGACAGTATACATGGGCTCATGTGAAAGAAAATTGCATTTCTTTAGCAAGATTGGATCTTTTTTATTGTTTTAAACATCAGAAACAATATTTTAAATCTTGTGATATTTGTCCTGTTGGTTTCTCTGATCACTCAATGGTAGTAGCATGTGTTTTTATTAAATCTGTTAAACATAAGAGTGCCTACTGGCATTTTAATAGTGCTTTACTTAAAGATGCTCATTTTTGTAAATGTTTTTCTTATTTTTGGTTGGGGTGGAAATCTAAAAAGTCTTCTTTTTCATCAATACAACAGTGGTGGGAGATTGGGAAAGTGCAAGTACAAAAACTTTGTAATCAGTACACTTTTAACGTTACTAGAGACATGGTTCAATCCATGAGAAGTTTAGAGATGGATATTGTTGAACTCCAGGCTCTAAATGAAGCCTCTGTAAATCAAAACCAATTGCGGGCGCTTAAAGGAAAAAAAGTAGCCTTAGCAGATCTATTAGGTACAAGGTCTCAGGGGGCGTTGGTTAGATCCAGGTTTCAGAGTCTTTCTGAAATGGATGCCCCGTCCAAATTCTTCTTCAGTCTAGAAAGGAAAAATGGCCAAAGAAAAAGTATTCAGTGTTTACGGGCAGAAGATGGAAAAGTTCTGACTGAGGATTCTGATATTCGAAAAATGGCTGTCGGTTTTTATAAGGAACTGTATTCTACCAGTGATGTGGATGGTCAGTTGATGGCTGAATTTGTGTCCAATCTACCAAAAATAAATGAAGATTCTTATGCAGAGCTGATATGTCCCTTAACAGTAGACGAACTGTTTAAAGCTTTGCAGTGTATGAAGAATGGTAAAGCACCAGGATTGGATGGGTTGCCTATTGACTTTTATAAGGCATATTGGCATTTGTTGGGAGATGATCTACTTGCAGTGTTAAGTGATAGTCTGGATAAGGGACAACTGCCACTAAGCTGCAGAAGAGCTGTTTTAACGTTGCTCCCTAAGAAAGGTGATCTCAAAGAGATAAAAAACTGGAGGCCAGTTTCTTTGTTATGCACTGATTATAAGATTTTATCAAAAGTTTTGGCAAATAGACTGAAGAAAGTAATTGGACAGGTTATACATTTAGACCAATCCTATTGTGTACCTAATAGATCAATTGTGGATAATATATCTCTAATTCGAGATGTTTTGGAAGTCTCTAGACTGTTCGGGAAAAAATGTGGCCTAATTTCCCTAGATCAAGAGAAGGCGTTTGATCGGGTGGATCATCAGTTTTTATGGTACACGTTAGAAACCTTTGGTTTTCCACCTGCTTTCACTGCCTTGATTAAAGTGCTTTATGAAAATATTGAAAGAGTACTGAAAATCAATGGTGGTTTGAGTTGCCCTTTTAAAATACAAAGGGGGATTAGACAAGGTTGCGCCTTGTCAGGTATGCTTTACTCAATAGCAATAGAACCTATGTTAAATCAAATTAGGACTCATTTAGATGGTTTTACATATGAGAGTACCTTTCCACCTATAAAGCTATCAGCATATGCAGATGATGTTTTAGTTTTAACCAGTGGACAGGATGATATTGACAAGCTGGTTGATATTGTTAACATGTATGCAAAAATCTCATCTGCAAAAGTAAATTGGACCAAAAGTTCAGCGTATAGAGTTGGAAAATGGAATGAAGGAGAACTGCTTTTACCAGGTGAAATGGTTTGGTCACAAAGAGGTCTGAAATATCTTGGAATATTTTTGGGTGATGAAATAATAATGCAAAGAAACTGGGAAAATATTCTTGAAAATGTAGATGGAAGATTTGAAAGGTGGAAATGGCTTTTACCTAAAATGTCCTTTAAGGGGAGAGCATTGATTATTAATAATTTAGTAGCCTCCTCATTATGGCACAGATTAACAGTTTTAGAGCCTAGGTTCTTGGAAAAATACAGGTCAAGATGATCAATTTCTTTTGGGATAGATTACATTGGTTACCACGGAATGTTCTGTACCTTCCAAAGGAAGAAGGTGGTCAAGGGGTTGTTGACCTTGTAAGCAGGAAAGTAGCCTTTAGGCTACAGTTTGTTCAAAAGTTTTTATACAGTCCTAGTGTCTCATGGTTTGGACCAGCCTGTTGCCTTTTAAGTAAGGTTGGAGGGTGGGGTTTTAGAAGAAATATCTTTTGGACAGATTGTAGGAGTTTTAATCTGAAGTTTATTTCTTCCTTTTATGAAAGCTTAAGAAAAGCATGGTGTATGGTACAGGTCAAAAGATCATTGTCATATCAGTCTCTGTATTGGTTTTTGGAAGAGCCATTGATTAATGGTGCTCGACTCGATTTATGTGGAAATACAACTTTGTGGTTGATGCCAATTTTAACAAAAGCCAAAATTGTTAAAATGAAAGACTTAATAGGAGTTGCTGGTATCGCGTTGGACAATGCTGATGCACTCGCACAGAGACTTGAAATGAAATCAACAAGGACAGTCTATTTCTTATTAAAGAAGTGCCGAGAAAATTTGAGTGAAGAAGACTGGAACTTTTTGTCAAGTCAAGCTCTTCCTCATAAAACGGATAATTTTCCTTGTATGGTGATATCTAAAAGTGTAATAGAAAATGAAAATGTTGTAATGACCCCAGAGAAGTTGAGAGACATAATGTTTGATACAATTGGGGGAAAGAGTTTGTATAAAGTTTGTGTGAAGGTGATAAATCAAGGGAAATTAAAAAACGTATGGATACCCCATGGAGAGATCATTTAAGTGTTGATTTTGATGTCAAACCTTGTTGGGGCTCTTGTTACAAACCACCATTGACTAAAAATGTGGGTGATCTTCAATGGAGAATTTTACATGGAATTGTTGCTATAAATGCTTTTATCTCATTGTTGAATCCAAATGTGCAAGATAGTTGTCCGTTTTGTGGTGAAAGAGAAACCATATTTCATTGTTTTATGCATTGTGAGAGACTAAGACCTTTATTTGGTTTATTGGAGGTTTTATTTACTAATGTTAATGAAATGTTTACAATGATTGTGTTTATTTTTGGTTTTAAATATTGTAAAGGAAAAATGAAGAAAGGACGGTTGTTAAATTTTATCTTGGGTCAAGCCAAAATGGCAGTTTATATTAGTAGGAAATATGAAATTGCTGGTAGTAGTAAAAATGTTGAATTGTTGTTTAAGGGGCTCATAAAAGCAAGAATAAAACATGATTTTATTTTTTATTCTCATATGAGAAAAATGGAAAACTTTGAAGAGGTTTGGAGCGTGCAAAGAATGTTGTGCTGGATTGAAAATGACACCTTGCACTTTGTTGAAGAATTTGAGTAGGCCTAACTCAATGTGATTTCTTGTCAATGTAGCCTAGTGTTTTATGGTTTTGTTTGTTTGAGGTTGTGTAGTTAATAAATGTGTGTTAAATCTCTCTCTCTCTCTCTCTCTCTCTCTCTCTCTCTCTCTCTCTCTCGGAGTGCATGTTGGGAGTGTGTGTGGGAGCTGAGTGTTTGCTGAGAGCATTTGTGGAAACTTTATTTTCCCTATTTTTTCCTTTTACGTTTCTTTTCCCCTCGTGTTTTTCTTTATTTATTGATTTTTTATTTTTATTTTTACACAGAGTAGAGGAAGTTTTTTTTTTCCTTCAGTGTGTGTGCGTTTTGAGACGCCAGTATGGCGTCTGTTCCCACGCCAGGAACGCCAACACTGTCACTGCGGAACGGGTGCAGGTGTGTGCCAGAGCCCGGAGTGACAGTGGAGGACCTGCTACTGGTGATAGGAGAACAGGTGGACTTTGAGAATGTCGTCTCGGCCTCTCGAATGAATAAAGCAGTTGTTGTGTTTTTAAAGTCTGAGGCGTTAGTCAATCAGTTGACTGTCAGTGGTATATGGGTAAAGGAAACGTATGTCCCGGTAACCCCGCTATCCGCTCCAGCAACAAAAGTTACCATTTCAAATGTTCCGCCTTTTGTATCTAATGATGTTATCACAAAAGAGTTGCAACGTTTTGGTAAGATCGCGGGTCTCGTCCGATTGATTCCCTTAGGGTGTAAAAACACCGCTTTAAAGCACGTCCTTTCTTTTAGACGTCAGGTGTATATGTTTTTAAATTCACCGGAGCGAACCTTGGAAGTTTCCTTCCGTGTCATTCAAGGTGGGAATTCTTTCATGGTTTATGCTACTACTGACAGTCTACGCTGTTTTGATTGTGGAGATCTGGGACATAAGCGCTTCGCGTGTCCACACAGAGACGAACTGCGCGCGTCCACATCTGACGGAAACAACACCGCTAAATCATCAAATAACATAGAAACACGGAATGCTGAGGAGCATGATACAGTAACTACTGAGGAAGAGCAGGGACAGCAGGAGGTGAGTGAAAATAATGTAAATATTGTAAGTAAGGAACAACCTGGCTGCAGTTATGTTCCTGAAAAATCAGTGTGTGAATTGTCTGATGTTGATAAGAGTGAGACGCAAGGTAATGTTGAGGATGTGTGTCAGAGTAATGATACAGTACAGGTAGAAGGTGAAATGGAAAACATGACTGATGAGATGGAGGTTTTATCTCAGTATAGTAATGATGGAATGAGAGATGATGAGCAGTGGTCAGAGGTTGAAAAAGATATGTATACTGTCGAACAAATCAACTCTTTTCTTGACAAAACAAAAGGAAAATCAGGTGTTGAAATAAGTGACTATTTCCCGGATGTGGAAAAGTTTATTATCTTCGGTAATATGGGCTAGAAAAAGGAGCAACTATGAAGAGCTTACACAACAAAAGAGGTTTCGTTTAAAGAAACATATAACTGCAATAAGATTAGGTAAGAAAGCAGGAAAAGCGAGGGGAAAAACTAAGTAAATATGATGGCTGTTGACTTCTCTTTTCTCTGTTTTTTTCTCTTTCTCTCTCTCTTCCTTATGGAGACCTTACGGGTGGGATCCCTAAATGTAAATGGGATGAGGGATGGGAAGAAAAATTGGTTACTTTCAGAAACTATACGCTTGAAAGATCTCAGCGTTGTTTTTTTGCAAGAGACCCATAGTGACCAAAGAAATGAGGTTGACTGGGGTTTGTGGTGGGAAGGAGAGAAGGTTCTAAGTCATGGGACTAATCTTAGTGCTGGAGTGGCTGTGCTTTTTTCCCCTAGTCTTCAAGCAAAAATTTTATTTAAAAATGAGATAGAACCAGGGAGACTATTACTTATTAGGGCTGAAATTAGAAATCTTTTTTTTGTGTTCATAAACATTTATGCTCCTAATTTAGGATCTGACAGGTTGCAGTTTTTTTCCAAACTGGAAAAAGTTTTAAGCCAACAGCAGGATGGGGATTTAATAATTTTAGGAGGAGATTGGAACTGCACTTTAGATTTCACAAAAGACAGGAATGGAGAAGAACCTCACGCACAGTCAGCTGCATTTTTAGCAAATGTGATAAAAAAATTAATTTTATCAGATGTATGGAGGGAACACAATCTAGCAGCACAACAATATACATGGGTACATTTTAGCAATGGTAGAATTTCTGGGGCACGATTGGACAGGTTCTACACATCACATAATATGAGGAATAGAGTAAAACATACAGCTATCACTCCTACATCTTTTTCTGATCACAAACTCATCACAATAGAGTGTTCGTTGGTGAATAGAGCTCAGAAGAGTTACTACTGGCATTTTAACATTAAACTTCTGGATGATAAGCATTTCTGTGACAACTTTAGAGTTTTTTGGGAAACCTGTAAAAAAGAAAAAGTTTTATATGAAAATATAATTCAGTGGTGGGAAATCAGTAAAGTTCATATAAAAGGGTTCTGTCAGCAATATGCAACCCATTCTTCTTTGGTTTTAAAAAAGACACTAGAGTTGCTAGAAAAGGAGATCATTGATATTGAAAAGACAATGACTGTTAATGATACTGCAGATTTACAAGAACTGTGGACAGAAAAGAAAAACCAGCTGAGCTTCATTCTAAATGAAAAAGTTAAAGGAGCCCTTGTAAGGAGTCGTTTTTTAACAATAAGGGACATGGATGGTCCTACATCTTATTTTTTTAATTTGGAGAGAAAAGCTGGACAGGAAAAACAGATGTACTGTTTAAAAGAAAACAATGGAAAAGAAACCTCTGACCCAGTCACAATGCGTAAAATCGCTGTGGATTTTTATTCTGATTTATTTACTGCTGAAACCTCGGATGAACAGTGCACAAATGAACTGCTTCAGGACCTTCCTGTTTTAACTCCAGAGCACAAACACTTGTTAGAGACTGAGCTCACCTTTGAGGAGGTTACCGCTGCAGTTATGGGTCTCTCTTCAGGACGTGCACCTGGCTTGGATGGATTACCTGCAGAGTTTTATAAGAACTTTTGGACTGTTTTAGGAAATGACTACTTTGAGGTTTTGCAAAACTGCATTACAGAAAAAATCCTTCCCACAAGCTGTCGGCGGGCTGTTTTAACACTACTCCCAAAAAAGGGAGATTTAACGTTATTAAAGAACTGGAGGCCTGTAGCAATTTTATGCTCAGAATACAAAATCTTTTCTAAATGTCTGGCAAACAGGCTAAATACTGTATTGTCTGAAATCATACACAAAGACCAGTCTTACTGTATAAAAGATCGATCCATCACAGATAATTTACATTTGGTACGGGACATGCTTGATTTTGCTTTTCAAAACAATATTAATATTGGGTTTCTGTCATTAGATCAGGAAAAAGCTTTTGACAGAGTAGACCACAATTTTCTTTTTAATACGTTAAAGGCTTTTGGATTTGGGGATGTTTTTATCTCTAAGATTAAACTGTTGTACACTGAGGCTACGTGTATGGTTAAAATGGCTGGTGGCCTCAGTACTCCGGTGAAGATCCACAGAGGTATTCGGCAAGGGTGTCCTCTCTCGGGTCAGCTATACAGCATAGCTATTGAGCCACTGTTATGTAGATTAAGACAGCAGCTCACGGGCTTAAATGTTAGTACACTGGTTTTTAAGGAACCTACTAAACTCTCTGCATATGCAGATGACATTACAGTGTTAATTAGTTGTCAGAGTGAGGTTGATTCTTTAAAAGGAGCTCTAGCATGTTACGGGAGGGCATCTTCGGCTAAAGTTAACTGGGGTAAAAGTGAGGCTCTTTGGTGTGGTCCTGGTCTGAATAGTCCATCACTTCCTGGTGGATTACAGTGGGGGAGAACAGGCTTTAAATATCTTGGGGTGTTTTTAGGAGTAGATGAATTTAAAAGGAAAAACTGGGAGGGCCTAGTGGAGAAAGTGTGTGCTCGGTTGTCTCACTGGAAATGGTTGCTGCCTCGGCTGTCCTACAGGGGGAGGGTCCTGGTCTGCAATAATCTCGTGGCTTCATCGTTATGGCACAGGATGATGATTCTAGAGCCTCCAGAAGAGCTAGTAAGAGGAATCCAGAAAAACCTGGTGGACTTCTTCTGGTCGGGACAGCACTGGCTGAGGGCGCCAGTGCTGTATCTGCCTATTCAGGAAGGAGGACAGGGGCTAGTCGACATCAGTTCCAGAATCAAAGCCTTCAGACTCCAGGCGGCTCGGAGACTACTCTACGGGGATCACGTGAGTTGGGCCGAGGTGGCCTGTGCCCTTCTGAGGAGAGCAGGCAACATGGGGTTAGACCGACACCTGTTTCTCATGAACATCGACAAGCTGGACTTAACAGGACTGACACCCTTCTACAGGTCAGTACTGAGAGCATGGACACTTTTAAAAATATCTCGGGAGCCAAATGGTGTGCTGGACCTGTGGATGAGGGAAGAACCTCTGCTCTTGAACCCAGCACTGGCTTTGAACATTTTTAATTCAGTCTCCCTCAGAAGAGCTTTATGGACTGCAAAAATTACTAAAGTTGGACTTCTGATTTCTGACAATGGGTGGATATCTGCTGAAATTTTGGCTCAAAAGCTGGACATTAGATCAGTTCGAGTGGTGGAGAGAATGCTGACTCAAATACGTGAGTTTTTGCCCCAGGACTATAGACTGGTTTTAGAGTCGTCTGGTGGAGAGGAGGAAACCTCTACTTTCCCAGAACTGGCTTTTTCAGCAGACACTGGAGAATGGCAAGAGGCTGAGGGAGGCCTGCTTTCTTTTAAGACCCCCCAATTGGAGCTTTTTAGCAACACAGGGAAAAAAGCTTTTTATGTACTGTGTGTGAAAGTGTCACATCTGCACTCGCTTGAGAGTGTAAGAGAGTCCAAGTGGCAGGAGGTTTTTGGGCCAGGCGCTTCCCCTAAAGGCTGCTGGAGGTCCCTGTACAAGACTCCTATAGAGAAAAGGTCTGGAGACCTTCAGTGGAGAATTGTGCATGGGATAATAGCCACAAACAGACACAGAGCACACCTTGATCCACAGGTAGGGGAGGGCTGTCTGTTCTGTGGGATGCAGGAAACAGTTTTTCATCTGTTTTTTGACTGTTTTAGATTAAAGCCATTATTTAACAAATTAGAAGAGTGGTGTCAGACCCTGGGGGAAGTTTTTATGCCTATGTTCTTTATTTATGGGCCCAAGTACAGCAGGAAAAACAAAGAAGTTCATGTTTTATTAAATTTTTTATTTGGGCAAGCAAAAATGTCAATTTGGTTGTCACGAAAGAGAAAATTGAATAATGGTGGATTAACTGATGTGGTTGCAGTGTTACAGGGGTTAATACAATCCCGTATAAATATAGAGTTTAGCTATTACAAGTTGGTTAATGACTTGGATGTTTTCAGAGGTAAATGGGGCATAAAGAATGTTATTTGTGATGTTGACATTGATGGTTGTCTCCAAATTTATGTATGAGTGAGTATTGATTGTTAAAGTCTTGAGACTCTGTGGTTGGTTTTTTTTTTTTTTTTTTTTTTTTTTTTTTTTTAAATGCTCTCATTTATAGTTGGTTATATAAAAAGAAAAGAAAAAAAAAAAAAAAAAAAAATTACTAAAAATGTTATATCTTTAATTTTTTTGTAAATAAAGAGATCTTAAAGTCAAGTCTCTCTCTCTCTCTCTCTCTCTCTCTCTCTCTCTCTCTCTCTCTCTCTCTCTCTCTCTCTCTCTCTCTCTCTCTCTCTCTCTCTCTCTCTCTCTCTCTCTCTCTCTCTCTCTCTCTCTCTCTCTCTCTCTCTCTCTCTCTCTCTCTCTCTCTCTCTCTCTCTCTCTCTCTCTCTCTCTCTCTCTCTCTCTCTCTCTCTCTCTCTCTCTCTCTCTCTCTCTCTCTCTCTCTCTCTCTCTCTCTCTCTCTCTCTCTCTCTCTCTCTCTCTCTCTCTCTCTCTCTCTGCGCGTGCGTGTGCGTGAGCGTTTGTTGAGTGAGTGGAGTGTGAGTGACTGACTCGAAGAGTGGTTGCGGTTTTTCCTTTCATCTGAAGGTCTGTCTGGTTTAAATGTTTTTTTTTCTTCTTCACGGATTTCACTTTTTTATCTCTGTGTACAGTTACAAAGCACTGAAAGTAGAACTTGTAATTTAGTGGGTCGTGTCGGACAGCTTTTAGCTGCGACTAAGACGATGGCGGAGAAGGTTAACGTTAGTTTTGCCCAGCTCACTCGACGGCACGGGCTGAAGGTCCCGGTCGGCGCTGAGTGCTCGGTCGAGGAGACTGTTCTAGCAGTGGGAGAGATAGTGGGTCATGATAGTATTCGATCAGCGTCTAGGATGAACGGAGCGGTTGTTTTGTTTTTGGACAAAGTTGAAAAAGTTAACGACATTGTAGAAAGTGGCATAGTTCTCAATGAGCGTTTCGTTAAGATTTTTCCTCTGGTTAATCCAGCAAGGAAAGTCTTGTTGTCAAATGTACCCCCGTTCATTAGTGATGAAACATTGCAACGTGAACTGTCTAGATACGGACAGTTCGCGTCAGCAATAAAAAAAATTCCGATGGGTTGCAAATCTCCCCTGTTAAAACATGTGGTTTCTTTCCGACGTTTTGTGTACATGATATTGAGAACGGATATTGAGGAAATAAATGCTGCTTTCAAGTTCAAAGTTGATGGCTTTGATTATGTTATTTTTGCTACAACGGAAAACATGAAGTGCTTTGGATGTGGAAAAGAAGGGCATTTAGCACGAGCTTGCCCTGAAAAAGGCCGTTTAGTAAATGCTGCAGATGAGAATGGACCTCAAAGTCAAAATGTAGACCAAGGAATTAATGTGGAAAGGGAAAGTGTGGTATATGGGGAAGGTTTTCTCTGTTATATTAGAATTGTCCCCTAGGTGGCGATGGGAGCTCAGCAGTCAAAAGGGGATGTGTACAGCTAGCTGAAGGAGAGTCTGTCAGCCTGTTATGCTCTGTGTTTGCTCATGCCAGTGTGAAGTAAAGCTCTTTGCTAAACGCTACCTCGCTGTCCGTCTTCCTTGTATGAGTGCCCAGGATACTACATTTGGCGACGAGGATGCTGGTGAGCTCGAAAGAGAAAGAACAATAAGAAGCTGGAGAGTACAAGTACGCTGAAACTCGACGGATGTCGGATGACGAGGAAGCTAACGGTAATCAAGACGTCGAGATGGCTATGGCAATGGTAGGAACACTTACTGCTTTTGACAGTCAGACCCAAACATGGGAGGAATATGTCGAAGTGTTGGGACATTTTTTCGTTGCCAATGGGATTGTGGATGAGGAAAAAAAGAGGGCAGTATTGTTAAGTTCTGTGGGCAGTCGGACATACAGTTTAATGAGAAACTTATTGAGCCCGAATAAGCCTGGTGAAAAGTCATATAAGGATTTGACTGACCTGCTGCAGTCACATTATAACCCGAAGCCCAGTGAAATAGTCCAAAGATTTAAGTTCAATTCAAGGACTAGAGCAGCGAATGAAACTGTGACGGAGTATGTGGCAGTGCTACGGGAGCTCGCGCAACATTGTAACTATGGTGATAAATTGAAGGAAATGTTACGCGACAGGCTCGTGTGTGGCATAGCGGATGATCGCATGCAGAGGAGATTGTTGGCGGAGCCGGAGCTCACATTTGAAAAAGCCTTGAAAGTGGCGCTGGCCATGGAGACAGCAAATAGGGATGTGCGTGATTTGCAACTGAAAACAATGGAGGGCACCATGAGTACAACTGCATCCCAAGTGTTAGTGCATAATGTGGAGTCAAACCAGAGAGGGCCAGGGAAGGCAACACTGTTGACCTGTTACAGGTGTGGGGGTGAACATATGGCAAGAGATTGTCGTTTTATCAATGAAAAGTGCCATGGCTGTGGTAAAAAGGGACATTTGAAGAGAGTGTGCAGATCTTCGCCTTTTGCAGACCAGAGTTTTAAGGGGGGAGGAAAAAACAAGCAGTCTGTAGGGAATTTCAAAAATGATAAAAAGCAGTGGGCGCATCACATAAGGGAATTTCCAGAGAATGTCACTAGTGATGAAGATGTATTTACTATGTACAATCTAACAGAGCCAAAGTTAACGAAAGTAGACCCCATTACTGCACAACTTCACATAAATAAGAACATTGTGGAGTTCGAAGTGGATACTGGTTGTAGTGTGACGATTTTGTCAAAGGCTGAGTATGCCAAGTTATGGACCGCAGGGGGTGCACGAGAGTTGCAGGACTGCTCAATGACTTTGAAAACCTATACGGGTGAAAAAGTACCAACATTAAGAGTGGCAGATGTTATAGTAAAGTACAACGGCCAAGTCAAACAGTTACCAGTAGTGGTTGTAGCGGGCCCAGGACCAAATCTGTTAGGCCGGGCATGGATAAAGGAGCTGGGATTGAACTGTGTTCGTATCAATAAGATGGAGCAGCCAGGATTGACATTGCAGTATGTGCTAAGGCAGCATGAAGAGGTTTTCAAGGAGGAATTGGGCACCTGGAGAGGCCCACCAGCGAAAATTTACGTTAAAGAAGGCGTGGCTCCTAAGTTTTATAAACCCAGGCCAGTGCCTTATGCGATGAGGAAGAAGGTGGAAATGGAGTTAGAGAGACTCATGAACCAGGGAATTATTGAACCAGTGAAATTCTCAGAGTGGGCAGCCCCAATTGTGCCGGTGTTAAAAGCTGATAATTCTGTGCGCATTTGTGGAGACTACAAACTCACTGTCAACCAGGTGTCGAAGCTTGAGCAGTATCCAATACCGAAATTGGAGGACTTGTTAGAGAAGATGTCAAGCGGTGAAAAGTTCAGTAAACTGGACCTGAGCCATGCGTATCAGCAAGTAATACTTGATGAGACATCCAAGCCATATGTCACTATTAATACACACCAGGGTTTGTTCCAGGTGAATCGTCTGCCCTTTGGGGTTTCCTCCAGTCCAGCCATATTCCAACGACTGATGGAGAGTCTGCTGGGCGGCATTCCGAACGTGGCTGTCTATTTGGACGATATTTTGCTGACGGGTCAGAGTGACCGAGATCACCTTACAACGCTGAACCAGGTGTTAACGCGGCTGCAGGAAGCTGGTCTTCGCCTAAAGCGTAACAAATGTGTGTTCCTGGAACAAGAAGCAGAGTTCCTGGGTTATAAGGTGGATGCTTCTGGACTTCATCCTTTGCCACATAAAGTCCGGGCCATACAAGAAGCCCCAGCACCGACCAATGTCACAGAATTGAGAGCGTACCTGGGTCTGCTGAACTATTACAACAGGTTCCTGCCACACTTGTCAACGTTGTTGGCACCTTTACATGAACTGTTAAGGAAGGAAACCACCTGGAAATGGGCGGTAGAGCAAGAGAGAGCTTTTGAGGAGTCTAAGCGGCTCATGCAGTCATCGGATGTGTTAGTGCATTATGACCGCCAAAAAGATCTGATCCTGTCCTGCGATGCTTCTCCTTATGGAGTGGGCGTGGTGTTGTCGCATCGCATGCCAAATGGCCAGGAGAGACCGATCAGTTTTATGTCAAGGACACTAACGTCAGCTGAAGCGAATTACTCCCAACTGGACAAAGAAGGTCTGGCAGTGATATTTGGCATTCAGCGTTTCCATAAATATTTATATGGCAGAAGGTTTGTCATTTGCACTGATCATAGACCGTTACTGTCTCTCTTCAATGAGATGAAGGCTGTGCCTCAAATGGCTTCCCCTCGAATACAGAGGTGGGCAGTAACCTTGAGAGCGTATGAGTACGAAATGGTTTATAAGCCGGGGAAACATCATAGCAATGCTGATGCGTTGAGTCGACTCCCTCTACCTCAACAGGCTGGCAAGGAAGGACAGGAGGAACGGGTGCTGATGATGGAGAATGTGACCCTCGTCTCGGCAGCTGCGATGAACAAATGGACCGGCCGAGATCCTGTGCTGTCCAGAGTGGCGCAGTTCGTCCAACATGGTTGGCCGCCTCAAGACCGGGACCCAGCTTTCCAACCGTATGCTGTTAGGCAAACCGAGTTAAGTGTGCAAGATGGATGTGTACTGTGGGGCTCACGCGTAGTAGTGCCGCCACCAGGGCGGGATGCCTTGATACAGCAACTCCATCACGGTCACATTGGCATCACTAGAATGAAGGCATTAGCGCGAAGCTATTTCTGGTGGCCAAAGTTAGATGCCGACATCGAAGCTGTAGTTAAAAGATGTGTTACATGCCAAGAACATCGTAATTCGCCAGCTCCAGCACCACTTCATCCCTGGGAGTGGCCGAGCAAACCATGGCAAAGGTTACACATTGACTATGCGGGACCATTCATGGGGCACCTGTTTTTGATCCTGATGGACGCTCATTCCAAATGGATGGATGTTTACCCTGTAACAACCTCAACTTCAGCCATTACGATTGAGTGTCTCCGGAAGAGTTTTAGCAATCAAGGAATTCCAGAAACCATTGTGTCCGATAACGGCTCATGTTTTGTGAGTGCTGAATTCAAAGAGTTCATGCAGAAGAATGGAATCGAACACATTACTTCTGCTCCTTACCATGCTTCCTCCAATGGTTGTGCTGAGCGCGCAGTCCAGACATTCAAGTCAATGATGAAGAAGGCGGGTGCAGGAAGCCTGACCACTAGAGTTTCAAGAGTATTGTTTAGTTACCGCATTACACCCCAGTCCACTACTGGGCTGTCGCCTGCTGAAATGTTACAAGGCAGGAAGTTGAGATCAACCTTAGACCTAATTCATCCGGATCGAAAAAGGAATGTGGAACGGAAGCAGTGCATTCAAAAGAAACATCATGACAAGCAAGGTTTAGGGAGGAGGTTCCAGGAGGGAGATGCCGTGATCACAAGGAATTTTAGTCATGGACCTAAGTGGATCCCTGGGTTCATTGCCAAGATCACAGGTCCTGTCTCCTACAAGGTCATGCTGGGAGATGGTAATATTGTGCGCAGGCACGTCGACCAGATATTGGCAAGTTCAGAAGACAAGGACTTGGCAGAACCCGAGATCATGGGACCTATGGAACCATGGAACCAGCCGTTGTCTGAATCGGCAGCTGCAGCTTTTACGGCGCCAGAGAGTTCCATTCAGGTCGACAGCTGTTCAGCTCCAGAAGCAGGTGTGGCAAGGCCGGGTGTGGCAAGGCCTGTTTTAGAACAGGCCGAAACATCAGGGCTGGACATTCAACCTCCAGGTACTCAAATGCAGTCACAACCTTCGACTGCCGTGGTACGAAGGTCGTTGAGACCTGTATCAAAGCCCCGTTATTTAAAGGACTATGTGTGTTAAAAAAAAAAAAATAAAAAAAAAATAATGTTTTTCACAAGAAGTGTATGTTGTAAGAGCTTAAGGGGGGAAGAATGTGGTATATGGGGAAGGTTTTCTCTGTTATATTAGAATTGTCCCCTAGGTGGCGATGGGAGCTCAGCAGTCAAAAGGGGATGTGTACAGCTAGCTGAAGGAGAGTCTGTCAGCCTGTTATGCTCTGTGTTTGCTCATGCCAGTGTGAAGTAAAGCTCTTTGCTAAACGCTACCTCGCTGTCCGTCTTCCTTGTATGAGTGCCCAGGATACTACAGAAAGGCAAGCTGATGAAAGGGCAGAAACGAATGTAGTAGGTTTACATGTGGAGAAAGAGGATAGTGGAAGTAAGGGAAACCTGAGAAGTGATGAGATAATGGATATTGAGATTGATGAGGTGGAGAATGAAATCTTTAATGAAGAAGAGAACATTTTTAAAGTACCAGCAGTAAAAAGAAAGTTAAATCCGTGTGAAGTTGCTGATAAATCTAAGAAAAAGATGCAGGATGAGAAAAATAAGCAAATGTCTGATGTATCTGATTCAGGAAGTGAGCAAGAGGGTTCTGAGGCATCGTTGGAAGATAATGGGAGCCAAGATTGTAGTGGCTACAGTTTAGAACAGATGAAGAATTTCTTACAGAGTACAAAAGGAATGAGAAATGTTGAGGTGATAAATTTTTTTCCGGATCTCTCTCTGTTTATTGACTCAGCAAAAAATCTAATGAAACAAAAGGGTGATGAGTGTTTGTCGAATCCAGAGGTGTATAGATTAAAGAAAATTGTGCAAAAAGCACGCACCCAGACAATGCAGAATGAGTCACAAGAATAATGCAATATTTTGTATGCTTGTATTGCTGCTCTCTTCCCTCATAATGAGCACTTTTAAAATCGCCTCCCTAAATGTTAATGGGATGAGGGATGCTAAAAAACGGATGCAGCTTTATGACTTAATCAAAATAAAAAAAATAGATATTATGTTTTTACAAGAGACTCATAGTACAAAAGAAAATGAAGTAGAATGGCTGAAGGATTGGGAGGGAAATATCTTTTTTAGTCATAAGACCTCTCTTAGTTCTGGGGTAGCAGTTTTGTTTCCAAAGCATTTTATGCCAATGTCTTGTGATCGTTTTGAAATAATAGAAGGTAGAGTTCTCAAGCTAATAGCAAGGTTTGAAAAT
Source organism: Scardinius erythrophthalmus (assembly GCF_964197995.2). Classification (NCBI taxonomy): domain Eukaryota; kingdom Metazoa; phylum Chordata; class Actinopteri; order Cypriniformes; family Leuciscidae; genus Scardinius; species Scardinius erythrophthalmus. The sequence goes on along the minus strand of NC_138232.1, from coordinate 17,592,883 downwards.
GTCACAATGGAATTGATCAATATCTATGCGCCTGTTAAACCTATTGAAAGAATGTTGTTTTTGGAAACATTGAGTGAGAATCTTAAACAGTATGACATGGAAAACATTTTTATACTTGCTGGTGACTTTAATTGTACATGTTATGATATTGACAGAAATCATATTGAACCACATATGGTTTCAAGACGTAAATTGTTAAACATCTTAAAAACCTACCAACTTTGTGATGTTTGGAGGAACTTTCATTTTAAAGATAGGCAATACACTTGGGCTCATGTGAAAGAAAATTCTGTTTCGTTGGCAAGATTGGATTATTTTTATTGTCTTAAACATCAAGTACAGTATTTTAAGTCTTGTTCTATTTGTCCTGTTGGTTTTTCTGACCATTCAATGGTTGAAGCTTGTGTGTTCATTGAATCTGTTAAGCAAAAGAGTGCATATTGGCATTTTAACAATGCTTTGCTTGAGGATGCTGTTTTTGGAAAATGTTTACTTTTTTTTTGGATGGGATGGAGAAGTCAAAAGCCTAATTTCGCCTCAATACAGCAATGGTGGGATATTGGGAAGTTAAATATACAAAAACTATGTAATCAGTATACTTCTAATGTCACTGGGGACACTCTTAAAAATATTAGGACTTTAGAGATGGATATTGTGGAGCTACAGGGGCTGTGTGGAACTCATGGAGATCCAGATCAAATTCAGACTCTTAAGGAGAAAAAAGTTGCACTAGCTGATCTGTTGGACACTAGAGCTCAAGGAGCGTTAGTTAGGTCCAGATTTCAAAATATTTCTGAAATGGATGCCCCGTCCCGATTTTTCTTTAATCTAGAAAAGAAAAATGGCCAAAAAAAGAGTATTCAATGTTTACGGTCTGTGGAGGGGAAAGATCTGACTAGGGACTCTGACATTCGGAAGAGGGCTGTTAGCTTCTATAGGGAGCTGTATGCCTGTGAATGTGGAGCGGATCAGTCAGTAAATCATTTCCTTTCAGATCTTCCACAGATGACTGAGGAGTCGTGTGCTGGTCTGGTGCATCCTTTGACATCAGATGAACTTTTTAAGGCACTGCAAAGCATGAAAAATGGCAGAGCACCAGGTTTAGATGGCCTGCCTGTGGAATTTTATAAGGCATACTGGCACTTCCTGGGAGAAGACTTGTTTGCAGTGCTAAGTAGCAGTTTGTCTGAAGGGCGATTGCCAATAAGCTGCAGGAGAGCAGTTTTAACTCTGCTCCCAAAGAAAGGGGACCTCAAAGAGGTCAAGAACTGGAGACCAGTGTCTTTGTTATGCACCGACTACAAGATCTTGTCGAAAACTTTGGCCAACAGATTGAGGGAGGTATTGGGGCAGGTCATCCATATAGATCAGTCTTATTGTGTACCGAACAGATCAATAGTGGACAACATATCGTTAATTAGAGATGTTTTGGAAGTCTCTAGACTCTTTGATCAAAAGGTTGGGCTGATCTCTCTGGACCAAGAAAAGGCTTTTGACCGGGTGGAACATCAGTTTTTATGGCATACTCTTGAGGCATTTGGTTTCCCACCTGAGTTTGTTGCTATGATTAAAGTGCTCTATAGTGACATTGAAAGTATATTGAAAGTCAATGGTGGCTTATGTAGTCCTTTTAAAATTCAAAGAGGTATAAGACAAGGTTGTGCCCTATCAGGTATGCTGTATTCAATAGCTTTAGAACCAATGTTAAATAAAATCAGAGTAGAATTAGATGGTTTTAAATGTGAAAATTGTTTTCCATCGATAAAACTGTCAGCGTATGCTGATGATATAATGGTTTTAATAAGTGGGCAGAATGATATTAATAAGTTACTTGATATTGTTAATAGCTATGAAAAATTTTCTTCTGCAAAAGTGAATTGGGCCAAGAGTGCAGCATATTTAGTTGGAGAATGGAAGGAGGAAAAAATGTTTTTGCCAGGTGGAATGAGCTGGTCACAGTGTGGCTTAAAATACCTTGGAATCTTCCTAGGCGATAAAGAAACCAATAAGAAAAATTGGGAGAATATGTGTGAAAATGTTGAAGGAAGATTAGAAAGGTGGAAATGGATATTGCCTAAAATGTCTTTTAGGGGAAGGGCTCTGGTTATTAACAGTCTGGTAGCCTCCTCGTTATGGCATAAATTATCTGTTTTAGAGCCTCCTGTTGGGATTCTTGAGAAAATACAAGTTAGGATGATACGTTTTTTCTGGGATAAATTGCACTGGGTACCTAGGGCTGTGTTATATCTACCGAAGGAAGAAGGTGGTCAAGGTATTGTAGACCTCAAGAGTAGAAAAGCAACATTTAGGCTACAATTTGTTCAAAAATTCTTATATAAATCAAATGTATTGTGGACTGGATTAACTTCTTGCCTTTTAGGTAAGGTTGGTGGGTGGGGTTTTGGAAAAAATCTTTTTTGGACGGATTGTAATAAATTAGATTTTGGGTTTATTTCTCCTTTTTATGAAAGTGTGAGAAAAGCTTGGTGTGTGGTACAAATCAAAAGATTTTTGCCCTACAAGTCTTTACAATGGTTTTTAGAAGAACCTCTGATTAATGGTGCACGTTTGGATATATGTGATAATATAACACCTTGGTTAAAGCAAGTTTTGACAAATGCTAAGGTTGTGAAAATGAAGAGCCTGGTGGAAGTGGCTGGTAAGACTCTGGACAATACTAGTGCGTTTGCACAGAAACTGGGCATAAGATCAACAAGGACAATTTATCTTCTGTTGAGAAAATTTAGAGAGACACGGAGTAAAGAGGACTGGACTTTTTTATCATCACGAACTTTCCCAAATGAAATGGATCGCTTTCCAAGCATGGTTATACCTAAGACTGTTTTGGAAATGGAGAATTCTTCAGTCACCTTAAAGAGTTCAGGAGATATTGTCTTTGATACTATGGCGGGCAAGAGTTTATATCAAGTATGTGTAAGAGTGATGAATAAAGACAAATTACAACGGGTTGATACGCCATGGAGAAGCCATTTAAATGTTGAGGATGGTTTTAAGCCTTCTTGGGGTTCATTTTACAAGCCACCATTGACTAAAAAAGTTGGAGATCTGCAGTGGCGAGTATTACATGGCATTATTGCAGTCAATGCTTTTATTTCAATCTTGAACCCAAATGTGCAAGATAAATGCCCTTTTTGTAATAACAGGGAAACTATTTTTCACTGTTTTATGCATTGTGAGAGACTGAAATCTCTTTTTGTTTTATTGGAAACTTTATTTTCTGCGGTCAATGAGAAGTTTACAATGTCTGTGTTTATTTTTGGCTTTGAATATTGTAAAAATAAGAAGAAGAAAGGACAGTTGTTAAACTTCATTTTAGGACAAGCAAAAATGGCTATATATGCTAGTAGAAGATACAAGATTCTTTATGATTCAAATTGTGTAGTTGAATTGTGTTTTAAAAGGCTTATAAAAGCAAGAGTAAGGCATGATTTTGTTTTTTATCTATTTATGAAGAATGTGGAAAAGTTTGAAGACATTTGGAGTGTTGAAAAATTGCTGTGTTGGGTTGAAAACGATGGGTTGTTTTTTACCGAGACTATGGGATAATTTAATGATGTTTTTGTAATAGTTTTGTAGAATAAAGGTGTTATAAAATTAAATTAAATCTCTCTCTCTCTCTCTCTCTCTCTCTCTCTCTCTCTCTCTCTCTCTCTCTCTCTCTCTCTCTCTCTCTCTCTCTCTCTCTCTCTCTCTCTCTCTCTCTCTCTCTCTCTCTCTCTCTCTCTCTCTCTCTCTCTCTCTCTCTCTCTCTCTCTCTCTATATATATAAATAATATAGAATATATAACATATATATACATATACACATATATATATATATATATATATATATATATATATATATATATATATATATATATATATATATATATATATATATATATATATATATATATATATATATATATATATTAGTTATATCAGTATATCATGTAAAACTTTCCTTGGCCAACATAAAATAAATTAATGTTTATTTTATTTCAAGCAACAAAAATATCTTTGTTTATTTATATAAATTTGAATTTAATTTTTTGAATTTAACTGTAATATGCCTGGGTGGAAAAGACATTTGTTCATGAAACTTTAGGAGAAATAAATGACAGAATTCTCCAATAATGCATGCACATTCAATGTTTTAGTTTACTGTTAGTAAATTAAATAAACTGATTTTTAAGGAAATTCACAGTCCACAGGGACAAAAGTGCCTTGAAGAAACACCACCTGACATGATATGAACAGAGTGAAAGGGTCTTGAAATCTTTCAAATGCAAATTCGTCCTTCAAAAGCAAATGTTCATGAGCACCTTGCACTCATTTAAAGGCGCTGTCCTCAGGTCAGGCATGGCACAAATAAAACAGATAAATTAATAAACAGAAGGAAGTGGAAAATGGAGCAATCGTCCCCAAGGTCCTCTGTTTCTGGGACGTACCATCAACATTGCTACACATTAGCGAGGTAGTACAAATGCTAAAACATATCATGCATGTTTATTATGAAGCACAGCAGGCCACACACAATCATTCCTGCCTCTAATGTTGACGGCCCGCGGCGGAGTGTTGAGGATAAGCGGAGTTGCCACGTGAGGAGACGAGATCACTGAGTCACTTGAACGGGAGCACCTCCAGGCACTAACACAGCCCATATGGCCTCTCAGAGAGCAAGTTTCATCCCCTATACCTGCCTGTAGCATTTTTGTGTTTTAAGAAGAGGTCTGTTTTAAATGGAACTGATATGTTATGCATTTTATAACCTATGGTTTCATAGTGCACAAAAATAAGTGGCTCTGATTTTCAGTGCATCCTCAACATTAATTATCCTAGAATTCTTTCATGTTTTCATTGTCAAGTTGCTTGCCTTCTTCATAAGAGCCACTATAGCCACATGAGACTTTTTAAGTTTTATTTTCAGCTATGACCTATAGCTGAATATTCCACATGAAGATTGAATAAGTAACTAAACATAAAATAAACAGCCCATTAGTTCAAGATAAGATCAAATTAGATGCTGTAAACCATCTAATGTCACAAGACTTCTTGAGAAGCTAAACAGGCACCCATGCAAGAGAGTAAAAATATTAGACTAAAGTCTCTTGATGGCACCCAAAGGGTGTCTAGGCATCCCAGAATACCTTGCACTGGCCTACTTTGTTATTTCTGGTGCCTCTGCATTTTGTCAGCATGGTGAAGAATTGTACTCTGAATTAAGGAAAGACCTGTTTAAACATTCAAGCTGAACTTGAAATAAAAGTAATGAAAAAACAAAGCAATTTCTTTAACTGATCGTTGTTCATGTTTCTTATGTTTTTTAGGTTCAGGTGCAGAGGACAAAATGAACGTCAGCTGGAATGAACCACTATAACTACAAATCACATCCTCCCTATTGGGAAATGACCAAGCAGGTACCATCAGTCACCATGTAGTCATTCACCCAAAAAGCAGCAAACCCACTGAGCCAGACAGTATAATATTTGTCCTTAAATGTCTTAAGCTTCCACTTGTTAAAGGTACAGTTCACCCAAAAATTAAAGTTAATTTCTTCAATTATATATACTGTACATAAACTGAACAGTAAATCAGAATTTTGAGCTGGTTCTTTTCAATGAACTTGTGGATTAGGTTCACAAATCATACCAAGTGATTAATTCACTATTCAGAATCATTCATTAAATGGAATTGGACAGATTCATTCATGAATCATTTTTAACTTACCGACTCAATGATCCATTTTCAACAGTTTTAAAGTTATCAGCTATCTAAAGGGCAATATTATCAATGCATAATGACTTAAAGTGCCCCTATTATGCTATTTTAAAGTTTCCTAATGTTGTTTTGGAGTCTCCTACAACAGGTTTACATGCGTTTGCACATCACCACATTTTCAATAATCGTCAAACGACTTGTGAGATGAATCAATCTCTCTAAATCCCGCCTTTCCGCGAGCTACTCTGCTCTAGTTGGCCAGACAGCTCAGTCTGTTGTGATTGGTTTACGTCGAAAAAATAAAAACGTCCATTGCCATAACAACGTCAGGTATGCGTGTCCTGAGGCTTCCTACACCGTAAACTAAACACACTAATGAACAATGACGTTGATTTTAGCATATCAATCCGAGAGCGAGTCCGATGATGAAACATTGGAAGGACTAGTTATTGAACCCGAACCTCCATCACAAGGACGACTCGAGCAGGATGCTTCTCAGTGATACACTACTCAGTTTGAGGTACATTATGAGATGTTGCAACTGTAATTCCTCACCATCAGCATGAACAAGTGCATGTCCATCAACAAACCGATTATTTTACTTGTAATAATTTATTTACAGAGTATTTTTCTAATATATTGCGGTGAACATGTGGAAACTGTATCAATAACAGTGCATGTATGCAATGTTGTATACATTAGCCGAGCTCTAGCTTGAATGACTGATGTAACATAAACGTTGGTAAAACAGATCTTGCTCAATGCGTAATCTGAGAACGACAGATGATCTGCATTAATAGACACAGTTATCGGTAATAGTGGCCCACAACTGATTAGCAGAAGAATTTCAGTAAGACAGTAGTAATGTGTAAGTAAGTAAACCAGTTAGCAGGAGACCTACACAATATAAAACTCAAAACTAAGTATTTTGAACACCATCTTTTAAGAGCAAGCGGTTCGCGAATCCTGCATTGAACTGCAAGATTTGAGAAGCAATCATCAGTAAAATAAAGGGAACACAGCAAAAGTTTAGGATTATACTGCTGTGATATCATGGTAAAGATGAATTTTAACCACTGATTCTTCACATGCTCGTCCTTGGGCAGTGAGAAAAAACTGGCTTTACCTTCACATTGTAGAGCACAGCGTCTTCTCGACATGATGCTATCCATCCACAGGAATTAGCTGCCGGTTTGAGGTTCAAGTTTTCCCTGGTGTCTGCGCGTGCAATAAGTGGGCGGGCAATATGCTAATGTTTCGTCTTGACGTCACAACGAAACGGCTTATGACTCGTTTTTAAAAACGATTCATTTAATTGACTCAGAGTCGACTCATACTTTTTAAAGAATAACTTTATATACGCACTTGTCTTTATGTGCACTTTCAAATTTAAAACTTTGCAGGATGTTTTCATTCACTTAGAGCTATGTTACACACTACATGAAAGGTAATTTTCAAAAATCCATAATAGGGGCCCTTTAAATTTGGGTTGTTCTTCAGATAAATCTAGCATACAGTATGTCTTTAGAAGACTTCGAATATAGTGCCAAATGTAGTCATAGATCCCTCTTATGTTCCCTTTTTTAATCATTTAATCAGCGTCAAGATTCTTCAAAATATATTTTATCTTCCACAGAAGAAAGAAAGTCATACAGGTTTAGATGAGGGTGAGTAAATTACAGAATTTTCATTTTTTTATGAACTATCCTTCAAATAATACACTCAATATTTTAAATATACAACATACTGATTTTTTTTCTAGGTTTTTTCCCCTAAACCAAGACCTTAAATTGTACCGCGATGTGAATTAAACAGTAAATAGCTACAAATTTTTCCAGATAATGGAACGATTCCTGGAACAGAAATTATGAAGTTCCTGCATATGAAATATAAGACAGAACCTTCTGACAACAGAAAAGAAAAATTCTTATTCTCTAAAACACTTTGTTACAGTTCAAGATCAAAACTGAGCTTGACATTGTCAACTGATGTCCTTAGCCATAATCCAAGCTTGACCTTTAAGCTTTAAAACTATATCTTCATAACATAAAAGCTATTGTACAGTACAATCAATGCTTAAAATGAAACATTACCCTGCCAATAACTAAAAAGCTCTACCAGGATTGGCAATATCGTGATTTGCTATTCTTTACTATTCCACAAAGGAGGACAAACTGAGTGGACTGGTATGATTCTTGTGTGAATCGATGGAACTGGTATAGTCAGGAGGAAGTGCTTGGGTTTGTACTGCAGTAGGGATGGTGAGATGAAGAGAGAGAATGTTTTATTTGTGACTTCACACAGCGAAGCCTGCCTGAGTGGGCTGACAAGCGCTCATGCTACACAGAGTTGCCATGGAAACTGCAGGCTACGGAGGAGAAAGTGCAAGACAGAGGATATGAATTAAGTTCTGTCATTTTATCATCTACTGTTGACTACAGCGTGTGCGTCGTGGAAATGGTAACGAGACACCAAAGCAAACATACTTACTGCTCACTAATCTTCTAGTTAAGACTTTGATAAGAAAATTAGCCGTACTTCATAAGCCACCATCAGTAATGTCAGTGTACTGTACAAGCATTTCTTTAGTGTGGATTACTTTAGACTTCAATCCATCAACCATTTTCTATTTCCATACTCGAAGATGATGAGATAAGCACTGCCCTACATGTAAGAGCCAGAGCTGGAATATATCTCAGCCAGAGATGGAATATAATGGGTTTTTTTTTAAATCCCTACAAAACATTCCATTAAGGGAAAGTTCATTCAAAAATGAAAATTCTGTCATTATTAATGTAAGACTTTCTTTCTTCTGAGAACCTCAAAAGAATATATTTTGAAGAACCTTGATCATACAATGGGAGGCAATGGGGTCCAAAACAAAAATGTTAATTGAGGCATATCTTTTATTGTTTTCCACATATGAAAGAAAGTCATACAGGATTGGAATGACAGATTTATATTATATAAATAGCTTGCTTTTGGTTTTTAAATAGCAATTTCACATATCTGATTGAAACGCTTCAAAATGCAGCCATGGCTCCATCTGGTGCACAGAGACCGATCAATACACTTCATGACTCCAGTCCTACATTCCTCCATGTTCCTATATATTTTTTAAGTGAATATCCTCTTAAAGCAAAATAATTTCAAGAAATGCTTCTTCCATGTAATTTGTGATTAAAATGAAGCAAATCTGCTCATTGTCTATCTGCTCAAAATAGATACTGTAGCAAGAGATCACTTAGTTTATGGGTCCAGTACGTTATGTTTTGCCCTAGTTTCTCATTCGCCTGATGTTCAGCTCATTTGAACATTTTACGTTCAGCAATAATGCCTTGTAGCAGAATAAGGATCAATCAAATGCTAGCTTGTTTAGAAGATTTTCAAGATCTTAAAGCTCTAAGAACAAAAAAGGGGGGAAATAAAGTAGCATCTATTATACGTCTTATCTATTATCTATCATCTATTATATGTTTCAGGGCATATTATAAAATGGCATTTAAAGGAACATTCAGATTCTAAACCAAACACAAAAGACAGCATCCGTCATCTTTTCCAAACTACACCAGTCTCCACAGTAACACATCTGTCAAACCACTTGTTTATCAGTATAAAATGATATACTGCAAACATTCTCTCACTCTATCTGCATTGTAACCAACTCCTATCAACCTTCACCAATGACCAGACTATCAGTGGGAAAAACAGCAGGAAAAAGCAAAACAACTCAAGGACACAAAGTACATGCTCAACCAAGGGCAGGATACTGCCAAATCCATTCACAGTTCTCACACATTCCCATCTCTCATTATTTAATAGTTTTACCCAAAAGTTAAAATCATCTCATAATTTACTCACTCTTATGTCCTTTTAAAATCACATGACTTTCTTTCTACACTGTAAAAATAATAATAATAGTATATAAATAAAATCCTGTTATATATATATATATAAAATGTTTCGGGCATTACCATATAGGACATTAGTACCTACCTATATATATTTATAACTTTAACTGTATACTTTATTAAATTATTTAATGTTAATAATATACCAATTTACTTGAACTACCAAAATCTGCTTTGTTCCTTCAAATGTAGGCTACTGATATGCCACAATGATGGTTCATCGTAAATGGCCTATCCATAAAACATGGCCCATACTCGTATATGGACAGAGCACAGGGTCATTCTATCAGGGTAACTCACATCAAACTAAAATAATGGAATAAACAATGTACCATAAAACCCTAATTTACATAAGATAGGGACTTCTGGGAGTTCTGGGACGTTATACTCTTTTCAGACTAAATTAAATGGTAATTCATATTTTTTTTCCTTGCAAAAAAACTAATTTAACATTAAATTATAATTAAATACATGCATTTTCACAGCATTTCAAAAGCCATAGCTTTTGAAAATATGTTCACAAATGATATGTATTGCATGGAAAAAGAATATGTCATTGTATTTTGACAAGGAATCTGATTGCTTGCACACTACAACGATATTTGCATATAAACTGCAGCAATGCATTGCATATCAAATTATAAACGATTTTCAATGAGCATGGTTTTCCATGGAATTGCATCTGTTTTTATTCTATCCCCTGCATGTGAGCCGAGAAGAATCATATAGAACAGTCATCAGACCTGTCTTATCTTTCAAAAAAAATAAAAAAATCTTATTGAAATCTTATCCAATTTTATTCAAGCTAATTATTTTCATTAAACATAATTATTTGAGGACAGTGATGCAATCCTAAATGCCACACTCGATGTGGATTTACAGTCTTGTGACCTTCACTTGTGTGTCTAAAAAGCTAAGCCCCCTCAAAGTGTGAAGATCTATGAATATTTGAGTAACATGTTATCTGTCCTGCTGATGTGTGAATCTTCATGTTGTGTCAGCAAATGTCTGAGAACGTGGATTTCAGTTGGAATACAAATGACGAATAAAGATAAAGTGACAGAGAAATAAGGGGGGGGGTGATCAGGAATCACTGTGTATTCCAAATCACATTACCCCTCATCACCTCCCATAGTCATCCTGCCTCCAGACTGTTTTAATAAGGAGAAGTGAATTAGAAGATGGTGGGTTCCTTTGCCATGATGTGGTCTATTCAAGCTTGATGCAAATCCACAATCAGTCCCTGTTTGTCCAATAGTTTCATCTTCGGTGAGATCACAACTACTATGAATAACGCTTCAATGCCACTGTTCTCTATGCAATTTATATGAATACGTTATTATTTCCACACACTCAAGAGGAAAGCATAGTGCAAAACATTGTTTAGATGCCTTTGTCTGTGTGGCAATTCACATGACTGTAAAGAAATAAAGTAAAATTAATTTAATGAAATAAGAGATCAAAAAGTTTTGGTAAACCACAAATGTTCCTAAAACACTTTTGCTCCAGTGGATAAAACCTCATATTCCATTCTCAAAGGCCGGTCATTTAGTCAAACTTTGCTGTATGGGCTGTTGGGAAAAATCCTGAAATTCACACCAGTGTGGGCATACCACATAGGTGGAACTCACGAACACACTTCTGAAATGTAAAATGACAAAAAGATCCTATGGTCTCTTGAAGGTCACAGACACAATGAAGAACATAAGTACATATCAAGAGCAAATACAGGAAAAAGTCATGTGAAAGTTGGCAGCACTGTGATTGGCTGATTACCCTGTCAATACAATTCATCATGTCTGCAACTGGTCCACAAATCCTAACAAATTGGTCAAAGAGGTGGAAACAGACAGACTAATTAAAAAAGTTACTCACAAAAACTTAACTCACAAAAATTTTTTAGAAAAAATGTACAATTTAGAAAAATTATTTTCTTTTTTCTTTTTTTTTTGAGATAGGACAGTACAGATTAACAAACGGAAGTGAAGTAGAAAATTGGATGTGGAAAGGTCCTCGAGCTGTAAAACTAATTTTACACATTACAATGAATTAGAATTATTATAATGAAAAATGCATAAACTTGATGAGAATTTTATGAGACTTGGTTATAATAAATAGTACTCGCAGGGGTCAGTAAGATTTTTTTTTATTGTTTAATTCTTTTTATTCAGCAATGCCCCATTAAATTTATCAAAAGTCACAGTAAATACATTTATTTATTTATTTATTTGAAAATGTCTACTTCAAATAAATGTCTGCTTTTGAATTTTATATTTATCAAAGTTTCTTCTTTAAAAAGCGTGAAAATGTGAGGTTTAGACATGACTGTAAAATGTGTCAAGTGAGTAAGGCTCAACTCTTTTAAGCATGTCCACAAACAAATTTGATGAAAAAGACCAATCCGATCTCATGGCAATTCCTACGAATTTTACGAGGTGGCTAATTCGTACGAATTCATATGACCTCACTCGTATGATTTTTGCTAAATCGTACATATTTTACGAGTTGCCCAATTCGTATGAATTCGTACAAATGGCCTACCCCTGACCCCACCCCTAAACCTACCCGTAACTGGGGTTTAGACAAATCGTACGAATTTGTACGAATTAGCCACTCGTATAAATTCTTACGAATTGGTCATGAGATGGCGTTGAAAAGGACAAGGCCAAGCTGCTGCTTGGTTTCTATTAATATAAAAAAAGTGCATATGCTTTTAGATGACCATTTAAAGATATGCTTACAAATATGCATGTTGTATGTGTGTGCTACTTTAAATGACTGAATTATTTCTTTGTTACATTTTTGTAAAGTGCTGTTAATTACTCAGATTAACGGAAACACCAAAACACTATAATGTGGAAGAAATACAGTTTGGTGACTTAATCTGAGTAATTGTATTTATTTGTATAGCTTTTTGTCCTTTTATTGTTTTGTCGACCTCAGGAAGATTATCAACAACTCTATGGAAGCTAATGGGGATCCAAATAAAGAATAAAGAATAAAATAAAGAATCCTTAAAATAAAATGATCACAGTTTCCACAAACATTAAACAGCACAACTGTTTTCAAGAGCAAGCAATGTTTCTTGAGCAGCAAATTAGCATATTAAAACGATTTCTGAATGATCACATGATGGCACTGAAGACTGGAGTGAAATTCAGCTTTGCCATCACAGGAAGAAATGACAATTTAAATTATATTAAATAGAAAACAGTTATGTTAAATAATATAATAAAAAAATACTTCACAATATTACTGTTTTTACTGTGCAGATTTGTTGAGCATTAGAGACTTAAAACAAACATTTGTATAAGTGTATATTTCTATAAATAAATATAATTTATTTGTATAAAAATATAAATAGTATTGGTAGGTTGTCATTAAAGATAAATTAAAGTTCCATATGCTAAACGCACTAAACTTTAAACATCAAATGGAACGGGAACATGAATTCATACTGGGACTTTGCCTCCCCACTGGTCCCGTACCATACAGCAGCTAATGCCTTTGCTGCATGTGGAAAGTGAATGACAGATTGAGTGGATAAGCATGCTGAATAACTTTTACTCAGCTCCTCAGAAATCTCCCTCAGCTATCAGTCACCCTTCTCACACACAGCAGGGGCCGCTCTCAGCCTGCCATTGCAGAGGAGCACAACTGGAAGCCCCCACTCTCTGCCTCTCTCTCCGCAGAGTAAGCTCTTACACTGCAGACGCCCACACAACACTGAAATCAAACCTTGTCTGTAGGCTGAAAAGCCGAAAAACTCTCTTTTCTGCCAGTGTACGGAAAATCATGACAGACTGACAGACAGAAAATCAGAAAGCGCAAATATCGCTTCTTCGTAACCTCAACGTAGCGCTCATGAGGTAAACCTAAGTAGGATGTAGATCGCAAGTCATCGAGGAACACTGAAAATTATGCATCACGCCGACATTCTTACCTACAGTGATGATTCAAAAGGTGAAAGCTTGTGGGTGTTTTCATGACTGGCAAACCACAGCACAACACACAACAGATGGGAAAGTAACACTTCAGCAAACACTTCAACAAAGAACCGTTATGTCCACTGAGAAGACAGCAGATGCATTGCTTTGCTCCTAGTTGTGAAGTCACATAGTGAGTAAGGGTGTTCCAGATCTGCAATAATAGGCGATAATTATAATAAAGTGCTAAACCTCCAGCATTCTGCTGTGTATGTGTGTGTGAGAGAGAAAGTGTTTATGTGTAGGCAGGCCTTTCACACAGAGATGATGCTGCACCATGGAAACCTGTGCAGATATCTGCAGCTAATTATGCAGCGACCCGCTGACAGATATGAAGAGGAAAAAGCACCATGGAATTAAAGTGCCAGCTCTGGCTGCCTCCATTCTCCACACCACTAGTGTGTGTGTGTGTGTGTGTGTGTGTGTGTGTGTGTGTGTGAGAGAGATAGGGAGTAAAGACTTAAAAGAGCATGGCATGATGTAATCAAGCAACTTCAGTAGAAATCCTGAAAGTAAATGTGAATCCACATAAAAATGCTTGAAGAGTAGTAGTATTAAACTGAATAAACTCGGAACAAACGCTCCAAAAGTCCAGTAATAACTTAAAGATCAACTATAAAATGGCATTTGTTTGTTACCATCAAACAGTTTGGACATATCATAATGTCTAAGCACTCAATGTATGCATGCATGCATGCATGCATGCATGCATGTATATATATATATACATATATATATATATATATAGTGTGTATATATATATATATATATATATATATATATATATATATATATATATATATATATATATATATATATATATATATATATAATACACTTTATTGATAAAGACATGGGTTACATTCCCTAAAACATCTGTCTTTTACCAAACCAGTGCGAGTTGAACGGATAGATCTGTACTGATAATCCACACCTCTTTAATTATTTAGTATGTTGTTGTATGTATGTATGTATGTATGTATGTATGTATGTATGTATGTATGTATGTATGTATGTATGTAATGTATGTATGTATGTATGTATGTATGTATGTATGTATGTATGTATGTATGTATGTATGTATGTATGTATGTATGTATGTATGTATGTGTATATATATATATATATATATATATATATATATATATATATATATATATATATATATATATATATATATATATATATATATATATATATATATATATATATATAGTGTATACACACTTTATCGATAAAGACATGGGTTACATTCCCTAAAACATCTGTCTTTTACCAAACCAGTGCGAGTTGAACGGATAGATCTGTACTGATAATCCACACCTCTTTAATTATTTAGTATGTTGTGAATTTAATAAACGCAGTTCCGTGCTCTATCATAATATACATTAAATGATTAAACAGCTGAGTATTTTCCATGGGACAAGCGTATGTAGGTCGGGGTGACCTAGTTGACAGAAGACCTACTTTAATCTGATTGGCTTGATCAAGGCGATCCAGTCCCTGCACTGTTGCTTCCTTCAAACCAGGTCTGTTTATGTATCATTAGTTCTGAAATCATCATCATAAATGAATCATTCAAATGAATACGTTTTGATGATGCATGGCAATTAATAATAGTGACTCAACTGACTATTAAACGTTAAAAAGAGGTTTTCTTGATTTCGGAAACAACAGGGACGTTTTTTCGGATACTTTCTGCTCTTTCTAACATGAGACCCAGATAATTTAGCTGACTCTTGTTGGCCTGCTTCCCAGTCAAGATGGTTTCAGATGGATTTCTAGAGGAAAACATTCCAAGGATTTGGTGACCTTGTGAGGGAGTGATGAGTCCCTCTAAGGCACTGATTTCAAGTCTTTCAAACCACATTTGTAGCATTACAAACGATGTATATGGACAATTAGGACGTTATATTATCATATAATGGACATTTTAAGAAATTCTAGTTACATAAAAAAGCAAGTGCATACTAAATGTGCCCTATAAATTGAGCTCTATCAAGCTAAATTTGTTCTGTGACCAAATAGTCTACTCTATAGGCTAAATTCATTGTGTATCAATCTAAATGCTTATTTGTCTGACCTACATGCAACAAAAATTAGAAACAATCAGCAATCTATATACAGGTAATCGATTTGCAGTAAACTTTTGCACTAAAATTCAAAGTCGTGATTACTGTTAACTTCATATCATTCACCCACTCTCAGAGTTTGCCCTTTCATAGAACTTTGGGAACACGTTTAATAATCTCCCAGCTTAAACTATGTTGCTTTTATTTATTTAGCTAATTATAAGGTGGGCTAAATGTGTCCGCTTCAACATTTAACATGATAAAACTATGAAACTGCTCCCCCCACTGAGTTTCCTAAATGATTTCTCAATAAAATAAGGAGGCTGTTATTTCTGACAAGACTACGTTTCAAACCTCTAAACGCATTACATGTCACCTATTTCTGAAGGTGATTCATATTCTGTCCCAAGAACACTAAACATTTCAGTCCCCAAAACATTCTCTATAATGCAAATACCATTATGTTAACTAGAGTGAATATTTAAAATAAATAAATCATTAACTAAAATGGGTTGACATTAATGCAGCCATTTTGGATAATATTTTAAAAACAGACAAATGACAAATTATTATTATTTATTTATTTATTTTTTTCTGAAAAGTTGATCAACTTCCTCTTTTTTGTTGTAATAAAACACAAGCATACTCATTTAAAGGGGCAAATTAATTTAGGTAATCATAATAAGCAACAGTGCCAAACTGAACTTGGATTAACATGCCTACACTGCGTTTTTGAGTAAACGCATCATGACTTTGATGCTAGAAATTACAAGGGAGATCGCGACCAACAATGTTAACTTGTACTACCTAGCAAAAACCCCTTAACACCTGAACTCCTTGGGGTCAGACAGAGGGGTCAACACTAAATCAGAGGTGGATCTGAACATTTGAGACATGACACCCGCAACATGCGCAAAGCTCTGACTTCGAGTAGGCGTTCTTTCATTTCAGCCAGCTGCGACTCAGTGCAGCAGATGCGTGAACATTCAAGCACTGCCACTGTAAAACACGTTCTTTAAAGAGCAAAAGAAACATGTAAAACATGCACTCAATTCCTACGTACCGTTTGGAGCAGTTTGTTCATTCTGGGACTGAATGAGCGTAAGGTTCGAAAAAGACGTTTTCCAAAAACGGAATTCGGCTCCCTTCCCTTCCAAAAATCCAGTGGAAATAACAGCGGGTCTCGTTTTTAATCAAAAACGACACAATTCTCTATGTTATTAACCATCGTGCCTCCTTGTAGACCGTGTCCATCCCCTCTGCATCGTCGGTGCGGTTCAGTGCAATGGCTGCGCGCGTGCATACAGTGGTCTGCGGACGGACTCCCACGACGTCAATCAAACAAGTTCACCTACGCTTCACTCCTGAGTGCGAGGATTGGTTATGAAGTTGCATTATGTCTTAAATTATTCTCTCCGCCATATTATTCATTTAGCACCTCCTGCTCGCGCATGTTTACAGGCCACGTGAGTTTAGCGAGCTTATCAATTTGAGCGTCTCAGGCACCTTTATTTTCTAGTAGCCAGACTAACAAACAGCTGAGCATAATGGGCTATTTGGTTTATGTGTTAGTTTAAGCATTATTATTGTTGAAGCACAATCGTGATGTGATTCGAGTGTAAGCAATTATATTAAGTAACCTACGATTGCGGCATTTTCTTTAACAGAAATAAATAACTATAAATAATAAAAAACACAATTCAGACAAAAATCGGCCAATTAGCTCGTATATTTCTTCTTTAAAAATTAGTTCATTAAGCATCTGCAATCAACGCACAGATTAAAAGCCGGTCTGGCATAGAGCGGAGTCACAGATATTTATTTTCCCCGCTCAGAGTTCTGATCACTGGCTCCAGCTCTTTCTCTATTCCGGGTTTTTATTTCAGCATTAGTGAGAGAAACCCGCTGCAAGCGTTGAGAGAAAACACAAAATGTATGATTTCCAAAGAATGCTGGAGAGCCCAAAAGGAAATCAAAACAAAAAGTTAGATTTTTTCAAATAATATATTTCCATCCCTCATAATCTTACATGACTTTTCAGCAATGTTTCAATTAATCACAAACGTCAGAGTTGCTCAAACAATGCAGCGTTGTGGGTTTGATTTCCCAGGTAATGCATGTATGCCTACTGGTTAAATTCCCATGACTATCTGTCATTTGCTTTAATAAACCAAATGCACAGTGTAATCGTGAGAGAAGCTTGTCTAAACTGTCACACCCTGGTCTGGAATCCAACACTCCTCAAATGAATCACCAATTATATATAATTTACAGACTTTCCGCTGTTTGCAATGAACAAATCAAACAAAATTTAAATACCTCAAGACAACAAATGTTTCAAGTGGTTTCCACAAATTCAAAGGAAAATGCAACTTTTAATGATTTTGACAGTCTCAAAACCCCTTCATGGCAAGCATCGTTAGTACTTAGAACACCTTTTGCTGTTATGACCTGCTGCAAATGAGATGTATAAACAGACACAAGCTTCTGGCAGCGTTTCTAAGGAATCTTTGTTCATTCCTCATGAGCAATGGCATTTAGTTCAGTAATATTCTTGGGTTTGCGTACTGCAACTCCCACCAGAGTTTTTCTATGGCATTCAAGTCAGGTGACTGTGATGGCCACTGTAGAATATTCCAGGACTTCTTCTACAACCATTCTTGGTGGAATCTGAGGTATGCTTAGGGTCCAGTTGGAAGGTCCAAAGATGCCCATGCTTCAGCTTCCTCATTGACGGCATGCCATTTTCTCCTATTTACTGATACTTCAGTGAATCAATCTTGCCTTCCACACGCTGCAGGTTTCCAGTGCTAGAGGATGCAAAGCAGCCCCAGAGCATCACCAAGCACCACCATGCTTAACTGTAGACAGTGTTCTTTTCAGCATACATATTCTTCATCCTCAAGACGTACTGCTGATCCATAGCACAGAAGAGTTCCAGTTTTGTTTCATCGCTCCACAGAACAGAATCCCAAAACTTCTGTGGCTTATTAATATTTTTTGAGCACTTTTCTTGTGCTTTTGAGTCAGTAGTGTACGTCTTGAGTTGCCACCAAGTCTTCCTGCAGGTCTTTTGCAGTCACTTGAGGGTTTTTCTGAACCTGCCTTCTCAGAAATCTGGTTGTAGCCATTGATAGCTTCCTTTTTTCTGCCCTCCTTTACATTTGAACTTGCAAACTGTGCTCTAGGAACATTTAGTGCCTTCGCTATCTTTTTGTATCCTGTTCCTTGTTTGTGAAGGGTGATGCTATATTTTCTTAACTTTTTGGACCATTATTTTGACTTAGCCATATTTCTAACATGCAGTCAAACCTGACACTCAACAAACCCAGCCAGTTCAGATATTTCATGTGTTCTAGCTCAAGCACACCTGGTGCAACTAATGAAGCTCTTGTTTAGTTGCATCAGGTGTGCTTGAGACAACACCTGTTTTGCAGATTTGTGCTGTTGTGAGGGATTCAGGGGGTTGAATCATTTTGAGCCTGCAAAAGGCATTAAAAGTTGCATATACATACATCTGTCATGACAACTCTCTGAGTGTTTGTCATGGTAATGGATATGACTATGTTGATATTTGGTCTTGGCTGAATAGATCTGCTACGCTGCTGCTGTTATTGTTGTTGCTGTTGATTATTTATGCTGCTGCAGAGCAAGTATGGGACTAAAGTAGTGCTTCTGCCAATACAAACATGACAAGCTGCTGTAAGCAAGTAAGACATGCTGCTGCTGTACAAAATAGCATACATGAACTACCCATAGCAGATCTATACAGGTGGAGCTGGGGAAGTGGAGGGTTTATGAAAGCGTGCTGCACTGCTACAGCAAATGCTGACCAATGTTAAAAAGTTGAGCAGCGAGCTTATTGGTTACTGTTACAGCAGGAACCAATCAACTGTGCTCTATAGAGAATGATGTGAGTGCAAGCAGATTGAGTTAAGGACCTATCATCCTGCGCCATCTAGAGTTTCATGTCAGAACTTTGTGTTCATATATAAGCACACATACAGTACCTGTAAAAAGTTTACATTACATTTTAAAATATATTCAAATAGAAAACTTATTTTAATTTATAATAATATTTCACACTATTACTGTTTTACTGTATTTTTTATTAAATAAGAGAATTGTCTCATTTGTGTGTGAAAATAAGAAATGTTGTGCTGTGAGAACATTAGACTATAGGCCTACAGCTCTATGATATTCATTACTGTACTCAGCCATCATTACCATGGCAACTATAGATCATGCACAAAATACACCAGTGAGCCACTTTCACTGAGCAACATTTGGTATCTCTTTTGCATCACAGAAACTCAGAATAGCCTACAATGTTTTATAGATTACGTATACTGAGCTATTTGAAGGTGCTTTGCATTACATAAAATGACAGCAGTAATTACACTTTTTAAGGAAATAAACGTAACTGGCCATTTTCATTTTCAATATTATCTAAACTGGTTAATTTGCTCAATAGTCTACAATGTGTCATAAATAAGCCTTAGTAGTTTTTAATAGACTTTACAATGTCATAAACAGCTTAAATAAACAGACACCAGCATTCATTCAAATATAGCCAACTTACACTCAAATGATAGAGTTAAACTTGCACACTGCAATAAAAAATGAGCAAAAAGAGTGAACAACAGACCTGATTTTGACGCTTCCTGTTTTCTCACATATAATATTTCAAGCCATTGTTGGATTTTATCCACAGGGCAAAAACTGTTGTCTTATATTTAAGAGTTTGAATGGTGTGCTGTTCCTTGAATATCTAGACTTCAGTTACATTCACTTTTTCCATATTACAGTAACAACAGGCCATCAGCTAAGAGAAATACACATTGAACATTGATGTATACTGTACAGCAATTGTTAGGAGGTTATCTGACTTAAGAGGATTCTGCTTTATTTTACAGTTGCTTAGCAACAGCCTGATCTCTGAAAAGTGCAGTGCAGAAGGAATGAATCTAAAAACTCTTAAAAATGCTCATGCTTATTCTGTATTTTGTCCTTGACTATACCAGCTCGAATTTTATATTTCATAGACAATTCTTGCTGTGATTCATTTTAAATAGTAACGAATGCAAGACCTTTATGTTCCCTCTTCCCCATAATGCATTTCTCTTAGTAATGGGTGTTGGAGGTAAACATTTCCATTTATTGCAGTCAGAATGATTTTGAAATTGCTTACAACTCAACTTCTTTAAAGGAATAGTTCACACAAAAATGAAAATTCCGTCATTAATTACTCACCCTCATGTCGTTCCAAACACGTAAGACTTTTGTTCATCTTCGGAACACAAATGAAGATCTTTTTGATGAAATCTGAGAGTTTTCTGTCCCTCCGTTGACAGCTACGCAACTACCACTCGGATGCTTCAAAAAGTTCATAAAGAGATTGTAAAACTAATCCATATGAATTGAATGCTTTAGTCCAAATTTTCTGAAGAGACTCGATCGCTTTGCATAATGAACAAATTTAATTTAGGTTTTATTCACATATAAACATTGATCAGAGAACATAAACGGAAGCTCAACTGAACCTGCTTGACGCGCGAGAACAAACCTCATTGCAGAAGCTCAAACGTGCTGGGTAACACACGAGAAATGAACCTCACTGGTTCCCGCATGTCAAGCCAACATGCTTGAGCGTCCGTCTACCACAACTGATGTGTGAGTTTATGAATGTTTATGTGAATATAGGCCTTAATTCAATCTGTTCATCATGTAAAGTGATCGAGTCTCTTCAGAAATAGCTCAATTTGGACTAAACTGCTCAATTCATATGGATTAGTTTTACGATCTCTTTATGAATTTTTTGAAGCGTCAAAGTAGTAGTTGGGTAACTCTCAACGGAGGGACAGACAGCTCTCGGACTTCATTAAAAATATCTTAATTTGTGTTCCGAAGATGAACGAAAGTCTTAAGGGTTTTGAACGTCATGAGGGGGAGTAATTATTTTAATTTTTGGTTGAACTAACCCTTTTAGACTGATTGAAAACATTGTTTCTGGTTGAAGAAACAACCAATAAATAAATAAATTAAAAATGTTCAAAAGTAAGTCTGATTGTGGTGTTTCCATGGCAGTACACCAAGGACAGCATGCAGCACTCATGCTCACACCTCTAACTCTGCCATTGTCTCAACGCTTCATTTCTAGAGCTTCTGCTAAATGTATGTGTGTGTTCTTCTTTCTGTAGGCTATACCAAGATGAGATCAGGAGAACATCTTTACACTTTTGACACTGATATGAGAATCAAGTAGTGAACTGCATGTGATCCATATACCAAAGCTGTTGTCATATTGTTCATAAAAAGTAGTGTGCATGCCAAACATTTACATGGACACCATAATGTAAGCATAATAAAAATGTGAAAACTCTTTAAAGGGTTAGTTCACCCAAAAATGAAAATTCTGTCAGTAATTACTCACCCTCATGTTGTTCCAATCGCGTAAGACCTTCGTTCATCTTCGGAACATAATTAAGATATTTTTGATTAAGTTAAATCTGAGAGTTGTCTCACTCCTCCATAGGCTTTCAGAGGGACCGAAACTTGCTGGCCCAGAAAAGTTATTAAAGAGATCGTTAATATAGTCCAAGTGACTACAGTGGCTTAATCCTAAGTATATCAAGCGACGAGAATACTTTTTGTGCGCAAAAACAAACAAAAATAACGACTTTATTCCACTATTCATTTCCTTCTCTCTGGGCCTCGTAGTGTTTTTGTGCTGTGCGTCTGTGTTGCACGTAATCACGCATCACACACATGACCCGCTTCGGCCAATTGTGAGCCTACGTGGTGACGTGTAACACAGACGCGCTACGCAAAAACACTACGTGAACCAACTAGAGGCCCAGAGAGAAGGAAATGAATAGTGGAATAAAGTCGTTATTTTTGTTTGTTTTTGCGCACAAAAAGTATTCTCGTCGCTTGATAAACTTAAGATTGAGCCACTGGAGTCACTTGGACTATATTAACGATCTCTTTAATAACTTTTCTGGGCCAGCAAGTTTCGGTCCCTCTGAAAGCCTATGGAGGAGTGAGACAACTCTCAGATTTAATCAAAAATATCTTAATTATGTTCCGAAGATGAACGAAGGTCTTACGCGGTTGGAACAACATGAGGGTGAGTAATTACTGACAGAATTTTCATTTTTGGGTGAACTAACCCTTTAAAGTCGGCATGAAACAGAAGTTGCAATAGTCTTTTCTTCCCTATATTGGGATGAATATCTGTATGAAACGGCTTCTTGAACAACTGGACATTATTTTGTCCATCGGGATTGTTTGGATCATTGGGGTTTGCTATTGGTCGATCTCATGTGAGTGACTGGTTGATCATGTACATGACAGTAAACATGTCATTAAAGAAGAAACAAAGTGTTTCTACAAGTGGGAGGGGAAGTTATTTTGATTTAAGATTTTGAGGGCACATTAATAAAAAAAAATGCAATTTATAATAAATACTGCAATACTCCATAAACAAATGAGAAAGGTCACTTTTGATTTCATGGTGACTGCACATGTAGAATCGCATACATATAATATTTATCAAGTCTTCCACCATCTCAAATTCTGTCTCATTTATTGGCAGATATCACTTATACATTTCTATTTGGCAGACACTTATCTGAAGAAATTTACATTACATTCAACATATTGTAACTACCAATGTGCTTGTGGGACCTGACTTTATTTACTTTGACAGAAATACTAGTTTCTAATCCTAATGTATAATAATACCTCATTATTCGTGTGGTAATTCGTGTGGCAACTGGGTAATTTGCAGAACTATTTCTTTTTATGCTAGCATGGGGAGAGCTGATGAGAAGAACTACTGGTTTAGAGGTCTTTAATGACCTGTTGCTGAATGTGTAAATGCTCTTTTGCTTTTTGGCTGTCAGTGACAATGAAACTTCAGTGGATAGTCTTGCTTGCTTGTTTGCTTTTCTCACTCAGTGCTATAAAAGACGGAGGTTCTGCTGTACCTTTCTATGATGGATGATCCAATAAAATCTTCTGAGATATGACATAAATCAAGTTTCCTTGATAGTTTCTTATGGTGTTCAGTAATAATCTCTGGCCTTACTTTGCAGTGCAATATTCATGCTAATTTAACCACAGATGTCACCCCATGAAAAGCTTATTAAGGAATCATCCCTAATAATCTTCAAAAAATAAATAAATGGGTGAGTCATAATTGGTGGTATTAGTAATCTTCATCGCTCGCTTTACTCATGTGGCAACTCTATATATTTTCATACTTTTTATTATTAGTTTTAAAATCAATAAACTCATGCTGAGCTTTAATTGAGTTTAAATGTAGTGTAATCTAAAATAAAGATGCTATGAAATTAACTTAAAATGTAAATGCTTTATGATAACGACCTTGTTATTGTTATTAATAAATTAATCATGGATGACTGCGACCTGTGCATACAGTGGCATCAGAGTGTACTTTTAACTGGTAGGTTGAGCTGCCAATGGACTTTTATTGAGAGACTATATTAGGTTTAAAATGTAGGCACAATAGAAGGCCTACACAGAGAGAGTGTGTGTGTGTTCTGCAAATATGATTCTCTCTGGCAAGCACAGAGGACTGTCTTACTCCAGGATTGCTTTGCAAGCAACAAAGCTGATTATTTTTCCCTGCATTAATCCAAATTAGGTGTGCCTTAGCAAGCACAAAGATGATTTTTTTATATTTTTTTTCATTTTTTTAACCAAGAATGTGGGCAGTTCACTCCACATGCCTACAGTATCATAATACTTCTGAGACATAGCATGTTTTCAGAATTGGGTTAGTGAAACAGAGTGAATCTAATGCACTGATTTGTTATGTCAACTGGGAACTTGTTTTCATAGAACTTTAAATCATGAACTGGACAGTGGAATCAATGGAAAGCTACCAGTGAGTGCCCTCTCTGGGAAGAGATGTCACGTTGCATGCATTATTGATGTATGATATATATAAGAAATATTGGTGAGAATGCTTTATTTACCACATTCATACTTTATTTGCTCTCTTGATCAGTTTTTGCCTATTTTGGTCAATAATTTTTTATTATTTTAACAAGTGACAAGTTCTCATAAAATATTCATTTTCTAAGATTGTTTTATTTACTCAAACATTAAACAATGTAAAACCACACATGTATATTTATAAGTAGATTTACAATACCTGATAATAACCAAAATAAAGAGGCACACAAAATCCTATTCTGAAATAAAATGTAAGATTATGATGCCTTTTGTTTGGACTTTCTTGAATATTAATTTTCATGAATGACATATCAAGGGACATATTTGTCACCATATTTTGAAAATAGCCCACATAATCTTCCTCAAATTATAAGCACTTTTGAACATTGTTCGATTAAAGTCACTACCAATATTTTACTATTTTGATAAATAAATAATTCTTTTTTAAACTATTGAACATTAATAAGAAACTTGAGGTAGGTTTTTTTTGTAAACAGAGATAGTCTACTAAAAAAAGTAATTCACAAACATCTAAAGCAATAGAAATTAAAGACAACAAATTAATACAAATAAATAGAAATAATATGAAACTTAAAAATAGTCACCTTCAGGAAATCAGTTGGTAACTCTTATAATGAAACCATTTTTTTTTTAATCAACAGAGCTGTTTTTGCATCTTTCTTGTTAAATGATGAACAAAGAGAGTCACAGATAACTTTAAATCGACACAAAAGCCTAACATTTGGCTTAGAATCAGTGACTTTACATGGAGTTGAAACTGGCCACAGAGAGTTCGCAGTTTCAACCTAGCCTATTGCCCATCTCTTTTGACCCTGAGTCCCAAATCAAAAACAGTACATTCATTATAAAAAATAAAAAGTTTAAATAAATTAGCCTTTGTTTTTCAATGATTTTGTTTGCAAGCGCTTACAAATTAGTGCGGCCACACACAGTGAACAGTAGAGGTCGCTGCTGCTCTCTTATCAGAGTTGGTGACGAGCGCACAGGTAGATTGAGTCTCGTTAGCGTAATCCACACTAACCCAACACAGATCAGCCTTCTGCCACAGGCATTGCAGCCTTTGTGTCTCATATCCGAGTACGTTATGCGCTAGGATAAAAACTAAGAGAGAAATCTATATGTTTCGGTTCGTATAACAGTTGGAAAACTTATAATGTGGCTCAGGGAAGAGATGTAGCCTAAAGTACGGTGTTCATCCACTTGTTGATTGAATGACTCGCGGTTAGCTGACTAGCTCCACCGGCACACACACACACTCACCACAGGACTGGAAGAACACAACCTTCACTATGAACAGCGAAACCCGTATGACTAATCAGTATTTCTGGTTAACGACTTGAATCCGGACGGTTGCGTTATCGACAGTCAGTGAGGATTTTTGTATTATTATTTTAGGAAATAACGTTAACGTTACTTGATTTTGATGGCGATACAAACTTAAACTGAATCATTTGGCTAATGCTAACATAAAGAGAGAGGTCAGATAAACCATAAACAAACAAGACTTAACATTTCTGTTAACTTCGCGCTTCGTTTAAGGAATTTAAACAAAACTAATTTGTATTAGTTTGGAAGTTTGTTTTGTGAATTTACACTAGGCTACACCTAATTAAATAACGCTCTTAAATGATGTCTTGACTAGAGGAGGAAACAACGCAACAAAGTATCCAGAGACGTCCATGTGATGTTCTTGTGGATTAACATTAACAGCTGCTGTTGATGTGGAAGACTGTGGGATTTTGACTTTGGGGATTGATACATCCACATTTGCATTTAAGTAGCCTACAAAAGACTGCCATATTCTGTTGGTTGAGAGACAGGTTGCGTATGAAATGGACACGATCAACCAATACTCCGGCTTTCCTGAAGGAGACCACAGGATATTTTACAGTTCAGAAAGATCTGGGAGTTTTGATGAACATCACGGTAATGGTGAGGGATGGAAAGTGGTGGATGTGACACTCTCTGGGGGAGCGCCATGGGGTTTTACCCTTAGAGGTGGATTGGAGCACAGAGAACCTCTTCTTATAACCAAGGTAAGTCATCCGTCGTCTACAGTGACCTTAGGACTGTTGATCTAAATTTGGCATTATTGTTGTTTGAGAGAGAGAGAGAGAGACCTCTGTAACTTTCACGTAGTGTCAAAAAAGCATTAGTTACCTGAGAAAATAGTTGTAAAGCTATATAAATTATATATAATAATAGTTAGCCTATATATAAATTAAATATAGGCTAATATTTTAACTTATTATATTTGGTTCAATGAAAGTAGGTAGTTAAACTGTATTTCTAATATTCATATTCCTCCTGTAATCTATCTATCTATCTATCTATCTATCTATATAGGGTCTCATCGGTTATGAGTCTGGTGAGCTTGAATAGTTCCCCGATTTTCGCCGAGCGTTGGTGGTATAGTGGTTAGCATAGCTGCCTTCCAAGCAGTTGACCCGGGTTCGATTCCCGGCCAACGCAAGAATCCTTTTCTTCTGGAAGTTTTACTCTCTTGGAGTCATACAGTTCTCACAAGAAAGCAACATGCAAATAAAGAAGTTCATTTTTTAAAATATGGGCTAAGCAATTCCTTCCTTTGTCCAGGCAATACGACAGCATGTCAGCAGATATACACATGCATAATATAATGTCTAACCTTTCAGTCTCAAATCGTCGGAACCATCAAAATGCAGTCACTTTGTAGAGAAACAGACAATTTTTAAATTGATTTATCACAGGGCACCAGAACAGTGTATCTTAATCTGGTCTTCAACCGTGGACCCTTAGGGTTTGTACACCTAATTAGTCTATAAATCTGTTCTTTGTTATTTGACAGTACCAGAGTTTATGTCATGAGACATCATGAGACCTCATAGAAAGTGCTATTTAAAGTAAAAAGAGTGCACTTGTTTGGACAAATATTTTGAGCTTTATGTTGTCAGAATTTAAAGGAAAACCAAAACCGAACCCATATGCAAATTGAGTTGCAGAGGTTTTCCAAACTGATCATGTTTGGTCAAATTAGATCATCCATGTACCACATAGTCTCCATCTTTCAAAGTCAAAGCTGCATTTATTTGATCAAAAATACTGTTATATAACCACAATATTGTGAAATGTTACAATTTACTCTTAAATAATTTATATATTTTTATATATTTTAAAATGTATTGATGATGTAATGTGATGGCAAAGTTTAATTTTTAGCAGCCATTATGCCAGTCTTCAGTGTCACATGATCCTTCAGAAATCATTCCAATATGCTGATTAGGTTCTCAAGAAGCATTTCTTATTATATTAATGTTGAGAACAGTTATTCTGCTTAATATTTTTGTGGAAACTGCTCAATTTTTCTCTTTGAATACAAAATTAAAAAGCATTAAAAACAGCATTTATTTGAAATATAATTTTACAACGTGAAAGTCTTTACTGTCACATTTGAGAGCGTAGGCTAAATGCTGTATAGACATGGCCAAAAGTTTTGGCAGTGACATTTTGTGAAGTTTGATGCTTCAGTTTTTGTGGTGTTGATTCGAGTTGTTTCTTGGTTATTGCACAGACTGATTAGATGTATTTTATATAATTGCAAAAAGCTTCATTGGCCAACACCTTTATAACAAAAACCCAAATTTCACTGTTTTTTGGCACTGGCACAAGATGACCAGCTAACATAATTTCACTAATCATATCATCAGCACATGGGAAAGTGTGAACTAGTACTAGTCAAGTGAAATCACACTATCATTCTGATTGGATTATAAGACTGATTGCTATAATTGGAGGGAAGAAGTGTGTTCTTGTGTTAGCAATGGTTACCTCCAAAGAAAGACGGGCAGCCATCATCGCTTCTCATCAAAATGGCCTCACATGCAAGGAAATTGATACAAAGAATATTGCACTTGAAAAGAACCATTTACTAGATCATCAAGAACTTCAAAGAGAGAGGTTCAGCTGCTTCAGGACGGCCCAGAGTGTCCAGCAAGTTGCATGGCCGTCTCCTCCTGAGGAGTCGTGTCAAAATGGCCTGAGCGGCCTGGTGTCGAGAAGGGCAGCAAAGAAGACACTTCACTCTAAGAAAAACATCAAGGACAGACTGAAATTCTGCAGGAAGTACAATTGGACTGTAGAAGACTAGTGCAAAAGCTAGTTTCTCTGATGAAGAGTCTGTTTGGTACATCTACCCCTGGTTTCACAAACCAGGCTTAAGACTAGTCCCAGACTAAAAAGCATGAGCTGAGCTGTTTTAACTGAACGCAACTTGAACTGACATATCTTAAAATGTCACTGCCATTGTTTTGTCTCAAGATTTTCAATTCAATTTCAATTCAAGTTCTTTATTCAGTCATGATGTTATTACAGACACAATAATAATCACATCAACAAAATAATAACATTCAATGCTGAATAGGAGCATGAGGAAGACCTAGTCTTATAATTGCACACCAGTAGGGTTTTTTTTATATATATATATATATACATAAATGTCCTAATTGAACTAAAGCATATAATATTCCTTGCTTAATTTAAGCCCTGTCTGTGAAACCAGGCTCTAGAAAATCAGTTGTCCAGAGAATAAAGGTCAATGCTACCTTGAGTGCTGTGTCATGCCGTGAATCATCCTAAGACTATTCATGTGGTCAAAAAGGTTGCTTTTTATCCAAGGGAGTGAGCTCTCTCACAATTATGCCCGGAAACACGGCCGTGGATAAATAATAGAGAGGTTTGCAGAGGTTATGAAGAAGGGTCAACACTGTAAATATGGACTTTTTGCGCATATTCAATGTTTTTGCCAATAAAAGCTACACTCTCAGAAAAAAAGGTACAAAAGCTGTCACAGGGACAGTACCCTTCAAAAGGGTTCTAATATGTACCATTATGGCTCGTTTCCACTGAGCGGTACGGTACGGTATGGAACGGTACGCATTTATTTGCGTTTCCACTATCAAAAGTTGTGAATGGTACCAAAATGCCGAACTGTACCGTA
Organism: Scardinius erythrophthalmus; assembly: GCF_964197995.2. Classification (NCBI taxonomy): domain Eukaryota; kingdom Metazoa; phylum Chordata; class Actinopteri; order Cypriniformes; family Leuciscidae; genus Scardinius; species Scardinius erythrophthalmus. The sequence goes on along the minus strand of NC_138232.1, from coordinate 17,563,212 downwards.
CCACTTTTTAGGTACCCTTCCATTGGGGTACCTAGCACAGTGGAACGGTACTAAAAGGTGGAGCTAGACTCACTGCTGGACGTTGATTGGTTGACAGGGAATCGTCACTTGCGCGTGCTACAAGGGGAATGACAACATAAGAAGCGCCATTTTTTTAATATACAGTTTAATATAATACTACTGTTACTGTGTCACGAAATGTAATTTTAAGAGTTTTTCAGGCGAGAATGTAGTTGTTTAAAGCTCAAATCTGTGGTTTATTTATAAAGATGATTTTTTCCCCCCGGTTGTGAGATCCATGCGATCAGCGGGCGCTCGGCGCTCATGTTTCCCGGCTGGATGAGCCTTTCCTCGGCTAGTTCTTCTGACGTTCGCCGCTGACGGTAGTGGTTAAACATGAGATATAATTCGTCTTGTGTAGACCTAACGGGCGATCTTTGGTCTCGTGAATGTATAATTCGTCCCCTGTCAATCGTTTTGGCTGAGGGCTAAGTTTAGTTTCATATTATAGGCTATTTGTATTTAACTTTACTATTGTAATGTTAGACTAGCGCTGCTTTTGGATATTTGACTGAATTGTTTGCTTTGTCTTATTGTATAGCTTCTTGTACCTTTTACTTAAACTTTTATATTGGCTATTATTGATAAAACTGAAATTTTACAAAAAGAAATATGGTTTCTTGTCATTTTTTTATTACAAGATTATCACTGATGTTTATTGAAACATTTGTACAAATGCATATATTGCCTGAAATATGTTACATTTTTTTTTTATTTAAACGAAAAGAGGTAACGTTAGGGTTGTGTTTTAAATTTCGTTTTGTTATAAATAGAATAACGAATAACGTGCAGTGAATAATCAATATGCGTTGCGCATGAACCTCATTTGTGTCCCTATAATGTTTAATTTATTTAAATGAAAACGAAAAGAGGCAGAGTGGTGTTTTATAACATATTTCGTTTTATTGTTGCTTAAAATGTACATACAGAGCAACAGAGATAACCGGAGTAGCAGAGCGAGCTGAGTGACGCTTTTAAGAACGCGCTGTAACATTTGCATGTAGGAGTCGCACGTGGCAAGTACAAACTTTACGCACTTGATATTGAGAAAGCCTAATGTCGGCGCTTGTCTTCTTGTGACAAACATGTCGAGGAGCAAGAACAAGATCTGCTGTATGTCATCCATTGTAGTTTACTATGTTCTTCTTTGCGCGAAAATGACGTCGATCGAAACACCACGCCTATCAAGTAAGGGTACTGTTGGCAGTGGAAACGCTAGCCAGATCATGGTTAACAGACCTGAACCGTACCGTACTGTCCCGTACCGTACCGTACTGCTCAGTGGAAACGAGCCATTAGGTACTAATATGTACACTTTTGGTACCAATATGTACCTTTGAGGGACTAATATGCACTCTTTAGGTACAAAGGTGTACCTTTTGAAAAAGTCCCGCTACAGTGACAGCTTTTGTAACTTTTTTTCTGAGAGTGTATGAAAACATATAAAATGCATATCATGGTTTTCCAGTATAAATAATCTACTAATACTGAAGCAGCATATTTGCAAAAACACAGTTTTCTATATTGTGATTCCTTGAAAGGGTCTCCATTGTTCAACAACAATTGCATTTTAGAATGTAGCTTCTATTAATGTGTGTATTTTGTAGTTTAAACGTTCCATACATAGCTATGGCTGTGGAAATGGCACTTTGGTCTCTTGGTGTGGTTTTTGTAAAAACTCATTTTGAACAGTGACCGAAACTTTTTTTTGTGTGCTTTTCTGGTTACTTATCAACTCTGAAGGACCTTGCAGATAAAATTGGAAAGAATACTGGTTTCTCTTACTTTCAGCGTTTATTGCATGCGTATGTTCTCCATTAAGTGCTTGTCTTTCATTTTTATTTTTAGCCAATTTTAGCTCACAGATTAGGTGTTAAATAAGGGAGAATGTGACAGTTTCTAAAACTCTGGTGACCACCCTACATTCAATAGTTTTGATGTGCATGTGACTTTCAGAAGTAAATTCCTGCCATTGCTGGGGTCTTTAAGGAGCTAAAACTTTAAGTTAGGTCAGTTCGTGGAAGCCTTTGATTTGTTAGCACAGTCTTTCAGAAGATGGTTTAAAGATTGAGTGGATCTGTGGTTTTTCACATCTCTGGACATTTATTCATCAAGAAACATTTCTGTGAGCCCTGCAGACCCCGTCACACTTCAGAAATTGGTAAGAGCGGTTAATAATGTACTGAAGCTTTTTACCCCCCTCATTGATGCTCTTAAAGTCTTGTTGTTTTTACTGGATCGTAAGATGGCAAATCTTGCCATAAATTAACCTTTGCACCTGTTTTTTTTTTTAGATTAAGGCTTGGTTGTCTTTGTTTTCATCAAGGTTTCTTTTCGTTGATTCATGACATTATAGTCAAGGTGTGTTTCTTACAGATATATAGATAGATAGAGCCATTATTCTGTTGATACAGGAAACGTCATATCTAAAGATGAAGACAACCCAGAACCATTAGTTGGCAAACCACTCACCTGTATCCATTTATTCTGTTGGTTTCCAAAGCTTGACTGTCATCATATTGCAACATTTGTAGTGAGTTCATTTTTATTCTTGGCATATTGGTGTTTTTGACCTTGCTGTTCTCCCACTTGTGATGGAAAAGTACATACTTTGAGTATGTATGTATACTTTGAGAATGAAGACAGCACCTGTATTGAGACACATCATATGGCCATAAAATTGTCTTGGTTAGCATTGAGAGACATTCTTTGCTACCTAAGCTCATAGCTTGCTTTCTTAAGCATCTTTATCTTTTATAAATCTCATCTTTTATGGTGCAAGAGGTTGTGGTTACTACTAGCTATTGAATAAAAAAAAAAAAACGGTTGGCTTACTATTTTGAATGTTCAGTTTTCATATACTATTTAGGTATGCAAATTGAGATTTCTGATTGCCATCTACTGTACATTTCAGAGATATTGTTTCTTATTGTACTGGTCTTTTGAAATTAGACATTTAGTTGTCATGGTCTGGATTTAATTTAGGCATACATTAAGTGACAGTAAATAATGAGAAAATTATTTGTTGAGAAGTGTTAAGAAAGAAGACATGTTTTATGAGAAATGCATTACGCCTCGAAAGGGAAAAAGCAAAACATAAAGATTGCAAACAAGGGACTGCTACAGAAGATAAAATAAGAAGCGGTAATAGACTGCAGGTTAAGTAGCAGTATTTACAGTGTTTAATTCACTTGATTTTCTTTGCTCACTCTGTTTTTCAGTGGATTGTCTCACTACTTTTCTCTGAGATTCCTAAGGCAAACTGGCAGTGCCAGGAACAGCACTGGAATGTTGAAGCTTTGCTTGATTATCCAAATGTACTGAATTATCTTTGACAGCCTGAAGCCTGTTGGACTTGCATGATACAGCATCTGGGATGAATTTAGATAGGATTATAGGAACCTGGGCTGCTTTGTGAAGGATGAGAGCATTATGGTCTTACTAAATTCCTAAAATAATTCTTCCGCACAAAGTGAGGTCATTGTAACCTGTTTGGCGACAGGCTATCTGTATATTTGTGAGTCTGTCTGTCTGTATGTGTATATGTATAAACTAGGGCTGAACAATATATATGTATTTTTTAACCAAGCTCTTTATCTTCTGTATTATTTAACAAAAACAAGCAATAAATCATTGTATAGTAGTGGTGAGAATCTTTATAGCACCTCAAGATCTGATCTGATTCCAAAACTATTCTTGATCTACTTATTTTTCTTATTAATCTTATTAATAAAACTTTAACATTTTTTTATTTAATTATGTAATTATAAGTACTTTTTAAAATAATTAGATATTTAAAAAATAAAAATTTAAAATGATTGCATGTTAAGAATTTTTAATATATAAACTAATATAGCTTTAAAACATAAAAGCCTGAAATAATAACGAAAAAACCCAAACATATTACAAGTAAAAAATGAGTGCTTTTTAGTGTTTAAGAATATGGCTGAACGTTTCCCATTCAAGAGCTGTGAGTGATTTTTTTTTTCATCTTTACTGTTGTTGGATTATTCTGCACACTTAAAGCGTAACATCAAGCAAAGCATGCGTTTTTTACAGCGCATATCCTGTGCAATGAAGTTTGCGAATGTCCTTGTAATTCGCTTCAACCTTTCTGAACTTTATGAAAGATTATTTTACGGTTTGAGTGGTGTGTGTGTGAGCGAGTTGGAATGGGAAGCAAGCAAGCAGAATACGGGTGTTTCTAAAACACACGCAGCGTCATCGTGCACCTGAGGTTAAAAGCTATGTTCAGAATCGATCCAGAATCGTTGGAAAGAGAATCTTTTCACCCACCCCCCTAGTTTGACCAACACAATATTAGATTAAACATAAAGGCCCGGTTTCACAGACAGGGTTTAGATTAAGCTAGGATTAGGCCTTAGTTCAATTAGGACATTCAAGTAGCTTTTATGAAATGTCCTTAGAAAAAAAAAACATTACTGTTGTGCATCTTGAGACAAAACAATGGGAGTGACATATTTTAAGATATGTCAGTGCAAGTTGCTTTCAGTTAAAACAGCTCAAACATGCATTTTAGTCTAGGATTATCTTAAGCCTTGTCTGTGAAACTAGGGGAAACCGTTCTTTCCTGTAGGCCAGGCCTGTATTTGTAACGTGCCAAGTTGATGCTTCTTCTGCAGACTGCTTTACTCTCGTGTGTCACGTGACCAGACTGTAATCACAGCCTTTGCGGTTAAAACATCTAATTATATCATATTGCGATATTATCGCAAATGCAATTAATCGTTCAGCCCTAGTAGTTCTGGCGTGAATGCACAAGCTGGTTGTTTTGGTTAAAGTAACTGTAACAGCCAACTGTAAAAGGTGGCTGCTGTGTCGGTTGCGATGCTCGGTGACAGACATTAAACGTCATAATGACGTGTGATTTCTGCGCGGGTGCGTGGAGGTATGAAAATAGTTGACAGGCAGGTAGGACATCGTATCATTGCATCCGTTCCAAATTGGACGAATATTTTATGGTCCTACGCCTACAGTCAGTACATAAAAATACATTTAGACCACTTAACTTAGTGATTGCTATCAGGATGTGAAGAGACTTTCAACCAGCATTACAAAAGAACAAATCGCCTACCCTGCCTTTAAAGCAGCTGGTGCCACACCATATACTGACTGCTACATTTGATATTGACATATATATATTATTCATATATATTTTTTCTGATTAATGCTAGTGTGTTGTGGATAATTGCCAGACTGTTGCTTTGAAGTTGCTAAGGTGTTAAGTAGTTTTTAGTCCATTGTCATGCAGTTGTTAGGGTCAAGAAAGTGCAAAAAATTCCTCTTTTTGCCTGTTTTATTGATTGCAAACTCTTATAAACCATATTTGTCCATCCATAAGGTGAAAGACGGCTGCAGGAAGCAGCTTTATTTAAACCAAGTATTTATACAGAAAAATGGGACGAATTAAAATTCCCCTCATTCCTCTCATACTGCTTATTTGCCAAAGGTCTTCATCGCATTTATTTTAAATCCTCACTTTCAATAAACTCTAATAATCCTGTTTTACACTGCATGCATTCTCTGTGTTGCGTTTCACACACCGCCCGTGTTTGTTTTTCATTTATGCATTCTTGCAATGCACACAGACCCTAAAAGGGCTGCCATTTAATGAACGCTGGTAAACCTATTTGCCGACAATAGGATTCATCAGTTCAATCAGTTCAGGATTCAACACCGACCCGTTGTGTCACCTTGCATACTGAAAGCCATAAGGAAAAAAGTCTGTTAATGATAGTCTTTTTGTTTTGTTTTTTTACAGTAATTACTTCACTTGAGGAGTGGCAGGAACGAGTCGAATTTAGACAAGCTTTCATCAGTATTTATTTCAAAAGAGCTTGACTTTTAACTCGGCAATACATGTCTGTTCATGTTCAGAGTAAGAAGTATCAGGAAAGAGTATTTAGCCTCACTTTACATGTTTTGAAGTATTTCATGACCTTTCCTCTTATCTTTTCTGAACACTTGCTCAAAACAAACACACACATGCGCACGCATCCATTGTTTAGAGGGCTCCAAACTGCCAAAGGCTGCTGTGGAAATAATGGTGTTTGTTTAAAGAAACACACCACTTTGTGTAGGCTGTCCTTAGATATGGAGTCGACAGCCATTTGTGGTCTGAAGGGAAGAGCACAACAGTTGTCACACTTTATAAGCAGCCTTGAATCTGGAAGCATTTTCCCATTCCCATGCAAGCACAATTTAAATAAGATATTCATACATTTAAGACAGCTTTTTTAATATAACAGGAGTATTCGCAAGAGTGCAGAATTCAGTGAGCTTGCACTTTAGAGTAGAGGTCGACCGATTCATCGGTTTTGCCGATTAATCGGCACCGATTGTTGATTGGTAGAACTATCGTTATCGGCAAAAATACATACCGATAGTTTTTCCTGGTTGCGTCCGTTGCTGGAGCGGCTGAGGAGCGCGCGCTGTCATTCAATACACAGTAAGAGAGAGCGGAGAAGGCTCTGCTGGCATCATGCAGTACAAGAGCTAGCGGCCTCTAGAGGTGTAATAAAAACTATCACTGATGCCTCGTGTTGTTTATTTCCACACGTGATGCTGCGTGCTGCACTGAGAGCACACGCTGCGTGGAGAGCGCTGATATCAGACGCGCGTTTAAAGCACCGACAGCTAAAAGGTCTGTATACAGTACATTTTGTCATATCATTATAAAGTGATTAATTTGTTGACTAAACGCTGCATTAGTAGAGAAAGAACAGCACAACGATATGTTTGTTTGCCTTCGAGGCTGCTGAGAAGACCCTAATATTAGTAGTACCTCAAGCGGTTAAAACACTGACAAAAATAAACGGAAGTCCGACCCGAATGTTTAATGTCACAATTGTTACCATATATTTGCATTAGATTATATCCAGCTGGTCACTTTTATGCGTTAAATATGCAGAGAAGTTGCATATTTAAAGCTAGAGACGCAAGATAGCAAACTCATATCTTCATACAGCTGAAAGAAACATATAAACAAATCAGAAAAGCATTCGATTTCGGTTATCTTTTCATCATCACTTTAATACATATTTTGTTATTTTGATTAGCCTAGATAATCATCAAGTGTTTATAAAATAGAAGCAAAAGTATGAGACTATACATGTAATATTTTTGTCATTTCAATTCTCTGGCGTTTTAGATATTTAAAGTTGGCCATCTTTAAGCATGACTGTTTGGGTTTAATATGAAATGATAACACTTACAATAAAATTACATATGTAACATTAACTAAGGTTAATAACTGCTGTATAAGGATTGTTCATTGTTTGTTTGTTAATTAACATGTACTAATACATTTTTAAATTAAGGTTTTTATTTGTTAACCATAGTTAATGCACTATCAAACTAACATGAATGATCAAGGTGCAATTTGTTTTTATCCAGTATCAATTTTAAAAACTATCGGTTGATTAATCGGTTATCGGCAAGTATGGCCCAACCTAGCTATCGTTATCGGTAAAATCCACTATCGGTCGACCTCTACTTTAGAGATTGACAGCCTTAGTGATTATAAAGGGAGTGCTCTTCTCTTGCTTTGTTTATTACCCATTCATAGTCTGAATACAAGTTTAGTTTTTCATGCTGTTAAGTACACTAAAGTTGATTGACAGCCACATTTATATACACAATTGAATCAGAAACTGATGATTGACGAGACAAAACGGGACAAAATGTGTCCATAAAGTACTTAATTCAACAGTTTTTGCTCTGGTACTGAAATTTGAAATTTGGCCAAAATCATATCAGTTGATATCGATAATTATAACCATAAATGTCAAATCTTTATTTCTTTCAGGTTTTAAAGGGGTGGTATAATGCCCTTTTCAAAAGATGTAAAATAAGTCTTTGATGTCCCCAGAGTGTGTATGTGAAGTTGTAGCTCAAAATACCCCACAGATATTTTTATATAGCATGTTAAAATTGTCACTTTTTGAGGGTGAGCAAAAACACACAGTTTTCGTGTGTGTTCCTTTAAATGCAAATGAGCTGCTGCTCCCGGCACAGAGGGTGGATCTACAACAGCTTGCACTCACACAGACATGCACTGAAAATTTCAAAAACTTTTAGCCTTTTATGTACAAACCGGAGTCAGAAAGATGGAGAGACTCAAGAAGTGACAACTATTCTGAATGGTTAGTTGATGAATTTATGTAGCCTAGCTTATGTGTAGTTATCTTCTAGTCTTTGATTAGCATATTTTGTCTTGATAATCTATAAATCGTGTTCCGGGGTTTATGTAAATTTTAGGGTTAGTGATGTCACTAACCCTGGAGAATTTGTTGTAGTCCTTAAAAAGCAATATCTTTAAAAGAAAAGATCTTTCTTTTCTTTGAACTTTGAGCGTTATAATTTTGCAGATGTTGTTTATGCTCAAACAGCAACATTACACACTACAACTAAAGTCAGAAAAGGGAAATCATGATCAACCACCCCTTAAGGCATGTTTTTCCTCTTGAGTGAAAGTTTCAGAAACCAGATGGTTAACTGTGATTTTAACATCAGAAAATGACAAACACTTGCCAAACAGGCAGACATTTCACAAATTATTATTACATGTATTCTCGCTTAGAAATGCTCATTTGACAATAGCTTGAGTATAATACAAATTCAAAAAAACTGCTATAGTTTAATAACAAAAAATACTGTAATTCTAATCCCATTACTCCGTTAATACATTTAAGCTCTACAATAATAATATAATCAAATTCTATATGAATATCCCACATTTCTGCCACAATCCCATGGTTTCAATTAGTATTACTATAGTAAATCATGGTAGCTAAATATTGCCGACTTGTGGATCGAAAAGCCTTCTAACTGTATCTTTGTGGTTCAAAGTTTCTCCTGTTTTCTGCGTTGTTGTTGAGAATGTCAGCGCTGAGAATGTCACATCGCTGTTTAGTTGTCGCGTGATCGAGATGATCAGCGAGTAAATGCATTTGCTCTAAGCTTACACTGTGGTGTGTTTTTTCGAGCTGAGCTGATAAATGTTCTGTGTGTTCAAACAAGCAGCTTTTAGCATGTTTGCCGTTTAATACGCAACAGTTGCATCAGTGTAATGGTCTGCTACATGAGTGCGCAGCATTATTAATATAGGGCACAAACATTACATTGAACACTTATCAAACTTTTGTTTTATATTGAGAAAAACTATATTGCGATAATTATCGTTATCGTTTTATCATCCCGCCCTACTGAGAACTGCAAAATTTCACTGGTATTGGTTCTGACTTAAATTTTAGTATTGTGACAGTTGTAAGTCTAAAATATATCAATATTTTTTAAGTTTATTGCAATTCAGTGTTTCCCCTACCATTATATAAGGTAGATACCCCCCCCCCCAACGGCTTGCCCATCCGAAGGTCAAGTAAATTTGATTTTCTTTTCTTTATAGCGCCAGATAACAATTTGTTATTTTATTAAACAAACTAAATAGCCCTTAAGTAATATGTTATTTATCTTATTTCCACGATGGCATGTCTTTTCTGTCTGTTTGCGCATTTACAATTATCCCAATGAGTGCGCACACTCACATGCAACCCCCCCCCCCCAAGGCTGTAAACCTAGGGGAAACACTGCAATTTATTCAACCATATATGTATGTGTGTGTGTGTGTGTGTATATCAGTGTTGTATAAAGTACTAGAAAGCAATACTTGAGTAGAAGTACAAGTATTGTACTAGAAAAAGACTTTGGTAGAAGTGAAAGTTACCTTTTAGAATATTACTTAAGTAAAAGTCTTAAAGTATCTGATATATACTGTACTTAAGTATCAAAAGTAATTTTCTGATATTTAATGTACTTAAGTAATTGAAGTAAAAGTAAAAGTTTTTTTTTTTTTTGATTATGCGTTGAATTCAGCGATCACGGAACGCGAAAAACTGGAGGGACTGTGTAGCCTGCACTGTAGGCTACTTGTGTTATCGTTTATCTCCCACTGCATGTACCTTTAGCTGTAAAAAAAAAATTGCATCACAATAAGTGTATTGTGATTGTCACTAACATTTTTGTAATTAAACTGAATTTTATTAGGTTTAGTGACATGTTACAATGTTTATAATTTCTGGTAAGCTACGCTTTTTTATTATTTCAATTCAATTCAATTGTGATTTGATTTAATATTGACTCATTTGTATAAATATTAGGTAGGCTACTCAAGATCTGCGTTAATTTTTCTAAAAATAAAAAATTAAAAAAAATCCCCTAATGCTGTAAACATACAGGGAGCCCTAGCTTGTAGTAGGCTATTATTTAAGGTTAAAAATAATTAAATAGAATGCGTTTTTTTTATTATAATAAAAACTTTAATGATATAAGTAAAATATAATAAATATGTAATATAGAACACATATTTAGCAAAATACTCTCTATAGCTATTTATTTGTCTTGCCAACTGTGCTATATAGCCTATTATTAAATGGCTTTCCTGAGGTAAATGTGACATAATTGTCCTCCAGCTATGTTATTGACCTCTTCACGCTGATGAAAAACACTTATTGATCGATATTATGTATAAGGAACATTTCGGTAAGTTATAGGCCTACTGTATCTTTCAACAGTATTCATGTTTTTTTTTACTATTAGCTAGTACAGATGATCGGTTCACTTGAGCTAGGGATCTGTCATCAGACTGTCACGTAACATTTACAAGCGCCAAAACAGTATTTATTTTTTGAATTTCGTAATAAAATTGACATAATCTGAGTTAAAAAAAAAAATGTTTTATATCATAATGTAACCTGCTCTGTCTAGTCTGTCGGTCGTCCTCTTTGCTTCGCGATTTTTCTGTGCGTGAGAAAATTGATGTGAGGCGTGAGAGCGCGTGGAAAAAGTCAATTGCGTGTGTCTCACGGTGAATGCGTGAGAGTTGGCAGCTCTGTAAGTTAAACGTGCCCCAGGTCCTCCGGCAGGTTCTCGTGCTTCCATGGCGGTTTCAGTTGTGCTTCCCCCTCCTTTGGCATGGCAACAAACAAGCATTACGCTGAAATAGAGCGCGCGCCGTGCGTACTGCAGTCTAGGAGCAGTGATTCGCCAAACCTCCCTTATTGTAGTCGCACACATTTCTTCTGATTTTATTTTGTAGTAACGAGTAACGAAGATGCTTAGTGGAAATATAGCGGAGTAAAAGTATACATTTTATCTAGGAAATGTAGTGGAGTAAAAGTGAAAGTTGACATAAATGTAAATAACGAAGTAAAGTACAGATACGTGAAATTTCTACTTAAGTACAGTAACGAAGTATTTGTACTCCGTTACATTACAACACTGGTGTATATATATATATATATATATATATATATATATATATATATATATATATTTATATATAATATAATATATAAATAAAGTTGTTTAAGGTCGTAAGGAGACTCGAAATTCACAGTTGTTTATGGGAGAGTGCGGTCACTGCGGAACGCTTTTGCTGTGATTTCCTGTTTTTACAATAATTGAAGTTTATCTGATTAGTGGATCTTTCTACAGTATTATGGGTAAGGTAGTCCTTCACAGAGAATTTAATAAATAAAAAAGTCACATTATGTTCTACAGAAGTATAAGCTATTTATTAACAACCTCAGAGCTCATAGTATCTTCCTTGATAAGTGTATACATGAAACTGTTTTTTTTTTTTTTTTTTTTTTACATCCGTTACCCTACACTGTGTTTTAAAACAAATCATGGTATTTTAATTTTGCTTTAGTGGAGTACCAATATAAAAATTCTGTTTAATACTGATAAGCCGATAATTCTTGTCATGTTATATCTAAAAAACGATAAATGGCTGATATCAAAATTCAATACTATTTTGTTTAAATAAATTAAACACAACACTAAAACTAAAATAATTAAAAAAAAATGTTTGAAGTGTATGAATCTTATGATACTTTAAACACACAAGGGGTTGTCCATACTCTTGAATCGCACTCATTAACGCTCTTTAGGAGTGTGGATGTTGGCTATCGTAGGCCTCTCGATACATGGAATGTGATTGCAGAAAACTTTTTTTGAAATCTTTTTGATTATATTTTTTTATTTTATTGCCTGGAGGGGAAAGAATTTAGCATTCCTAATGCTAAGCCACAAGGAGCTCATGCTCTTTTGGTTTTGCTAGGATACAATGTTCATTCAAAAGAGCTTAATGTTGTATCTGGAGTTGCCTCAAATTCTTTAGTGTACGATCAAGTTCAGCAGAAACAACAACAAAAGACATTAGTCATATTGTTGTTCTGTATAGGCAGAGTCCTGTTATATGGTATTCTACGTACTCTTATTGTCAAGATTGACAATGGCACCATTGTGGAGAGGTGATGTCTCTCAAATGAACACTTGTTCTTTGAAAATTGTGTGTGTGTGTGTGTGTGTGTGTGTGTGTGTGTGTGTGTGTGTTTACCTGGTATGCCTTACAATATAGGGACTAAATATCCACTCAAGGATGGTAATACCAGATAGAACAGACTTTTTTTTTTATCCCCATGAGGAAAACGGCTTATAAATCATACGAAATTAAGTTTTTTTTTGAAAATGTAGAAATGCAGAAAGTGTTCTGTGATGGGTAGATTTAGGGGTATGGTTAGGGTCAGGGGATTAACTATACAGTTTGTACAGTGTAAAAATCATTGTCTATATGTGTGTGTTGTGTGCGTGTGTGTTGGGCGCAGCAGGATAGTCAGTAGCTGTAAAACTCAGTGCTCTGTCAGCATAGAGCACAGGACACTAGTCAGCAGAACTCCCTCATTCTTCTGAGCCACATCCTTCCCTCACCCCATCCCGTGCTCCAGACCCCTTGCAGAGACTGCCAGGTCATGGAGCTTGTTTCAAGCCCTTGAAAAATTCCTTAGAAATACCACCTGGTTGTTGGAGCTCTAGTGGTGTGGTTATTACATGGTGCCAATACCATGGTATTTAGATAGTACTTAGATATTGCAAAGAATACTATGATGATACATGTCAGAAAATGGAGTTTGTAGGTTCAACCTGTTTCAGCTTGGGTTTCCGCCAGGTACTCTGGTTTCCTCCATAGTCCAAAGACATGCATGATGGGTGAATTGGAGAGACAGAAAAACTGCCTGTAGGTATGAGTGAGAGTGTGTATGCGAGTGTGTCCTGTGTGAGCCCTGCAATGGACTAGCCCACAGTCCAGCTTGTTTTCCCACCAGCTGCCCGAGATGCCTGGATAGGCATCAGCCTTCTTTAATACAATCCACCAAAATAAAAGTAACTTGAGGAAATTATGTCTATTACTATTGTAATTACTATTATAATTATTATTAAGTAATATCCTAAGATATCTTTCATCCATGTTTTAATTTATACAGTATATAGCTGTGGGCAAAATATTAGTAGTGACATAAATATTGTGTTTTACAAAGTTTGCTGCTTCAGAATTTGTAGGTTATTTTTTTTTACATGTTTCTATGGTAGACTGGAAAACAATGGTATCATAAGATTTTAATATATGCAAAGAGTTCATATTTACAGTGTTGACCCGTCTTCTCTGCAATTTGCTCTGGCATGCTATCAGCTTCTGGGCCAAATCCTGACTGATTAGTGTTCGGAGTTGATCACAATTTGTGGACTTCTGCTTGTTCATTTGCCTTTTGAGGAATTGACCCTAGGTTCTCTATGGGATTAAGATCCAGGGAGTTACCTAGCCACAGATCCAAAATTTAAATGTAATGACCTCTGAGCCACTTCATTATCACTCTTGCCTTGTGACACGGTGCCTCCATCATGCTCGAAAAATGCCTGGGTCATCACCAAATTGCTCCTTGATTGTTGGTAGAAGTTGCTCTTGCAGGAAGTTTTGATTCCATTCTTTATGTGTTTTGGGACAGAATTATGAGAGATCCCACTCCCTTGGATGAAAAGCAACAAATCCTCTGCTGTCCAATTCTTGTACTTCCAACAGAATTTTAGTGTGCCCTTGATGTTTTTCTTGGAGTGAAGTATTTTCTTTGCGTGGTAATACACAGTATTCTTTGACAAACCTTGAAGTACCATGCAAATGACACATGTGAATTTGGTAGTGAGTGTTGTAGGCCCTAGTGCTTGAGACCTGACTCAACTCCAAGACAATATTTTCATGTTCTTGCTCTTGTCACGAAATCTGCAGATATGTTTTGTCATGCAAATTCATGATACTGAGAAGAAAATATTTTTCTTTTTTTCAGTCTCACCTCTGCTTTTACCTCACATTCCCATTAAATAACACCCCACCCTCATTCCTGATGATCCAACAGTGTTTGCTATGTTTATGTTGGTCTGATACCTCTCTTGTGAGCATTTCCATTGTTCTAAGTCATTTATTCTCTCAGTATGGTGCGGAATGCCAGAGGGGGGCACCCAATAGCGAGCCTGTTTAACATTAACGTTTGAGGTTATTCTAAGTACTTCTTATTTTGGCCTCCTTAAAGTTTTCCTTGTTTTATAAACTCTGAGGGGGGCTCTTGAGTTTGGATGTCACAGAGTCCTGCTGCTGTTAAAATAATAAACGCAGGGAAGACCAAAGGAATAGCCACATTTGTGCATTCTTGACCAAGCACGTATACTCACTAAGATGGTTTATTAGGCTATATGGCCGATTGGCACTTGAATCTAACCACAGCTGGTGATAAAGCTTGCATGAATTATTACTCCAGAGCTTAAAGTTGACCTTCTAAAAATATGTTAACCTTTTGCTAATAGCACCATGTAATGGTGTAAAAAAGTGCATGCCTGTGTGTATGAAAATTATCTCCCCAGAAAGGATCAAGTTTGATGAGTAGTAGACCTGCAAAGTAAATAATGAACAGTCATGATCAACTTTGGGGTAAAGGCTCAAATAGCAGATAACTGGCTTACTGGAAGATAGAGCAGCATTACATATCATGCCAGGAATTTACTTTACTTTAGACCAAACCCCCTATTTGGCTACATGTTCCCTGAAATCCTCTCTTTATGACAGAATATGTATGATTAACTCGCTTCTAGCTCGGCTGTGGAGGTAAAGTGCTAATGTGGAAAGCTTATGACTTGCCCCCCTGTGCTGATTTAGAAAGGTGAACATGCCTTTCTCATTTGGTCATTTAAGGTTAATACACCTACAGCAATAATAATATATTTGGCACTAGAGTGCGTGCAGTTGTTTAGGAAATGCTCTAAGACTTTGTTCACACACCTGATCAGTTTTTCAAATTGAATCTTTAAGACTGTCATTTTGAATGTGATTAAAATAAGATCTGTTTGTTCAAACAGTCCATATCCAGTTTACGTACTCTTAAGTTGGGTGATATGACCAAAATCTTATTTCATGGTATGAGAAGTTTTATTTCACGATAACGATTTATATCTCGAGATAGCTTTTTTTTTTTTTTTTATTATTATTATTATTAAAAATAAGAACAAAGAAGCAAATTGCAAACAGTAGGACAAATGAAATAGAGCAAAGATACAAATTAAATAAACTTTTTTTTCAGCTACAGTAGGTTTATATAACATAATAAGAAAAACTACAGAAATTGAATAATCAAGTGTATTACTAAAACATTGCATAGTCTTCACTGTATGAATCCAATATGAACTGATACTTATTAAAGATACAAAAGTGATTAATTCAAGAGCAGTAAGTGATTTTCTCTTTTTCTTTTGTTGTTTGATTAAAGAATTTTGTAATAAAATATCAAAAAAACACTTGGACAGTGTGATATATTTCCTGCAGTTGTGTACTTACAATATCCCAAAAGTAGACTTTGGGACAAAATGAGAAATAAAACGAGGATCAATATCAGCGTGGCGTTTTCGAGATGCCGAGAGCTCCACGTCCGTGACAAACTTCGACTTGACAGAGACGCAAATGTACATAATACTAATCAATGTTATATAGCTCAACATGATGAAATGTTAGAATATGATCAGTATGTTATTCTAATGTTGATCTAGCTTACTGCTAGTCTCATACAGACAACAAACTAACACATAGAACAACATTATAACTTTCAACACACTCAAATGCAGTTTAGTGTGATATAGACCAAGTGAAACAGCGCTGTGTTAGGCTACCTCACAAGTTTCATTCGTCTAATAAACTGACCTGTGTGAGTATTAATTCAGCACTTGTGGGTATTTCGATGAAATGTCCTTTTTCCTTTATATCAGCGGGATTCGTGTGTGGCGCTGATATCTATCTCTCATTAGCAATTGCACCCTGCTTCATACCACAGTCATGTTGAAAACATCAATGTATTCACTCATCCATAAACATTATTAGATCCTTCGGCATGACAACAAGTTCCATAATTCCGCTTATGCGTCATCAACCTACGCCTTTTGTTATTGTAAGAGGTTAGCGCCCCCTAGAGGTGTAAAAAATTACATATTGTAGCTTTAACATTGAGACAGACAGTTTATTAAGCTGCTGTCCCTTTAAAACTAAATGCACTGATCCAATTTACTGACACGCATCCGATTTTCACCCAACTATTTACGTTAATGTAAGACATAACCAACTATTTACATGAATACTCCACACAACGTGTATTTTGACTTTATTGTGCGTCTATCTGTCCATTCAAACACAATAAGATATGAAAAAGAACTGAATTCGCGTTCGCATGTTGTCTGAGAGAGGCGGCTTTCTGTGAACTTGCTTCAGCTGTGTGTTTGTCAGCGCGAACACATGGAGTTCTTTTTCACAGCTTATTGCACTTCATAACTTCGTTTAACATCATACACATTCCGAATTCGTGGTTCCATGCTGTCTAAGAGAGGTGGCTTTCTGTGCGCGCTTCAGCTGTCTGTCAGTCAGCGCGATCACCAACCGCATTGAGTTCTTTTTCACAGCCTATTGCGCTCAACATCAAACACGTCCCACTCTTTATTTTCTCATTAATGCATGTTTCTTTAGCACTCTTACGTGTATATGTCTTTTAGTAATGTGCTACCCGGATATATTAAAAATAAAGATGAAAAACCGCACTCTCAAAGTATACTTTCATAGATTTATTGTTACCATGTCCACACAAAATATGTGACTTGATATATTTACATTCCGCAAAATAAACAATACAGTAAAATCTCTAACAATAGATACTTTATTTCATTGTCACGATATATACCGTCATATCGCCCAGCCCTATCTACATTGGTTACTATAGTAAAAAACACTTCCTGAGAGTCCATGCATTTACTGCATCATGTAGCCTTTTAGAATACAGCAACAGAAATGGTTCCAAACAAAGCCGGAGCAGAACCGTTGCTTACGCAGAGTAACACACAGTCGTTTCGTTACGGAATTAATGAAACACATATACTGTGTTTCATTATTCACTACAGAGCACGAGCAATATAGTTTTTAGAGTAAAAAGTTGTGACAGACTACTGCACATTGAGTATGACGTAACATATGCATTGTCCCAGATGACTAAAACAATTGAATGTGACCATTCACACTGAAACATTTGGATTGGATGTAAAAATCAGATTTCACTTAACTGATTTTTAGATGCCAAACAATCAGATTTTTGCTCCCTATCTGAAGAAAGCCTAACCGCACTGCACTACCTGACAGGCTAGTCATTTACAAAAGGTGAATGCTTGTCCGTATATTGTCATTGTTCGATTTCAGCCACACAACAAAGAGAGTGCTCTTAGTATAGATCTATTCATTTGTAGGTGATGCATGGTCATGAAACGGACAGTTTTTATTCAGCCTGAGTGTATTGTGTCTGTCACAGGTGGAAGAGGGCAGTAAGGCCGCAACCGCAAGACTGCAGGCTGGAGATGAACTCATCAGTATCAACAACATTTCTCTCACCGGCTTCAGACAAGAGGCCATCTGTCTAGTCAAGGGCTCCCACAAAACTCTCAGCTTGGTGGTGAAAAGGTAATTTATCCACAACCTCACTATTATTTTTGGTCCCTGTTTACACCTGATTATAAGATCTCAGGGGATCTGATCACAAGCAGTCAAGCTGTTTTCACCTAACATGCCTCACAAATACAAATTTCGAGGGTATGAACATCATCATTCATGCATAACTCACTGTGTCAGTGTTTACTTGCACGTTAATAAACAAGCACGGAAAGTCAACAGGCTGTTGTTTCCAAATATACTTTCAAATTTTAATCTCATTGCAGATGAGACTTTTTATTTTATTTTAGTAATTTTAGTAAAGCGCCTATCATCAACTTCTTAAAGTCATCGTTTGTAAGGTTTAGAAATTAGAATAATTGTTTTAGCTCAATGACTGATTGTCTGATTGGCAGAAACAGATGTTAATATCAGGTGTGAACATGGTCTTTGACATTTTCTCCTCTTAGTGAAAAGATAGGCCTATTTGTGGTTGTTGACTTACTCTTGCTTCATATAAAAGATGCACTAAATATTTTGAGCAGGATTATTTGCATTCCCATCAATATTGTATTGCTCCATTAGGTAGAAACACCAGTGAATCAATGTACGTTACAGGTGGGTAGTGAGTGTAGCTGTTGGGGATTGGTGGAGTTTGCATCACTAGTTCAGCTGATGCTGAGGGAGCCGTTGAATTCCTGACAGTCCAGTTCTGCCAGATTGCTTTCTGGCACTTACAAGTTTAAATGAGAAATTTACAACATTTTCAGTATATTTTTCATTATTGTCACAAATTAGTGCACAGTGATAAATTGATTGATTAGGGATTTAGAATCTTAAATATTTATGCTTCATTTTACGGCATAACTTTTTTGTATATTTTAGATTTTTGTTTAGATATTCTTTTTAATTTACAGATTTTAGTTCCCAACTAATAAAAAAAAACATTATTCAATTTATTCTGTTCTGTTGGTGGACATTTACCTATATGACTTTTTTACATTCTTGTGAACAGTGTAATTGCTAATCATTCTTTTTGTTAAGATACAGTATTAAGAACATGGTACTGTGTGTGAAGAGTGAAAGTGCTAAGGGATTCAGTCCTGTCTGTATGTCAGTGATCATCATAAGTTATTTTAGCTCCAGTAACATGATTATTTTTCTAATTGAAACATCAAAATGTGCATTTCCTGTACTCCGCCACCCTTCCTATTTCTACTGACATAGTCAAAGGCTGACATTAGAGTGAGCTGCCACTATGTTTTCACTAACAACCCTCTCTGAAGTTTCTATCTGATGCAGTAGATTTGCATGCAGGCTGAAAGTGTTCTCAGCCAGTGGACACTGCGGGTAGAGAGCGTGTGTCGAATATGTGATGCAAATTAAGTGATTTGGTCCTGATTCACGTGGTCTGATTGTTATCAGGTTTTTTCACAACTTCTGCTCTTTTCCAACTTTTCACACAAGGGTGAGATTTTCTCACCTTGAAAGCTGTGTATGCATATGTTTACAGCAACACTTACAACAATGTGGTCTCTCTGTTAGAAATGAAATAAATGGATGCAGAACAGTTTCAGGTTTGATTTTAAGTCGTCATTAAGCTATAAAGGCCTAATTTATTTATTTTTTACATTATTATCTTGTCCTTATAGAAAAATGTGCATTATGAAAGCCATAATATTTTTCACTGGCCCATTTTCATTGGCCCATTGCAGCTGAAGAGGAGCAAGCTGGTCAGTCCACTTCTTTGTGTGCCAAACACTGTCCTCTTTGTCTCAGTTTGGCATATCTGGGCAACACTAAGTATGTTTGGTCGCATTACAGGATAACTGCTAAACAAACAATGTCATCCAGGGAGAAAAACTGCCTCTGTTCATCTATTGCACAGAGCCATTACTGCGGGTTTGCAGCAGCACAGAAGGTGACTCGAACTCTACGTTAAGGTGACTTGAACATCTGTTGAAGATTCACTGTAGTTGACTTTTTAATTCATGGAAATTAGGCAAAGTTATCCATTTAAAGTTAAATTCGGATCAAAGCTTAGATTAAACGAGATTAATGATGTTAACTTTGGCCTGAGTGTTTTGGGTTTTTTTTGTCTCCATTTATCGGAGTAATGTTTTGTAGATGGGGGTTGTGTTTGGTGACATCAAAAGGATTGTCTCAGTTTCATATCTCCAACAGTGAAACGAATGTGGACCGAGTAGGCAATCAGGGATAAGTGGTTGACATTGTTAAACAGACACGTAACAACTCACAGTTTATTCAGTTAGATTGATGCATTCCAATTGAGTAATCACAAAGGATTTCAGGGACATTTCGTGATGCATGCATTTGAATGTTTAAATCAAGAGAACCTAAACCCTCATTTGAAAAAAAAAAAAAAAAAGTTTTATCATTTGTAGCTGCGATTTTTGTTGTGCACACATTTCCCTGTATTTTCCTGTGCCTGTAGCAGATCATTTCAGTGGGCAACAAGACATGACTGAGTCAGAATTAGAAAACACAAAGCAGATAACAAGTCATTACTGGACCACAGTGGAAGGTGTGGCATGTTTGGGCAATCTGCCGACTGATGTTTCACAAGAGGTGTGAGAATCTCATCCAGAATGGCTTTCATTAAGGATAGCCTGATTGTATAAGCTTCTATACCATTCAAAAGTCTGAGTAAGTAAGTATTGGTAAGTGTTTTTTTTTTGTTTTTTGTATTCCGCAAGTACATTAAATTGATTAAAAGTGACAGTAAAGACCTTTAAAGACTAGTCAAAGAATCCTGAAAAAAGGACCATGGTCTCTACAAAAAAAAAAAAACTGTTATAAGAATGTTTCTTAAGCACCAAATCAGAATGATTTAATGTGACACTGAACTAATGTCTGCTGAAAATTAAATTACATGTTGAAATATATTAAAATAGAAAACAGTTCTTATAAATTGTTATATTTCACAATGCAGTTTTGGTGAGTATAATAGAGTTCTTTCAAAAACGCTGAAAAAATCGGGTTGCTCTTTATTTTACAGTACATGCACTTACGTATACTTACACTGTACGCACCTAAGAAAGTACAGGGGCCTATACCATGAAGCCGGTTTAGGTGGCTAGCCAGATATGTTTCAGTTTAGTTTGCGCCAACCCTGGGTTTTAGGCACGATGAAAGTGGTTTGGCTTTTAGCAGTGTTCATTGCCATAGTAACTTACGCTCCACGGCTAACCTGGTCCGGGGCAGGTTATGTTCCAGGTAAGAGATCTCAAACCAAAATTGGACCTATCAGCTGTGAGCAAAGGATAATGTCACTCCACCTGTTTCTACTCCAAATTAAAGGTCAAGTCAAGTCAAGTCAACTTTATTTATATAGCGCTTTTCACAATACAGATTGTATCAAAGCAGCTTCACAGTATTAAATAAAATAGTACATCAGTGTATGTTTCTGGTGTAAAACATCCACGTTTGGTAATGCAGATCAATAGCACTGTTGAATCGATTAATCAAATTAAGTATCCCCAACTGAGCAAGCCAAAGGCAACAGTGGCAAGGAACCGAAAAACTCCATTAGGTGACCTAATGGAGAAAAAAAAACCTTGGGAGAACCCAGGCTCAGTCGGGGGCCAGTTCTCCTCTGGCGTTTATGAAGTAGAGACCGGATTTAACTGTAAGATTAAAATATTATATGAATGCCTGGCTGAAGAGATGCGTCTTTAATCTAGTTTTAAACTGGGAGAGCGAATCTGAGCAACGAACAGTATCAGGAAGGCTATTCCAGAGTTTTGGTGCTAAATGTGAAAATGCTCTCCCTCCTTTGGTGGATCTGGATATCCTAGGTATGACCAGAAGCCTCGAATTTAGTGATCTTAAAGAGCGCGATGGATTATAGGGCGATAGAAGATCCGTTAAATAAACTGGAGCTAAGCCGTTTAGGGCTTTATAAGTCAGTAGCAATACCTTGTAATTAATACGGAACTTTATAGGTAACCAATGTAGTGATGATAAAATTGGTGTTATATGGTCAAACTTTCTTGATCTAGTAAGAACTCTAGCGGCGGCATTTTGGACTAACTGTAGCTTGTTTATTGAGGATGCAGGACAACCAGCTAATAAAGCATTACAGTAATCTAGTCTCGAGGTCATGAATGCATGAACTAGCTTTTCTGCATCAGAGACAGATAGCATGTTACGTAATTTAGCAATATTTCTAAGGTGAAAAAAGGCTGTTTTTGTAACATATGAAATATGATTTTCAAAAGACAAGTTACAATCTAATATAACACCCAGGTCTTTTACTGTAGAGGATAAAGTAACAGGACACCCTACTATGTTAAAGTTGTATTGAAGGAGGTTTTGTGGGCGGTTTTTTGAACCGATAAGTATTACCTCTGTCTTATCTGGATTTAATAAAAGAAAATTGTGCGTCATCCAATCTTTTATATCTTTAACACACTCTGTCAATTTGGATAATTTAGCGTTTTCATCCGGCCGTGATGAAATATATAGTTGAGTGTCATCAGCATAACAATGGAAACTAATTCCATGTTTCCTTATAATATTTCCAAGTGGCAGCATATATATTGAGAATAATAGAGGGCCTAACACAGATCCTTGCGGCACTCCATAGTTTACTGGAGTTATGATCGATTTTTCTCCGTTTAAATAGACAAAATGGTAGCGGTCAGATAGGTATGATCTGAACCAGCTTAATGCTTGTCCTTGAACACCGGTATAGTTTTGTAGCCGATCTAAGAGTATTGTGTGATCTATAGTATCGAACGCAGCACTAAGATCAAGTAAAACTAGTATTGAGATACAGCCTTGGTCAGAAGCTAAGAGTAAATCATTTGTGATTTTAACGAGCGCAGTTTCAGTGCTATGATGCGGCCTGAACCCAGACTGAAACTTTTCATAGGTGTCATTTTCTTGCAAGAAAGAGCCCAGTTGGGCAGACACAACTTTTTCTAATATTTTGGACATAAAAGGAAGATTTGAAATGGGTCTATAATTTGCTAGGTTATTTGGGTCTAATTGTGGTTTCTTAATTAGTGGTTTTATAACTGCCAATTTAAATGTTCTTGGAACATGACCTAAAGATAAAGACAAGTTAATAATATTGAGGAGAGGCTCTTCCACTATAGGTAACACTTCTTTCAATAGTTTAGTTGGTATGGGATCTAATAAACATGTTGTTGTTTTAGAGGAAATGATAAATTTATTTAACTCTTTTTGTTCTATAGTTGTAAAGCACTGTAATTGTTCTTGCGGGGTGATAATCGAGGCTGAATTATAAGGCGCGATTGAAGATTGAACGTTTACAATTGTGGATCTGATGTTTTCTATTTTCTCAGTGAAAAAATTCATGAAATCATTACTACTAAACTGTAACGGAATATTTTGTTCAGGTGACGCTTGTTTATTTGTTAGTCTAGCCACGGTGTTAAATAAGAACCTAGGATTGTTTTGGTTATTTTCTATTAGTTTGCGGAGATGCTCAGCCCTGGTCACTACATAGCAAATGATTTTTAAAGACAAAATCGCCTGGCTTTTAGTAACACTTATTTAGAATAATAATTTTGTATGATTTAGATATTATTTATGTAATTATCAATCGATCACACATACAATTTTAGTTTATCAATTATTTTTATGCACAGTTTAAAGGAATAAACATATAAAGGTAATATAAATACGCTTGAGAATCAACAGATTAAGCTATAAAATGACTACATATGAGCTTAAAAGTTCAATTCTCTCAATACCTTTGTCAACTGTATAAAATAACTTCACAATTTTTACTTGCACTGATATAGCAAAACTTTTTCTTTTAGTTGTCCTCTCTCATAGACAGCTATTTTCTTCTTGCTGTGTAAATTTGTTTAAATTCTTAATATTTTTCAATCTCGTAATATTCTGCAGAAAAGAGAAGTGAATCGCGCTGCTTCTCTCGCGAGAAATGAATTGCAGTTTTCATTCTTTCTCAGCATGTGATTGGCTGTTCGCCACTGATGTCACATCTAAACTAAACTAAACTAAACTCAGGATCAAAGCCTGAGTTGACAGAGAAAGTTGATGATCAGCATCATGGTACCAACAAAGCCTGGTTGGATTGGTTCGGTTTTGTCCCCAAAAACCCAACATATTTATAGCCAACAAATAGCATGCCGTTACATCACTCCACCCTCACCCTAATGTTGTTTTAAAAACCTGTTGAGGTGGGTGTAATTGTCATAATCCTTCAAATTTGTGTGACAAATTTGACATGTTTTGTCAGCCTAAGGCAGATGACTGGGTTGTGTGAACAAAACGACCCTGACCCTGGCGAATCATGTACCTCGATCTGTACCATTACGACTGAGCAGAGGGTGACGTGGCTTTTAACGGTGTACTTTTTGAAAGGGATTGCATGCCTGTGTAAGACCAAAGCAAAATAGGAGTTTGACTGTGAAATGAGGAAATAGGAAGTTGTTGAGTTTGTGGGTGGTGCCTGTTTTGCATATGCTGACTTCATTTGAAACTATGAGATCATGGTATGAGCTGGAATAGAATGTTTAGTTTGGCATGACCAAGGCACTGGACAAACATAGAAAGTTGGATTTACAGTGGAACAAGGCCATCTGTATACTTTAATACTTAAGTAGCCCACAGTAGTTTTTATTAATACTTTTCCCAAAGAAATGAACAGTACTTTTGAAAAATGCTTAAAGGTATAGTTCACCCAAAAATGAAAATTCTGTCATTAATTACTCACTCTCATGTCGTTCCAAACCCGTAGGATCTTCGTTCATCTTCAGAACACAAATGAAAGATTAAGACAAACAAATTAAGGTATTTTTGATGAAATCTGAGAGCTTTCTAAAAATAAATAGTTGATTAAAGTTGTTATTTTGTTTAGTTTTTTGGCGCAAAAAAAGTATTCTCGTTGCTTCATAAAATTGAACACTGTAGTCACAGTCACTACCTTTCTGGCCCTTAAAAGTGGTAATGGCATTGCTGTGTGGGATTTCATCAAAAATATCTTAATCTGTGTTCCGAAGATGAATGAAGGTCTTAAGGGTTTGGAACTACATGAGGGTGAGTAATCAATGACAGAATTTTCATTTTTGGGTGAACTAACCCTTTAAAATGATGTACACACTCATGAGATGAAGACTCTTGTTATTCAGTGAGCACGTTTCCATGCACACCAATACGCTGATAACCCACAAAAATCAGCTTATTGAAATAACCCGTTGTCCCAGTTTGTGGCAAACTAATAACCTAGCAATGCAAGTAAACCATGTTTACAAGACTTTATTGATAAATCTGTTTATTTCCCAGTAGTGACTTAAATCGAAACATAATCATTCATCAGGGCTCGAAATTAGCCTTTTTACTTGGTAGCACTTGGTAGCACAAAAAGTTAGGAGCACCAACAATATACCGTACTCTTCTGCCCGAACTAGACTTGCATACGGTCGTTACCGGAAGCCAGTGATTATAGTTTACAAAGTTCTAGATGTGGATATTTTTCTTACAAAAACGCATCTATTTGCTTCAGAAGGGCTTTATTAATCCTCTGGAGCCGTATGGATTACTTTTATGATGGATGGATGTGCTTTTTGGAGCTTCAAAAACTCAGGCTCTATTCACTCCCATTATAAAGCTAGCCAGGATATTTTTAATATGCACTTAAACTTGTACTTAAACTTATTTTCAAATAGTTCCCAGGGAACTCAGGTTTAGTTCAATAATGCAAATACATTTTAATAGTTAAGTGTCGTATCAGTATCCTAATGAAAGTGGTTTTATTTTAGAATAAGCAGTGCCCTCATGGGGCCTTTATTAGCCCTTTCACACCAGGAATTGCCAGGAAATTGCCGAAACGCCTTCTGTGCCGGCATCAATGCCGGGTTGGGGACCTAGTAACATTGCCGTGTTCAGTCCTGGAACGCATGCTGTGTGAACAAAAGCCGTCATCAATGCCGTGTCGTAATGATGACGCTGAAGCCGGGATCGTTCGTCAGCGGTATGTAATACGCTAGTTTATGATCGAATCAGAGAAAAAAAATGTACAAGCGTGGTTCCTCGAGAGAGAAATCGCAGCTCATAAGCAAACTTAAGACGCTGCTGAGACATTACGTCACGCCGATGTCACGTGTCTTTACGGGATTTTTACGGCTTGTGTGTGAACGCACTCACTGGCAGTGTGAATGAACCAAAATCAAACGAACCCGGGTCACTTTATCCATGTATTTTCCCGAATCTCTGTGTGAAAGAGCTTATTTGAGATCACATAACCAGCCCAGTCCTACTGACTTTGTCTTTGTTGCCACGTGTTAATGGACACGTTTGCTTGTGTAATAAATGAATCATGATTGACTATGAATTTCTACAAAGCCATTGGTAACTGAAAACCTTTTTAATTGCTTTTGCGTGATAGTTTTCACACCAATTTACTGGTGAGTTCACTTTTAATTAAACATACTTTTGTATTGAGTAATACAGATGAACTACATTAAAAGTTTTTTTTACACATTCTGTTTTTGCGATAGTAATTAGTCATAGTAATAAATATGATAAATGTCACAGTGATTCATTCGATGAACATGATTATCAAACTTTAGGTGATTGAAATTCATCCCATGACACACTAAATATTATCGCCCATGCATCACACAGCATTGAGTGTTTCTGTGGATGCCAGTGTGTCCAGATTCCCCACGGAGTAGGTAATCTAACTGCAGTGATATTGGGATTATGGTCAGTGTGATTAAAATGGGATTTGGAGTCTGCTGCTTCAGGATTAGATAATTCATCCACACTTTTACAGACTGTCTTGTCTGGTGCGACAATAGGAGCTAAATGATTCTATACTGTTACTTGTGAAGTGTGGAAATTGTAATGCAAGATCTGTCTTAAGTCAACAACCAGTTTCTAAATTAATTAGTTTTTTTCTAAAGTTTGATTTTGGTTTCAGAAATAAACACATTTCTCTATAAACACACAATCTGTTATTTGAAGGCTATTCTACAGTATGAGTGAGCGTGTACTGATGTTTTGAACAAAAGAAGCAAACTGGATTTAACCCAGACAGAGATGGTCCAGGTGCACAATTGAGAACAAATACATTTAAGTGTGTTTTTTGATAAAAAATGATGCATCAAATGTTCTCAGATGGCAGCTTTATTGAAAAGTACATGCCAAGCAGCAGTTTCATCTGCAACAGTGAAGAGAAAATTGTGGGATGCCAAGCATTTGTGCTGAGTTTCAAAGAAGTAGACACACCTGGAACTGGTGAAATAGAAGAGGAGATACAAATGGGCAAGAGGACCTTTTTAACTATAAATTCAAAAAAGAGCATGGATTGTCTGTTAGAAGAGCCCTACAATCCAATAATACAGAAGTGCTGCAGAAAGTTTGAGATGAACTTTAGGTATGATATAATAATCTGGCTTCTTGAATGTATAATACCTGAAATAATATAGCACTTAATATTCAATGGTTTTACTGTAGTAATTGATCAATTTAATACAACCTTTACTGAAAGCACAATCTCATAGTGATTCCAAACTTTTGAACAATAGTGTACATGTTGTGATTTGCTGCTGTGGAGATTATTTTCCCATGGTACGCATGAATAGTGTGGTTATGATTTGGAATTCCAACAGTGACTTTACATAGAATCCTTTACAATTTTAACAGTGACATACACTGTAAAAAATTCTAACCTCCCCAACTAAAACTTTTCTAGTGACTGGTCACATCTACATTTTTCAATTGGCCCAAGTGAAATTCTGTAAATTTAATTCTATAATTTACAGAATTTCACTTGGGCCAATTGAGAAATTTAGATGTGACCAGTCACTAGAAAATTTTGAGTTGGGGAGATTAGAATTTTTTTACAGTGTACAGTCATGTGACAGAGGTGTGTCTGGAGTGATGTTTAGAGTTACTCACTTGTGACTGATTCAGAGAAATATTTTTGTTTTTGGAACGTCTGCCAACTGGCTTGTCATCATAACCTTGAATTCTCTTGTGAAACTATCAAAGAGAATGTGTATTGCTGTGATTCAGATTCAGTCATTCTTATGAATGATCTCTACATGTTTATTCTGTAAAGATTTGATTGTACATTTACTATTCTCAGAAATTTTGTTGGAAAAAGACCTCAGGAGTGCAAGTTTAATTCATTATAGTTTATTGACAAAAACTATGTGTTTTTGGCTGTTGTTTTTTGACTGTCATTAGTTTGAATGCCCCATTGACATTATTGACCCAAGGGACCTTTTATAATAAACAGATCAAATCCAGAAGCCAGTCCTTCTTCTACAGACAACTCCTCACACAGTACGACTACAGCCACCTAGTGGCCGAGAGCCATAACACAATAATGGATTGGATATGATAGCACAAATGGGTTGTCTAAAAAAACGTTCAGGCTGTAGAATCATTTGGACTTTATAGTACTCTTTTTGGAGCTTTTCGACAACCTCTTGTCCCAGTCCACTTTCATTGTGTAGAAAAGTCTGGACTCTGGATATTTTGCTAGATAATCCCTTTTGTGTTCTATGATGAAAAAAAATCAACCTTCAGTGGCACTGGGGCGAGTAAAAAAGGACAATGCAAAGATAAATCAAAGTTTTGTTTTTAGTGGACATATCCCTTTAAATGCATAAACTTCTAAATTGAAGTGTATGCGCATGCGTGTGTGAGAGAGAGTTTCACAGAAGCCGTGTAACAAATCAGCATGTTAGAATAATTTCTGAAGGAACATCATGTTACTGAGGACTGGAGTAATAACTGCTGAAAATTCAGTTTTGCCACCACAGAAATAAATTGCATTTTAAAATATATTAAAGTAGAACACTGTTGTTTCACATTATAATAATATTTCACTATATTACTGTTGTACTTTAATTTTTATCAAATAAATGCAGCCGTGATGAGACTTTAAAAAACATTTAAAAAATCTTACCGACCTCAAATGTTTGAACAGTAGTGTATATGTGTAGCGAGGCATTCTATATATTATATTTTATATATTTGGCTGGTGAACAAAAGTGTCAGTGTTATACATTGGAATTGTAGACGGAATAATCCTGAGGTGATCAAAACTGGGGTTCCCCCATTCCTTGAATTTTTCCCCCCAATGTTTTATATGTCACACTTCCTTTAAGCCTTCTGTTGAAGGAAGATATGTTTCTGTAAGAATCCTTATCCCTCTTGAAATAGGCCAACTGTCAGTATTAATTGATGATATTAATGATTTCCCAGGATGCAGCTGGAATGGGTTCCATTCTTCCATTGGGCTTTAATACAGACTTTGGTTGCAAGGCTGCCGAAAATAGGACATTAACCTGTCCCTCTTTTAGTAGGTATACAGCTATTGAATTACATCTAAAGGACTAAGTATTTCAGATACAGAATGTAGTTTAAATGTTAAAGTGATGCATTATGTAATAGGCCCACCTAGGATGTGTATTCCAGTGTATTGCCATGCCAAAAATTATGTGTCTATGCCTCTGCCCAATAGAGTAAAGTAGCTGTGTGGCTATAGTGACGAGCTGTGTCACTCTGGCTTCAGAATCCAATTATAACTGGTAAATCTCTCCTATGGCATTAACTAAAAGAGGATGACTTGAACTTGATCACCACAGCAGGGGTGTAGCCAAGACATCTGCATATGATTTATAGAGGTGCTCAGTGATCCAGTATAACTGCTTTCTTGCTTTCTTAATTTCACAACGCAACATTTGGATTAGCGGCACCTAAATACCAAAGTGGTTTTTAATTTGCAATTTCATGTGGTGCTAATTGTTGATTCACCCTTTTCTAAAATGTTTTGTGGAACGGTCCATTGGCAAGGTGAGTTGACACCCGTGGGTTAGACACATTTCATTAGCATTAGAGGAAGAGCTGCTGTTTTCACAAGTACTTTAAGGAAATATAATCTAACACGGATAACCACAGTGATGGGAACTGGTCTTTAAAGCGAAGCATATGATATCATGACTGAATCGAACCAGATGCCATAGTGGGCTCAGACCTTTTGATATACAGGTGTTATTGAGGTATGTAAAGTGTTGAAATGTTATCTTACTTTTCCAGTTTTGCAGTTATCAATGTCTAGATTTCATGATTTAGTGAATGACGAAGTACAATATTTTCCTATTTTAATGCACAAGCTAAGATTGAAACAAATACTTGAGAAACCTTACAGATTTTTTTTTCAGTGATTTTATTTATTTATTTATTTTAAAGAAAAAATAAAAGCTTTTTGTGGACATGAAGTCATATTTTAACTGCAGGTGGCTTGGCTTTACAGGAAGCAGCATCAAACAGTTGTTTGGACAAGCTCCTACAGTGCTATGGTGATGAGATCCCTCTGAATCTCTGTTCCTTTATTTTGGTTGCTATGACACCTGTTACATCACCAGCCTGTGAAAGTGAAAGGTACATGGGAAAGGTGGTGCTGAGGGATTTATCTGCCTGATCCTGGCTCAGTCGGTAGGGGAACTGGGTATGGTTTTAACACTTTTAGTGTAACAAGAAGTTCGTTTTGGTCCCAGTCTCAACACAAAGTAGCTACATCTTTCTACTACAAATATGTGCCAGTGTAAAATTGCTGATGAAAAATGTGATTCATTTATGCATTGTGATTTTTTTTTTTTCATAAACAATTCTTGGTTGATCCATTCATCAAATTCATGATACATTTTCTGATGCATAATGAAATCAAAATTGACATTGAGTGCAACTTTTTCTGAATTTTTCAAGTCTGGTGATTTAAAATGTAAGAATATCAGGGCTAATCAAAATAGTTTATGTAAAGTCTTCAGTGTTGCTTAATAATTGCAAATAAGAATTATTAGTTCTTGTAGATATTCCCTATATGCAACAGGTTTAGGCACTAGATGTGATATTTGATGTGCTTTTTTATACTCAAGACAAGAGGAGGACTTTTTTATTGTAAATTCAACACAAGAAATAGGAACATACGAACACTTCTACATCCAACTATCAAACCAAAGTTCAATAGGAAGGAATTACAAAAGAGTAATAAAAAGAGAAAGTAAAGTAAATAAAGCAAGTAGTTAAAGGTGAACTATGCAGGTTTTTTACCTTAACCGAACAGCTTCGGAGTCATTGGAATAGTTATTTGACTTTTTTCGGGTTGAATGGTGGTCGCCTCTCACCCCCCTATCGCCTGTGAGCAGAAAAACCTCCCTTGCAACTTTGAGCCGGCGGGCCGCCGGCCGCAGCGCCAGGAAGTATCGCGTGATATCGGGTCTCTCGATGTAACGAATTGCTTTACGGCAAAAAAAATCTGCTAAAATTCTGTCATTATTGCGCTCCCTCACGCTGTTCGAACCTGAATGAAGAAGTCGTTTTAAAGAAGGTTCCATCTGCTTTGATGTCGTTGATCTATAGCCTCTGGTATCTGAGAGTCGCCAACGAGTTTTTTGACAGTGTTGTCAAATATCTATTCCGAAGCTGTAGGGGGAGCTCTATAGAGAAACCTGCGAGAATACAGCGAAGAAATTCCCGAAACTGCATAGCCCTGCTTTAAACTAAGAGAGGTTGTAATGTGCTTTGTATGTTTTTCTTTTTAAATGAATATATCTTTTTTTCCAAAATTATGTAAATACTGGGTTTTTTCTTCTATGAATGTAATGATAGTTGTTTATTAGACATTTAGTCTAGGTCTGTGATCAGATGTCGATCTACAGGTCATATTAAGTCTCTTGGAATGTAAAACTTTGTGCACAGAACTTGTGACAGAAGGATTCAGTCTCCTGTGCTGATTGTTTCCAAGAAATGTTGGCATGGAGCACCGAATTGAGAGTCCTTTGCTCACCCTCTAAGTCTGATTACTGTGCACCTTTCTTACTACTTACACTGTTAGCTGAGGTTAGATCAAGGGCATCCTTAATCACATCAACATGCAGGAAACCTGGTGTAAGCAAGCCATTCATTTCTTGTTCAGCCCTAATAGTAACATATAGTATGTGTAAGTTTAAGGAATGCTTTATGCTGATATATCTTAGTACTGTTCACCCAAACAAAAGAGACATGGATGGCTGTGAACCCAGCGGGGGGCTAGACGGCTATTGGTTCTTTGGCTGGTATGACATGCAGCCCAGGAATGTGCCTGTCATTACAGGCACCTCACGGTTGGCCTCTCCTAGCCCTGTATTAGCGGCTGATTGAGATGCGTTGTAAAGAAGACCTTTGTGTAGACACTCAACAGCCAACCGAATAACTGACTCCCAAGCAGCCAAAACTTTCTCTTTGTGTCCAATATTACATTGAACGAAGTGCAGTTTCCATTAGAGGGAACAAAAACAGATGTATCAGATAAGATCTTGTTGAACTTAGCGCTTAACATCTCTCCTTAAACACTTATTCTTGTCTCCTTGAAAAACAAACAAATGGCTAGATGGTTTTAGAATGGTTTCTCACTCTGGAATAAGATCTTTTAAAATGTACAAATCTTTTTGCCTGCCTTACCTTTCTGAGGCAGCGAGAAAAATGCAACCTTTATGGGAACGTTAATGCCTAGGAATGGACTCCTGTCTGGAATGCAGGGATGAGAAGACGCCTTACAATAGATCATTGTGAAAGATTTCGTAAAAGCCCGCCCATCAGGCATAAGCCAAAACAATTCTTCTGTAATCTTCTTGCCTGTCACCAGACCACTTGTTTTGATGCCAAGAAAAGTTTTAATCAAGCTCAAAACTTTGTAGGTCAAGCTCTAATCACAGTCGAGCTTCACTCTTGAGAGTGTGCGATTTGCAAAACTAACAGGTTGATTATTTGAGATCTCTAACCTTGCTTTAATCAGTTGTCCTTTGTCAGAACTGGAGTGATCTACCAGTCACATGATCAGTTTCGGGGGTTGGGAGGGTTTATGGCTTGAGTTCAACGGTCATGGTGACGTCTAGTGCCTTCAGTGAGTGGGAATCGGAAAACTCTGGTGTTGTGTAGTCCAGAGCCACTACTTAATATTCAGTGCTGGACCAATCGGATTATAGGAATAAATACTTTTCTGATCTTTTCATAATTCAATAAAACCCTTTTTCTTTTAAAGTGTAATTCTGTTGTTCTTTGTCTTTCTTTGGTTTCACTCCACTTGACAAACCAGTGCACTTAAGACTTTACAAAAATCAACCTGTTGCCATAGTAATAGAAGAAACAGAGGACCGCTGCACAAGAGGGCTTCAACGAGAGCATTTGGCCCTCTCGGTTGCTCATTAGCATACTATCCCTGAGCCAATAAGGAGACAGAAGCTGTTAGATTGCTTCAAGGAGACTGGCTATGACAACAGCCCCCTCCTCATTCCCTCCCCCCTTACTTCCCGGGGTAAAATCACCATAATCCCTGTTGAGATCTGCCCTGACTGCAACAGTCACACAGGCATTGGAAGTAGATATGAGAGTGTATGTGCTAAGGCTCGTATGATCAGATCTCTACATGGGGTTCCTCAAGGATACCTTTTTCTGTACTCTTTCATATGGAAGACGTGGATGGTTGAAAAGACTCACACTGCGGTCTGGGTCCGGCCGTCTATGGAGGGCCCTTTGTCCTGGCCTGTCTTTGATGTGAATGTGGAATGCACTGCCTGGGGAGTCCACTGGAGCAAACCCGGACTCTCAGTACCATTTCATCCATCAAAGCGTCTCAAGTCTGTTTGGCAAACTTGCTTGCTTGAGGGATTGTTTGGTGAGTTTAGAAGTTTACATCTTGCTGTCTGTTTTCGTCTGCTGTCTGTGTCTCACACCTGTTGTTGTTCCTTTTCTTCTGTTTATCTTAGCATCTGTTTAGTCTTGTCTTATTTTACTGTTTGTAAAATCTAAGCTTTGGTGCAGCTTGTGCACCTCAGATGACTTGGGCCATGTGTAAACGATTAGATGGTATGTTAAAACTCGACCTCGTGAAACCTGTTGCATTTATCTTTCCAAACCAAAATCAACCTTTGATGGTTTTCAAACACTATCAGACCCTATATATATTAGTAAACAATAGCTTTTTTCACTTTCAAAAGCTTGCTAATCTTTCATGTATGTGGCTTTTTAAGATTTTTTTCATGTTGGTTTGGCCTGTGAATAAGATTTGAATGTTAACTCTTTACCCAAGCTGATTTGCATCGGAGCTTTTGATTGGTTGTTGTCTTTTCAGAAGTGATTTGTTTGTTTTTGAACATGCCTTGTTCTGAAAACATTGGTGGGGGACTTTCCCCTCCGAACCCCCTCCTTGGCCTCCATTCCGCCTGGGCGCCGCTGATTCAGAGCACTGGCATATCTGTGCTAGACCAGCTGTAGCCCTGACAATACATCTAATAAAGAGAGTGTCATTAGCATCTGAATAGCCAGCACCATGTGTGGCGAGCACATACACACTTGAAACTTTTACACGGGAACAGACAGCATCATTGAGAGAGAGCAGAGGGTGTCTTTTGGCCACTCTGCTCATAATTTGCTGTTTAGGCCTAATCTGTTCTGTTATCTTTTAAACCTGTGACATGGACGTACATGGACATCTTTGTTTTAGACAATATCAGCTTGGTTAGCCAAATGTGGTTTAAACATATGTTTTGGGGTCAAGGATATTTGGGTTAGCAATAGCATAGTAGTTTTTATATTCAAAGAATGTCTCTTAATGTTTACTGGCTAGAAGGTGACTGGCACTTGACCTCATGGTCTAATGGAGTAGCAATGCATGTCTTTGATTGACTGTTTTTCTAACCCCTCCGGTCTAATGGAGTCTCACAGGCTTGGGTTTTAGACTGTTGGAAAATCTCGAAGATGGATTTCTGTTTTTACAATCCTATCACTAAACTGAACAACTGAATTTCAGAAACGACAGGAATGTTTTGACTTTCAAAACTTAAAGGTTACAGGTCAGGTGTGGGTGGACTCTTTAGTTTGGGGAGATACTGAGGAATGTTTCATGCTAAACTCAGTGATGCAAAGCATGTGGGATGAAGGTTTTGAACATCTCATTCACAGATCCTGGAAAGAGGTTGCGATATTTTATTAATTAATCTTTTACTTAATCCTTTTTCTTAAATCTTTTTCTCACTTTTACCCGTTTATTTTATGGAATACCTTGTCACTTGGAATGGTAGTGTTAAACATTAACCACAAGATGTCTCCCTATGTCCACTATTCACACCAAGTGAATGTTTGTTTGTATGCAAGTTGCAGATCTATGTGGCCTGTTGCATGAATCCAGTTTCAGTAGCTACTCGGGTACGTTTGAGATTAGTTTGAGCAAACTCTGGGTTTTTTTCGGGCTCAAGAAGGTGGATTGGTTTTTAGTGGGTTTCATCGTATAGGAACTTCCTCTACATGGCTAACTTTCTCTGGAGCAGGTTTTATTGTCAGAGATCGGAGACCTAAACTGGACCAATCAGCTGCGAGTTAAGTGACGTGTCTGATGCAATAAAGCCACTCCCCCTGTATCTCTGTAACTGCTCCAAATTAAAGCCGTTTAGAGTGAAAGAATTTGAGACAAACTCTTGCCCATCTTTTGCTGCTCATTATTATATATATATATGAATTGTAATTATGTATAATTCATACAATATATTCATATAATTATTATATTAATTTACAATTAATAATAAACTTTGCTTTAAAATGAATATAAATATTTA
Organism: Scardinius erythrophthalmus; assembly: GCF_964197995.2. Taxonomy (NCBI): domain Eukaryota; kingdom Metazoa; phylum Chordata; class Actinopteri; order Cypriniformes; family Leuciscidae; genus Scardinius; species Scardinius erythrophthalmus. The sequence continues at coordinate 17,527,671 of NC_138232.1, read as the reverse complement.
TATATAAATTCAAGCTTTAATATTTATGAGACCTTTTAAACATTAAGTTTACGTGTATTCTTGAGCTCTTTGTGAAACTATATAAATTATAAGGCCTATTTGTTTGATTCACTTGCATTGATATAGTCAGATTTTTTCTTTCAGCTGCCTTCTCAAACTTTCGCTGCAGCGCCAACAGTGTTTATTCCTGCCATGTAAATGCATTTAATTTCATGATATTTTTTCATAAATATGATCTCTTAATCTTTAGAAGCGAAGTAAATTGCGTGGCTCACTTGCAAAAAGTGAATCAAACAGACGCTCTCCATGTTCCGTGTGATTGGCTGTTTGCCACAAGTGTCAAACTTTCAGGTGCACACATGCCTCAGAATTAATCGCAAACTCTGGATTAAACCTGAGTTAACAGATAACGTTTATACCGAGCGTTGTGAGCCCGTTGAACCTGATCTAAACCAGGTTGGATTTAGATGGATTTGTCTACTCTAAACCTACTCTAAAACTCAGTTTTTTCTGCTATCTTCATGCAACCGGCCTATGGTCAGTATGTTACAGTATGGGCATGATGAGAGGGAAACTAATCTGTTTTGTTTTTCCCTAAGATTTTGTCTTTTAAACTCTCTCAGTGCTGGCACTGGTGTTTTTCTGAATGACCTTATGTCTTCATTTATGTGGATTGTCTGTTTTGCCAGTGTATTTTCTTGCAGTATAACAACTTAATTATAACATTTTGTGGTTGTTTTGTCTGAATTGGTTATGTTTTTTATGCAGGGCTATATTTGTGTTTGTGTTCTTGCATAAAATGATTGACTAATTACAGACAGTGTTGTGGCCCATGCTAGTATGTCTATATTTTTCCCATCACAGAGATGGCGTTTTTTTTATGTCTCCATTTGGAATTCAGCACTCTAGAGTCCCTGTCAAACTTTTCTGAACTCGGAGATTCAGACTATATGTGTCCCTCCCCCTTTTAACTCCCTTCAGGAAAATGAAAATGGTGGATATTGTAGCACAGAAAATGCCATCAGAGAGCGACGTGCATATGGCCCGGAACTTTCTCACGAAGATTTTACGAAGTTCCATGAGGTATCGTATCAATGTTCTCCACAAGAAAACCCACTTCCTTTCCTGTACCACCCAGTCTAGTAATGATGATCTACAATCATATTCCTTCCATGGCCTTGTGATATCATCCATCAAAAGTTCAAATTTCCATCCATTAGTTTTCAACCATGTATACGCTCTTCATTCTTCATTCAGGGTTCCCACGATCATGAAGCTTGGAAATATCATTGGATTTTAAAATTGTGATTTCCAGGCCCGGAAATTCATAAGAATTGGTGAACTCTCCTAAATGAACTGAAAATAATAAAAAAATATTTATTTGTTAGAATCTGCTCTTTATGAGTGTAATCTAAATAAAGTATTTTTTTTTAAATCCTTATCCAGTTGGTATTATTGGTCAAAGGTGTGGGAATCCTGTTCATTAGTTCTTGCTATTTTTTTGAGTTTCATCTGCATCAGTTTAAGGCCCCGTCCACACTACTGCGTTTTCATTTAGAAACAGAGAATTAAAACGAATACGATCTCCGTCCACACCAGCGTTTTAGCTGCGTATTAGAATTGATATGCACATTAAAACGACTGAAAGCGCGGATCACGTGACCATTCACCAACACTAGGCATGCGCGGGCCGGTGTAAACACAACTTCATTGATAAAATTATCCCACCATGCGCTGGTTCTTCCCGGGTTAACCCAAAACCGACGCTCCATGTACGGTCGATACCGCCGCTGCACACGGGAATTGTCACAGATCGCTCGAATAATAGCTTGCCTCCGGCGCATGTAGGCAGTTATAGCACTGTAAAATGCGGAATTTACTTGCACAACAGCTGCTAGCAAAGATATACGCCTGATACGACTGATGACGCCCAATCATAGAGCCCAGCGTGAGCCTCTACTACGTCATCGTTTCTAAAGTCCTCCGTTTTGACCCGTCCACACTAAAACGCCCTCCGGAGATTCAAAACGAAAAACGGGTCGGCCGCGTTTCTAAACTTCTCCGTTTTGGGTCTCCTTTTTTGCCGTTTTAGTGTGGACGGGAGGTGCAAACGTAGCAAAAGGTCTCCGTTTTTAAACGAAAACGCAGTAGTGTGGACGGGGCCTAAAAATGTATGCACTAAACAGTTAGTGTCATAAGGACAATGTATTTGACTTTGTTAAAAGATCCTCTGTTTAATTGTTGTGGTGGGTAAATAACAGTTCAATAACAATTATATATTTGTCTATTTTACTTCATGCATCTCAGAAAGAACCGATTTAAAGGGTATGTTAATGTGGTATGAGTGTTGAGAGAGTGGACTTGTGGTTTACAGCAATTTAATTTGGTGTTTGCAGTTGTTTGTTACTCTTTTATTTGTGGTTGACTATCGAAAAACTTTGTGTTGATGGTGAATGACTGTAACATCGGCATGCTACCAGCCAGGCAACTTTTCTGTCTCTTGCCATGATCATTATACTACTCCCATAATCATCTACCATGTTTTGACACTCTTCTGTCCTTCAAAATAGTTGTAGTGGTGCTTGGTGATCTGTGTTTGCCATTCGTTTTACAGCTGTTCACAAGAAACATTTTATTGCCTTGTTTTCTAATTTTCCTTTTCTGCTCTACCCATTTCTCTGTCCTTCTTTATTTCCCATTTGCTGCCCACAGGAGAAATGAACCCTTGAGCAGACCTCACTCCTGGCATGCCACCAAGTTCAACGAGAGCCACTCAGAAGCCAAAACCCAGTCCACACCCTCACCAGGCTGGCAAACAAGATATGATGCAAGGTAATTGAAGAGACAGAAAAGAATTTGTTTCTGTCCATATTGCTTCTTTTAGTAAATAATTAGTTAAGCCTCTATTTTCCTTTTTAAATATACATTGAATTGCACAAATTCTTCAAATTGTTTACTGTAGTTGCATTTGCTAGTTTATACAGCCTAAGCACTCTTTACACATGTTTGTTTTTCTTAGCTCATTCTCCTCTGAACTCTCAACCGACTGGGAGCAAACAAATCTACAGAGAGTATCTGATCAGTTCAGCTCTTTGGGGAGTATGGACAGCCTAGAACATAGCTCTCATCCTTATCCACCTGGCGGTCTTTCTCCAAGCAAATCCAACAATAACAGCATTGAACATTTGGGTGGTGGTAAACGAGACTCTGCATACAGCTCCTTTTCTACAAGCTCAGGAACCCCAGATTACACACTGTCTAAAAGTAACGCTGCATCCACTGAAAACATGCTGTACAAAATTAATCAGTGGGACTCAAGTGGCAGACACAGCAATGGCAGGCATAGCCAAAACATAAACGAAGGAGTACGACAAGATGAGAGGCTCGGATACTTGCAGCATCTCTCAAGTACAGGTTGCCATGAGATCCCAAGACCCGAAGAACAGCCAGGCACTCGGCATTCAAGCTCTGGAAGAGTTAGTATTGGACCTGTCTGGCATGTCCCAGATATGAAGAAAAACATGGTATCCTCTACACCACCTCCCACTCCACCGACACGCAGTGATAGTTTTGCAGCCACCAAGGTTCATGAGAAGGGTCTGATCACAGGCACCTCTGAGGGCCTTGGTGTTCATGCCCAGTTAAAGCCTCAGGTGAAAGCATTACAAAAGGCTGGAGAAACCTATGAAAGCGCACAAAGGTCTCACCAAGTCATCGAGACCGTTCTTGAGGGTCAACACAATTTTAACTTGCCATCCAAAAATGATTCTTCAAATCCTTGCATTTCATCCAATGTCTATCATCAGTATCCCAACCGTATGTCGTCAGACAAGACATACTCCCTATCAACCACAGATGTCAGAGATAGACATCCATCTTATGCCCATGTACACCATCCACGTCAGTACAGCGACGAGGGCACTTTCCACGCTCAAACTAGGACAGTGCCAGCACTGAATCCTCCATTCAGTGGCTACTTTAGCAGTATGCAGGAGCTGCCCACAAACAACCACATGCAACTCAACGGCCAGAATCAAGCTAGAAGGCCAGCTGCACCACTTTGCGGTCTTTTTGGAGTTCCCTCCCACCATGTCACTCAGGGTATGACACAGGTTTCTTTAGTGAGAGTTGATGACTCTAAAGCTTCTGTAGTCTCAGAAATGTCACACAGTGGACGGGACCGGATGTCCATAGGTTCTCAAGGAGGAACTAAAGACCGCTATTTCCCTCCTCAGTCACAGCACCATGATATAGATCATAAGGACAATAATGCCTCCTTCAAACAAAGTGACAACCACAATCGCATTTTCTCTGCACCATGTAATCCCTTGAATATGCCTGATTCAACAAAACCTCCTGAGCTGAGGGGGAGCCAAAAGCAACACTATATGTCTAGCTCAGATGAGCATTCTGGTAGTTACCCCCATAGTAAGCAACCTGAGCACAGGAGAAATGCTGGCCATCTCCATCTTAAAGAATACTCACAACAACCTCTTCCTACTAAAAGCGAGTCAAAGATATGTCCCCAGAAAACACCTATGCTGTATTCTCTGGCCCATGAGCGCAATGAAATGGATGACTGTCAAGATGAGATCAGTGAAAGTGCACAACAGGAAGCCCTTGATAGTCAGAGCGGCAAACAGGCAAGGCGGAGTGACCGTTTTGCCACCACCTTGCGCAACGAGATCCAGATGAGAAGGTCCCAGCTTCAAAAGAGTCGAAGCGCAGCCACTTTAGGAAGTCCGGTTGAAGCTGTAGAAGAGGCTGCTGTCTGGAAGACTACTACTCCTTCCTCAGATGGTGGCTTTTCTAGCTCTTATAAAGACCATCTGAAAGAAGCCCAGGCCAGAGTCCTCCAGGCTACATCTTTTAGGCGAAAAGACCTAGAGCCAGTATTGTTTGAGCATCCAGGCACTGAGGGTTCTACTTGGAAGGACACACCTCCACTTCCAAGTGTCTCTGAGATCCCACCTAGCAAACCCACCTCAGGGAGTAATCAGGTGCTTCGCATTGGTAGCCGCAAGCGGTTTTCTGCTGAAAAGAAAGTTCGGTCTTTTTCTGAGCCAGATAAAATTCATGAAGTAGGTGCTGATGAGCACTCCCCTATGCCTGACAATGCTATACCCTTAGAAAATCGGCACAGATTATTTGAAGCAACATTAAAAGCAGCTTTCTCTAAACCTATGCCAAAGCAAAACCTGCAGATATCCGAAGACAACAGACTGTCTAAACCTGGAGGCATGCACTATTCTGCAAAGAGTGACACGGCAGGGCGGAGTAATAGTGAAAGCTCAACCCCCATTGAACACCACCTTATTGAAGGTCAGGATGGCCCTCTCTCAGTGAAACACCAAACCATGCTAGAACAACAGCGACTTGGTACCTTTGCAGAGTATGAAGCCAAATGGAACACCCAGAGGAAGGCGACCGAACCCAGGGTCTCTGGACGATACCACTCTGCTGATAACATCCTTGATACAGGAAATGAGGGACAAAGTAAGCCCACCCGTGTGCATGAAAGATCTAGATCCTCCCCTTCTGCTGACTTCTATGGACAGGTTAGTTATTTCATATTTAATGAAGCCCTCCATTTTTCAGTTTAATTCTGTGGTTATATCCAATTGGTGTAATCTATTTGTTAAAACGTACTGTCAGGGTTTGTTTTTATTTAGAAACTATCATAAAGCAAAAGTTACTTGTGTCTAACATATAGCTCCAATGAATGATAGCAATATAAAGGTTGGAACTTAGTCAAACATTAAACTAAGTACAAAAAGTCACACCCTCAGACCAGTTGCAAGACAGTTGCAAGTAAGATCGCATATGTCAACCGACCAAGCCAATAATTAGGATAGACAAGTCTTAAAAAGTTTACAGTAGAGATATATTAATACCTGAACAAGGAGATTGAGTTTTATGTGTGTTCTATTCCTCCCAGAAACTTGCAGTTCAAGAAAAGTCAGCTGACTATTCCAAACCTGAGAAAATTCTCTCCGAACAGGATAAGAATAGTACAAGGTGGGTGCTGTAATGTTATTTGTCCATTGCTTTGTTAGTAGTTTAAAGGGTAAAAAGATGCTGATTATCAAAGTACTTTTGTTTGGCATAATGTTCATGATTCTCCTGGGCACGTTTGAAACTAAACCAGACAAGTTATCTCTTTGTAATGGAAATTATACAGATTCCAACAGTCTTGGCTGAGATTGTGTCAGTGTGTCAGTGAAACTATTCCAGTGCTAATGGCTCTGATCTTGGCCTTGTTGCGAACAGAAATCCACAGTTGGGCCATCAGTCAACCCTCGCTGGGTCAAAGATAAACAGTAGACTCTTTATGATCCTCACAGTCTTGGGATTTAGCCCAGATGTGACAGCACTGCTATCCTCTCTGACTGGGCTTTGTGTTACAAGGAGATGGTTTTGAGGTGTAGGCATGTGAGTATGACATAGGAAGTGTCCAATCAGTCCATTCATAATAAGGCCAAAGAGTAAAATAGCATCTTAAATGTCATTTTTGCTCTTCCTATTTCTTCAAAGTGTTTTTTTACAGATATTTTGCCCTATTTCAGTCTTTTTTATACTGTGCAAAGATAAGACTATTTAAAAATAAAATTTACTCTGCATGTACATTATAGTAGGTATTGCACTTTACCCTGAAAGGATCATGAATGGTAGCTCTGTACTCTGCTAAGAAGAAACTTGATCCAATTCATAATGCTGAAAGTTCAGAATTTTGAAACCATCTGGATGAAGAATAGAGGGCTTGTATGTATATTTTGCTTTTGAATAATGTATTAAATTGGCACAGAAAGGAAGTAGCATCACCAGCTGCGATAGTATGGATTGCTGCGCATAAAATGACCTCCAGTTACCTTAGCCAGTTTTGAAATCATATATTTTCTTGTCTAGCCTCTGAAACATGTTAAGTTGATCCTGCAATCTCTCACTTACTTTATAGTTTATAAAACACAATATGAAAGCAAATGTGTCCTTTGAAGATCCAGCTTAAGTATAATTGATAGCTGGCTGGGATGTTATCCCGTTTGCATGCAAACTTTTTAGGTGGGGCTCTAGTAGTGTGAGGTCAAATTAGATATTTACTCTCAATGTTTCAGATGTAAATTAGATGCATTCTGAAGTTTTAGTTTGACTCTTTCTACCAAAGCAACAAATATACATTTCTAATGTCACAAACAGCTTCCAGTGAGGTGTGAAAGAGATGATCTACCTATTATTTATTTTTACCTATCTTACAAACTATCCTTCTCCTCTTTATATATATATATATATATATATATTTATTTATATATTTATTTATATATTTATTTATTTATTTATTTTTATTTTTATATATATATATATATATATATATATATATATATATATATATATATATATATATATATATATATATATATATATATATATATATATATATATATATATATATTTCCACATCTCAACCACTGGTTTCTCCAGGTCATTATCTTAGACTTCTGTGTAGACATAAGGAGTGGCAAACTTGAATAAGCTAGTTACCGACAAACATCCATCATCCAAAGCCTTGTAAATTGCCCCCTATGAAAGGTTTTGTCGCGATTCTTGCTTTTAATTAAGGTGCTGTGGAGAGCAAACTATGAATTATACCATAGACCTGCATCTTCACTTCATAGCCCTATGAGTTTTCTTAGAAATCATTGTTTAAATGTCAAACTTCCTGTCTCCCACCCAATGATTTCATTTATGTGCAGACACGCATGACTCAGTTATAAAAAGCTAAAGTTCTAGCTGAAAAGTCCTATCTAGAAGGATTCTTCACTTTAGTAAGTGATATTGACAGACTTCTAATGTTAGAAACCTTTTGCTACTGTTAGTACTACTGTCTATTTATGAGTATATCTAGAGTGGAATAAATTCATTTGGAAACAATTCAATTGAGCTACAAGCATTTTAGCCCCACCCAGATGAGATTACATATGTTCAGGGCTACAGGAAGCACCTGTCGCTGAGATGAGAACTCAGTCATCAGAGGTGAGCGTTGCTTCTCATACAGTCAAGTTTCATATTTAATGCAAGGATTTGTATTTAGCCATTTTATAGCAACTTTAAAGTTGTATATGGCCAGCAGCAGTAGTACTTAGATTATGGACTGTTCTGCTTAAAGATTTTCTGAAGTTTGAGTCCTTCTGGGTCTGTAAGATTAATTTTAAGTGGTGTTGATGTTTTCTCAGTTTTGAGTCCTCAGTTAAATGATTGCTTCATTGCGTTTTCACTCGATAAGTAAATCCAGGTCAAATTTTTTAAGTAAAATGCACAGTAAACAAGGAAAACGTTTCTGGTACTGGTAGAACATGTTTGTCTTACACACTTTATCAAACAAGGGAAGTTAGCAAGAGACTGTATTTGATTAAAGGTGGGGTGCTGTGGACAAAAGCTTACATGGTATTACAGCTGAGACTTTCTGCATGCCAGTTCATGCTGAGATCAAATGCACGTGTTAGACACTGTATAGTATCAGAAAGACTGCATCCCACTTGAATGTTACCAATGCATGCATGCTGTACTAATGACATCTGCAAAGAAAGTATGTATTAGATAAAATGAATGACTCTTAAAGCACATACTCTATATTTCTGCATCTTACATTTTCTTAATCCTTTTTTCTGCACTTTGCTTTACTTTGTTTTTATACTAATGTTCAAAAGGTTGAGGTCAGTAAGATTGTTTACTTTTAAAATTGATACTTTTTGTTCAGTAAGGTTGCATTTAGTTGTTTAATAGTGACTACATTGTTACACAAATATATTTCAAATAAATGCTGTTTTTAATATTTCTATTCATCAAAGAATCCAGAAAAAACATAAGCAGCTGTTAAACAGTTTTCGACATTGATAATAAGAAATGCATAATATGCACCAAATCAGCATTTATAGCTGCTGAAAAATCACCTTTGGCATCAGAGGAATAAATTACATTTTAAATGTATCAAACTAATTAACTAATTTTAATATTTTCAAAAAACAATTTTACTGTTTTTGCTTTATTTTTGATCAAATAAATTAAGCCTAGGGCAGCATAAGAGACCTTCAAAAACGTTAAAAAAAATATTACGTCCCCAAACTTTTGAACAGTAGTGTATGTCTCTAACCACTCTACTACTACTCGATACTTCTTTGCTTTTCCTTACTTTTTCAGTCAAAATGTCTTTCTTTCTTTTTCATTGGAGCACAGCCACTGGTTCTATACACCCATCAGGTAATTCAATATACTATAAAGTATGTGTGAGTAGAAATTGTGGGTGTCTTTCTGTGCAGTTAGATTTTTAAATTGGTATAATTCATTTGCAAACATCAACTGTAGGAGTGGGTGGTATCACTGAAATCGTTATAAATCATATAGTAGAATCTCAATCACTTGACACCTTTCTAATGTTGCATGGGATAAATATATAGCATCAGATCAGACATTCCTAATAGAGAATAGGTGTCTTGCTAACCCTGTAAATAATTTAATATTTTTAAGTTACTTTCCTAGTGTTGTTATATTAGTGAGTTTTCTCTTTCCCAAGCAATTGTATTTAAGATATTCAAACAAGAGCCCTTTTATCTCTCCTTGCCCTCTATAAATCTGAGTAGACAAGGAAGAGAGTAAAAACATAAACGAAAACAATCAGGATTAAGAAGGGAAAAGCGTTCTCTTTGCCAATTGCTGCAGGGGAAAGATCATTCTTTCTCCACAGCATGACAGGCTTGTGGGAACAGAAATATGCTGGGTATGACAGCCAGCCTGGGAGTTACCATGGAGAGATGGTGAAATGTGGGAGAAATGTCTGCCTGCCTATCGATTTACTCTGAACACAGTGAGGCTTTGTGGACCGAAAAGGACAAATACATTTAGAGTCTGGGCCTTTGATAAATCATCTTTAGTTTGTATTGGTGTATTGAGAATTTTACTTCAAAGTATTTCTCTTTTGTTTTCTTAGGTTTAATGAAAAAGGATACAGTGAACTCTTATGCAAAGAGAAACCAGAAGCACCTCCTTCAGCTTTGACTGAAGACCTGGAGAAAAAGACTTTAGATCCTCCATTCAGTCATCACAAACTTGCACTGCATTTCTCTGACCATAGCACTCAGAGTGAACCGTCAGCCCTCTCCAAAAACAAGAGCTCTGTTCTCTTGCCCCATCTGGAGAAGTACAAATGCCCTGAGGGTATACCTCCTCCTCTTAGCAATTTTCAGGAGGTCCAGCCTGGATCACAAGGAGGAGTCTTGGCCTCACTCTCTCCTGTCAACAATCAAAGCTCCGCCTCAGTTTCAGCCCCCGTTCCCTGGAAAGGGTTGGAGCATAGCAAAGGGCCAATTGGGGAGGAGGAGCTACAACAAGAGCTTGTGCCTCCTCCCTTTCCACCTCCTCCCCCTCCCGCTGTCCTGCCCACCCAACAAACCGCTGGCCCTACCCAGCCCACCATGGAGGGGCAGCGTTCGCCCTCGCCCCAGTTTGCTCCCCAGAGGCTGACTGACAAGCCTCCCGTCCCTGTCTCCATACAGGATGAAGCTGCTGGAAGGTAAGACTTTCTATATTTAGAGTTAAATTCTGCCGTTCAGGAAATCTTTCAGGTCTGTGTTGGAATTCGGGGAGATTTCCACTGGCAAACCACAGCTGGGCTCCTCTCAGCTGCAATCTTAAAACCATCACTGGAAACTCTCCCTACAGCCCAGTAATTTAATGACAGTGCTTCTCTGACTGTCTCTTTATTGTATTCATGCACATACAAGGGGCTTATTCATATGTGCCCGTACTGCAGATTGTCCATGTGTACTGCAGTTCTTCAGATCAGTCATAAGAGGAATACCACATAGCCTCAACTGAAGATTGTTGAAAAATATAATTTCAGAGGCTTTATTTTTGCTGTTTTTGGAAACGAATGGGATCTGTAGTAGTCTTACGGTAGACGCCTCTTTAAAAGTCTGGAGAAGGCAAAGGTTTTGAGCGGGGCAAAAGGGTTTCAGTGACGTACAGTATGATATATATATATATATATATATATATATATATATATATATGGATTTGGTCACATGAACTGACAAAGATAGTTTCCTCCTTGTTTTCCTGTCTGCAAAGCCTTCTAGCCTGAAGTAAAAGAATTTCATGTGTTTTCACAAAGATTAGACTCATGAAAATAGATTGTACTGCCCTTGTTGTGCTTATGCTTTTGCCTAGTTACCTTATGTTGCATTTCTTGTGTTCACCAGAATAACACATTTCTATTTTCACCATTGTTGTTTACCAGGATGGATAGAGTTAAAGATGAGATCACATCGGTGAAGAAAGTGCCCATTAAGATTGTCCACTCAGAAAGTAACACCGAAAAAGAAAGTCGACAATATCTCGACCTGCCCAGCGAGACCCCCGTCAGCTCGCAAGAACCTGGAGTAACTCCTCTTCAGAGCTTGGGGAACCCGGATCAGTCATACTCTCTGTTCTGTACCTACACCAGGCAAAAGGACCAGGGGCCAGAAACAAGAGACGCAGATATGGGCCTTCTGAAAGACCAGGGGCCACAAACCAATGTGAACCCGCTATTCTATGAGCAGACAAGCCCTTCATTAGATCAAAGCAACAACGGATTGTCTTCACATCCCTTGCAGTCAGAGGACGATGAAAAAAGAAAGGAGCTGGCTAGAGACATAATGGTCAAGGACAAGTCCCTAGTGGACATTTTAGACCAGAGTAAGATGAAGACCACTATGGATCTGATGGAGGGTATTTTCCCTCAGGGAGAGTTGCTACTGGAGGAGGCCCAACAGCGCAGGAAAGCTGCACCTAAACAACTCTCCCCTCGTAACTCTGTGGAGAAGTTAGTATTTCTTACTTGTGAACCTACTATTTTCCAATTTCTTACCTCATTAAGGCCCCAACTCATTTTGCCAAGTTTGTATTTCATTATTTATTCCAGGAATTTACCCTTAATACCCTTAAGAAGGAAGACGGATTGAACGTGTTTCTGATGTTCTGTTTATGATTTTTTTAAATCAGGAAGTCAGGGTTGTTTTGAGCCCTACCCATGTGGTTCTCATAAAAAAAAGATTTCTAAGAATGGAATTTCATGAAAATTGTAGCTGGCCCAGTTCTCTTTGCTCATTCAAGTTATGATTCATAAGCATGGTTTATGTTTCTTGTTAGAAATCTAGGACTCATCTTGCTCAAACGGATAGCTCAGCATCTTCCGCCCCAAACTCATGCCACGCAATTGTTTTATCCTGTCACAAGTAATTCTGTAGTGTTTGAATCAGTTGGCTTGTGTTTCTCTCTGGGTTCTCAGGAAAGAAGAAGACAGCCTGGTAGTGGCTACTGCTTTAGTGACTAATTCAACCTACTACAGTACATCTGCACCCAAAGCAGAGCTGCTGATTAAGATGAAGGACATGCAGGAACAGAGTGAGGAACACGATTCAGAAGAGGAGTTGGAGGAAGACAATGAAAGTGATCTTGCCAACAAGAAGGTACAAACAAATTGTATTGTACAAAAATATGTTTTCTTACCATTAATGTTAATTTTGTTAGCTTTTTTAAAATTTAGTCTTAAGCCCTGTGCACACCGGGGCGATTATCGCGCGCTTATCGCCAGTGTTTCTTGACGTGTCTTTGTGTTCATACCCAATCGATTTTCACTGGCGATGCGCCGAGTGAACATGCAAATTCACTCCCTGAAAGTAGATGCCGCTTATTGAAAACCAGAAAACCCCGGTACACAAGGTGGCGCTGCGCAACTTTACGCTTCTGACATTTGCTTGTCACACAGAAAAAGAGAGCCAGTATTTATGTGCTTGCCAAAACAATTCACACACTTTTTGCTAAAAGATTTTTGTAGTCGCTGTGGCATTTGTCATAAAGTTTGTGTTCAGACACCAGAGACCAGCAGCTCTACATTCATCTTGCCTCGTTGCATCTGCTTCTTCATCTAATTACTTCCTCTTTGTCTTCTGTCAATGTGTGTTCGGCAAGACCATTTTGTGCTTGAGCGCCATCTAGTGCAACTTCAGCGGCTCCAGGCACGTGAACAAAAGCACCAATCTCATTGGTCAGCCAGTTTTTTAAAGCGGCACGTCAAAACAAAAAACTAACCAGAGGTGCTTTTTAAAAAAAATTACGCTTTTACATCTGCCGTTTTGCACGTCGGTTTGTATACTCTCATTGGCGACCTTTGTTTAGTCACAAGGCGTTAAACGTCAGCGAAAAGTGCACGCCATAATCGTCCCGGTGTGCACGGGCCTTTAGTCCTCTGTTAAACGTACTTTTTTAGTTTTTATACAGTGGCCAAGAGAGCTCAATGCACTGCAACGGAAGAAAACACATGCATATTGAAAAAACACCAACAAATTAAAATCTTCATCAGTTTGATAACACACGAGCTGCAAATACTCACAACGCAACCAAATACAGTAACGCGCTACTTACCAATTTATTTGATCAAATGACGTTCCTCTCTTTGCAGCATGAGCTGATTGACAGCCTCAGCAAGAAGTTGCAGGTGCTGAGGGAAGCTCAGGAGAGTCTACAGGAGGACGTGCAGGACAACAACGCTCTTGGGGAAGATGTGGAGGCCATCGTACAAGGTGTCTGCAAGCCCAATGAACTCGACAAGTTCCGCATGTTCGTCGGTGATCTCGATAAAGTGGTCAACCTTCTGCTGTCTCTGTCTGGACGATTGGCCAGAGTAGAGAATGCCCTGAACAGCCTGGAGGAAGATGCTTCACAGGACGAGAGGGTGAGAATGAAACTGAGGGATTTGGGAAAGCAGGATTAATGTTGTGGAGGAATGACTTCCAGATTTGTACATTTCAAAAAGCACAAGAAAATAGTTTGTTTAAGAGAACAGAATTAAGGATGTAAAACTATGCTAACATAAAAGTACCACGTTAGGCTGATACAGGCGACACAGCTTTGTGTCCAGCTCACTTCCAGATCCTGTTTTTTCCCCCCTAACCTTTTCTGTTTCCTATCTTTATCCTTATATTGATACTTTGGAAAATGGTTATAACTGAGTGCCATGGTATACATTACAGTTCTATTCTAGTACTATACCATTTATACAGGTTTAATTGGACTAATCCAGATAATTACATTTCACTTACTTTCATATAGCTTTGTTTTATTCGCCTTTAGAGAAACAAATGATTACAGTTATTATCTTCAGCCTGGTTGATTGGGACACTTTTTGCCAGTGTAGTATATTTTACAATTTAAAAAAACTGTTTTCTATTTTAAAATGTAATCTATTCCTGTGAAAGTAAAGCTGAATGAATATTCATCAGCCATTACTCCAGTCTTCAGTGTCACATGATCCTTCAGAGATCATTCTAATTCTATTATGCGGATTTGGTGCTCAATTGTTGTTAATGGTATATGTGTGTTTGTGTGTGTGTGTGTGTCTACTTAACTATATTTTGGGGACAAATATGTACCCAGAAGCGACCAAAATCTCCAAAAACCTCCCGTTAGGGATGTCCTCATTTGTAAAACTGGTATAAAAATAAAGCAATTAAAGTTTTTTTTAAAAATGCAGAAAGTTTTCTGTGATGGGTAGGTTTAGGGGTAGTGTTAGTGTAGTAGGGGCATAGAATATACAGTCTGTACAGTATAAAAACCATTACGTCTATGGAATGCCCCCATTTAGATTAGCTAAGTAAACGTGTATAACGTGAAAATGTTAAAATGTGAAATGTTCATCTTTCTTCTACAGCGTACTCTGACAGAGAAACGCAAACTGCTGATCCGTCAACATGAGGATGCCAAGGAGCTGAAGGAGAACCTTGACAGGAGAGAGCGTGTGGTCTATGACATCTTGGCCAGCTACCTGCCGGAGGAGAGTATGGCTGATTATGAGCACTTTGTGAAAATGAAATCTGCCCTTATTATTGAGCAACGCAAGCTCGAGGACAAGATTAAACTGGGGGAGGAGCAGCTCAAGGGTCTGATGGACAGTCTCCCAATGGACCACAGGACAACCAACTGAGGACTTGGAGTGATTCATGCAGTAATCCAGAGCAACTCGCTTGACGTCACCCTAAATAACAGGGTGCTAGTACTTAATGTCCATTTACTGCCAATAGAATTGCGTTCTGGTCATATATTGAGTGCTCTTTGTCTGACCCAGCAGAGAGCATTTTGGCAAGACTCATGAAGACCCTGGAAGTGCTGGGCACTTTCAGATCATGATTTGACCCAACCTGATTTTACAGAGCACACTGTGGTTGTTACCATTTTTAGTGTCAGCTGATCTTATGCTTTCATGATCTTTCAATGTTATACGACCCATAGAATAATATGGTGAAATAATAATATTTTTTAAAGACACTTTAATTTTCCCCCCACAACTGTTTAAATAGACCTTGCCCCTTTTTGCTCCTATGTGTTCTCAACACTTGACACTCAGTGAAAACATGCCATGGTCACTCAGTGTGCTGTATCTTTTTAACCACTAGAGGGCGATGAAAGACACCTTAAAGTGAATGTGCCTGAAGCCCAATACAAACACTTGTGATTCAGACATGCACTCAAATCCTGGCATAAATTCTTCACCCACGCGTTGCACATGTAAGCTGGTTTGCTATTTTCATCAGGAGGCTGTAATTAACTCCCAAAACTGACTTTTTGCGGGTGCATTATTTCAAATGACGTGTCACTATCCTGATTATGTTAAAAAATAATTCAGTGATATTTGTAGTAATTTATTTTAGCCTTTTGAATCTTTGTATATAACTAGAATAGGCTAGTATTGTACTCTTTCACTTTATTTTAGCCAAGCAAACTACCACTTTAGTCTGCATGCTTTTTTAGCTGTATATCACCATAAAATGCATTGTAACACCAGAATTAGGATTGACTGTAAGTATTCTGTTGTTTAAAGAATCTAAGAGACTTGCCTAAACCATATAATATCATTTCACAAAGGATTCAGTGCTTGTCTATAAAATACCAGCTGCCTTTTGCTCCAAGTCATGTGTCTGAGTCATTTATAACTTCATCTGTAAGATTTTTGTGTTTGATATTTTATGAGGTCAGAATGGCTTTGAAAGGAGCAAAATGAAAAAAAGCATCATGTTCTAGTCTGTGTACATTTACACAGAAATTTAGTAGTTACAATTCCGCTTTTCATTGTGGCCTTATTTCCACAGATAGCTAATGAAAAGCAGTGTCATGAGTGTATTGCATTTAACATTGCTCCTCTTAATTATTACATGCACAAATCATTTTTCATAAAAGACACGTATTACAAGATCATTGAGTTGAACGTATTGCCAAAATATAATTGGTTCACATTCCACAAATATGTGATTTGGTTGTGATCAATCAGTTTTCACCTGCTGGTAGATGTTGAAACCACAGCATTCTGTAGCGAAAAGCATCAAAAGCAGCATTTTTTTTTTTTTTTTTTTTTGCAAGCTGCATATAAATCACAAATATTTCGTTTACATATAACAGCATGCTTTAACAGTGAAATTGAGGCATTCATTGAACGTTGTCTGTCATGCCTGGATGGCCACTATTGCTTTATACTGACAATATTGGCATGAATGCAGTATGATACAATGTTCTTAGTTTTCCGATACACTGTAGAAATATCATCCGTATATGTCACCCAAGATTTATTTCTTTTTTCTTATTTATTTTTTTTTACAAACAAAAGTGTCTGATAAATGGGAAGGTTTAGAGATAAAGTAGAAGTCGACTGGTAATATGTCATCATGTTGGCCACTATGAATCCGCATCTCATGTAAATGTGTACCGTTTTAAACGTATTTGCCAAAAGTATCCTATTATTCTTTTAGATACTAAACATTAATTTCTTTTTCCATAATGAGATCAAAGGAATGACATTTTAGTTAAATTTTAGAGGTAGGCCTATGTTCCTACAACATTTTATGTGTATCAGTAATTATGCAGTTTAATATTACGTAATTCAATGTTTTTTTGTTTCCTGAAGCAGTCATTCTTTTTTTTTATCTGAATAGCTCTGATCATCTTCGTTTTCAGTAATATTTAACTTCAGATATAGTCTCAGTGTCTTGGCCAGTCAGGAAAGAGACTTTGACGTCTGTAAAAAGCGATAGTGGGTAGAACAAAATAATGGTATACTCACAGCTGTGTAAATAATACTGTGGCATATGTGTATATTTCTGCTGAAATATTTATTCAAGTTTATTTCTACTCGAAATCATAAACCTATTTTAAAATCTAAAAACAGTAATGAAAAAAGAAACAATCGACGTTTTGATTGTTTACTCTGGAATACGCATGCGCATTAGCTGGAGCAGAAAAAAAACAGGTCTTCAGCATGATTTGAGCTAAAGAATAGAATATCTTTTTTAAAATTCGATTTTTTATTTCGATAATTTAAAATATATTGAAACATAATCCTGACAAAACTCTATGGAAGAATTTGAGCTTGTTCAAGTATAAGCGAGGTATATTGCATACCAAGATGTTTTATGAATAAAAGAGAATGTGACAGTCGCTTGTGTTTACAGATAAAAATATGCAAATAACACGTTACATTATCATGTGCATGCACACACTGGCACCAGCAGAGACGTTATCAACAATTACTCCTTAAAACAATTAGCCTAGGTCAAGTTGAACTGACCATTCTGTATAGGCCCTAAGGAACAAGTTGTTATCAGTAATGTGATCAGCCGCAGCGATCCAGTTCACGCAGTAACTTTATTGTTTTGCACTGATCCTCCCCTCCCACTAATCCATTTATTGGATATGCTATTAATCATTAACCACAGTTGTGTTTGACTTGTAGGCTACGCGTCAGTTTGGAAAGTTGTCTTTTCCGCTAGTTTCGTATGAGACATCCTGTATTTTGGATGGACTGATTGACAGCTTCGAAGGAGCTCAAAACGTTTCACAGGTAAGGATGAGTTTGTTGTGCTCTGTGCGATAGTGAGTAGGCTACATGTTGTCATTACGAATGATGTATGAACATGCTCAGTCAATTTTACACAACCTTGACTGAAAAGTTACAATTGTCTTTGTTACATTTTACATGTACTTAACTTACCATAGTAATAACAGTAGCTAAATTATGCATAGAAATTCAGCTAACCATAAACTAAACCCTAACCCTAAATTAATGTTGTTCATTGATACTCAGTACTAAAATGAATAACAACATTGTAACTAAGACCTTCATTTTAAGAGTATAAACAAAAATACACATAAATAGAAATAGGCCTGTATAGGTTCAATAGACTTAGCAACATAATATTATTAACATGGATAACATGGAGTTATTGGGGGGTTGTTGGCAAAGTGTTAAGGAAATCACTTCACCAAAGCTCTAATAATTGTCCCCATCTCTGATTCCTGTGCGTGAAGAAACAGATTATTGTAAATGACCTTTCAGCTTATCCCGGAACATTCCGCAACCCCAGGTGTGCAGGGAGCCAGGCAGGAAATATTAGTCTCTCTCTCTCTCTCTCTCTCTCTCTCTCTCTCTCTCTCTCTCTCTCTCTCTCTCTCTCTCTCTCTCTCTCTCTCTCTCTCTCTCTCTCTCTCTCTCTCTCTCTCTCTCTCTCTCTCTCTCTCTCTCTCTCTCTCTCTCTCTCTCTCTCTCTCTCTCTCTTCCTCCTTTTCCTCTGCTTGGTCTCAAATGCGTAATCTTTTGCTTGACCCTCAATGCAGTGTCCTTTTCCTCCCTCTGGAAACATCACTCTTCACCACAATTTTTTTAAACACTAAATGTGAAAAACATTTTCCTCAGTCTAAAATGGTTGTTTGTTTCCAAAGGAAGCACTTTGTATATTCCAAACACTTTAATCTAAAGCCTGCGTCATGTCCCAACCTCTTTGCCCCTGCAATCTCCATGTGTTTTCCTGTCTTCTCTCTACTGCCATATCATTAAAAGAACAAAAGCCAAAAGAATTAAAAGGTCCCAATGGAGTGTTTGGGGTCCACGGAAAATTTCAGCAAACAATAAGACATTTATTTTAAAAATGATTACCATTTATGTCGGCGTTCTAATGTCTTATGATATTATTATTATTATTACATTACTTTTCTTGAAACACATTAAATATTTTCCAGATAATATTTGATCTTTTAGCCTTTTAGTTGTACTTTCTAAATAATATCATGCTTACTCACACGTGCAGTATCAATACATAAAAGAATGCACTACTGTTCAGAAGTTTGGGGTTGGTAATTTAATGTTTTGAAAGATGTCTCTTATACTCACTCAATTACTCCAGTCTTCAGTGTCTCATGATCCTTCAGAAATTATTCTAATATGTTGATTTGGTGCTTAAGAAACATTTCTTATCATCAACTGGCTGAAAACGGTTTTTGCTTAATGTTTTTGTGGACACCATGATAATTCTTTTTCTGATAGAATTTTTTTTGTAACAGTATAAATGTCTTTACTGTTACTTTTGACCATGCAGTCTAATCATTAATGTAAAAAAAAAAAAAAAAATTAACAAAAACTGACCCCAAAATTTGGAATGGTAGTGTAGGCTATAGCTGATTTCATATTTTAGGAAGGGGTCCTTCAAAAATGGAATCCTCATATTTTGGGTCCCTGGCATCATTGGACAAATAAGAATGTCTTTCAGTTCTCCCCATCACTTCTTTCTTTCTTTTATCTGACAGAAGTTGTGTGATTGCAATATAGCCATGGCCCTGAAGAACACTTGGCAAACCTGAGGAGGAAATATACATAACCACCTGGTGTCGGGTCTCAGCAGTTTTAGCAATGGCTTACCTAGCCCAGTCAGTCCATCGGCAGTTTGTGGGTCTGGTGTTTGGGTTTGTAGGATGGATAATGATGGCCTCTATTTCTGGGGTGAACGACTGGAGGATATGGTACGTGGACAATCGGACGGTCATCACTGGAGGACTGGCCTGGGTGGGCGTGTGGAGGGCCTGTTTCAACAGCCACATTTTGGACTCGGCTGAGATCTGCAACAGCATCGGCCTTACAGACTCCTTCACTCCTCCAGAGATTGCAGCCGCTCAGGTACTTTGCATGACCGCTATTGGTGTGGGGGTAGTCGCAAACCTGGTGGCAGGATATGCGGTGAGAAACGCAACTCTTGGGGTTGATGGCGGGCGTGTCAGGTTGGCCTTTTTGATGGCGGGTTCCTTGTACTGGATAACTGCAGTGTGTACTCTGGTCCCTGTCATTTGGAATATGAGTTCTGTGCTGGCGAATCTCACTATAGACTTCCCAGCTGACTTCTACATGCCTTCTGCTCCAGTAAAACAGGAAGTGGGTCCAGGGATTGGGTTTGGGATCGGCTCAGCTTGCCTACTCATTGTAAGTGGACTACTACTATTGTGCTACAGGTATCCCAAAACCAAGATGCCTACGAGTGGAGAAACTGGACATTTTGACAAAAGTCTAAGGGATGAAGGCTTTCTTGGTGTAATTAAAGAGAGTGTGGATGAAGGGAATATCAACCCAGCATATGAATCGGATAATCATTAATAATAAAATGCATTCTTCTATGGAAGGACATTGAAGGCTCTACATACAATTTCTCAAGAATTTTGACTATTCGAGGTAAATTTGTATATCTGAGTATATCAAATATCATAATTACTAAAGTGAACAGAAATAAAGGCAACACAAATTGTTAATTTGAGAGATCCTATAACACTGGAATTTTAAAGTTTTTCGTATAATCTTGTTACATAATATGCAGGACACACAATGCTATATCTGAGATCTGTCTGTGCAACAAAATTATCACCTAAATGTCTGTAATGTAAACTATATACTTTATGTTAAATGTATATGTATGTATATATTTACCAATTTGGGGTCAGAAAGATTTCTTAACGTTTTTAAAAGAAGTATCTTATGCACAACAAAACTGCACATTTGATGAAAAATTGGTAAAAAACAGTAATATTGTGAAATGTTATTTAAAAATGTTTTCTGTTTGAATATATTTTAAAATGTAATTTATTCATGTGATAACAAAGCTGAATTCTCAGCATCATTACTCCAGTCTTCAGTGTCAAATCATTCTAATATGCTGATTTGATGTTAAATAAACATTTCTTATTATTATAGTGGTATACTGCTTTTTGTAAGCACATTTTTTCAGGGTTCTTTGATGAACAGTGTTTGAAATGTATCTTTAATTATTGAGTATAAACTTTTGAATTGTGTGTGTAGGGCCTATAGTGTATGAAGATAATGTATGTAAAATGCTTATTTATTCCTCTCAGTGTTTTAGAGTGAAAGTAATGAGCACTGGCCCCAATACGATCATTTAAAAAATTTTAAGTACAATCAACTTGGATGTTTGAGTCCTTTCAACTTAAATTACATTCAACTGACTTTTAAAATGAGCTGAATCTTATATAACATAAAAAAGTTGAAAATTGCTTAACTTATTTTGATGCGTTAAAAGAATGTAAAAACATTCGGTGTCATACTGTAACTTATTGATCATTTAATTTTTAACAGTGCATGCACAAAATATTTTCCATTGTTTTTCAGACAGTGCTTACCTATAATCACCAGGCTGCCACTATTAAAGCTGTTAACGCATAATATATTGAATTAGATTTTAGATATGATTCAGCTGACTAGAGTGGATCTTTGAGAGGGGACAAGGTGATTTCAGAGGAAATAACCCCTGCCATGAGTGGAATGAACTTTACTGTTATTTCCCAGCTTGATACTTGCCCTTATTACTGTGTTTTTCTACACCCCCCATGGGCTTTGAGTTTGTTACTTGCCAACATTTAATCTTGTTAAAATTGAACATTAATTTTGACAAATCCCACATGATTTTATTCTGTTATAAAACAACATAATCCCCCTAATAACTTTACAAAGGGAAATTAATTATTTAATTATTGCCAATTAAAGTTGCTTTTGTTTTGTTTTTGTGTGTGTTGGTTCTAAGGTTATTTTCGTAAACGAAAACTGAAACTAAGACTAAAACTATTGGTAAAAAAAAAAAACATTGTCGTAAACTGAAATAAAAAAAAAATGTTAACATAAATGAAAAACTAAAACTAACCGAAACTAACAACAGTTACTAAAAAACTAACTGAAATAAAATAATAATTGTTTTCGTAATTAATTTTCTCTCATTCTGTATCGGAAAATCAAGTTTTTCCATTCCACTGAGCTACTTATTTTTTATATAACATTTTATTACCATAATAAACATTAATATTTCAATTATATTAAATATGTTGCAAACATTAAACTTTGCTGAAATTAAATGTCTTTAACTTGAAGTGTTCTGTTAACTCTGCTTAACTATAATTACTAAAACTAACACTGAAACTAAATATATAAAAAACTAAACTACAACTAGCAAAACCATTAATGAAACTAACTAAAACTAAACTGAAATTTATAGGAAATTTGAAAATTATATTAAAATAAAAACTATTTTAAAAATGCAAACCTAAAATAACCTTGGTTCAGTAGTCTGTCGAGGTATCTTTAGGTGTTTTGATGATTTATCTCATGATGTATACACAAAAATATGTGTTAAGAATTGTGGTTTAGAAACAGCGGAGAATTTGTCTTCCAGGATGAACTCCCAGCGCCATTGGCAATTTGACGTGCATTGTTCTGAGGAAGAAGTGAGAGAAACATCCTGACAGAGAAGAGCCAAGACCCCATACAGAGACGAACTCATTGTCTTAAAGAGGGTTAATAACACAAACACATTTCTGCTCTCATGTGACCAAGAGGGGGGCATAATATTGGTGGAGTTAAACAAACTTTCTTGGACCTTACTATAAAACCTCCTTAAAAACAGTTTGTTAGTATTTTGGCCTGTGCCCCAAAAGGATGGAAGAAAGGAAACCCTGTTTTGATTGTGCAGCATATGAGACGTGTGACATTAACACTTAGCATTTATCACACACACTGTGATAAGAAAGTAAAGCCAAAAGTGAAGGCCAATGAATATGTCGACATTCTCATATCAGAGTTCAGCATAATCATGAAAGATGAAACAGTATATGGGAGAAGTATTTATTATTCATTTTAAACCTAGTGTCAGTCATTTGTTCTTTCGTGTAAAGCACTTTGAACTGCATTGATTTGTTTGGAAACATGCTTCATAAATGTATTTATAAATAAATTACTGATTGAAGATTTAAAATATATATGAATATGTTCAAACCCAAAGATAAAGATTAGATTTTTCTCTGCACAGCAGTGTGTTCTGAAATGAAGAAAGTCCTCGCAGTTTTTTCCATGTTTATGTCCCAGTTACACTTAATGTATTGTACACTTAAAACAATTATATTTTGTATTTTTACATTGACAGTGTAATTAGTATAGCTAGTGTATAGTTTTAAAGGGTTTGTTCACCCAAAAATGTATATTCTGTCAGTAATTACTCCCCCTCATGTTGTTCCAACCTTGTAAGACTTTCGTTCATCTTTGGAACACAAATTAAGATATTTTTGACTAAATCCAAGAGCTGACTCGCTCCTTCATAAGCTGCAAGGTAATTTAATCTGCCAGCCCAGAAAAGTTAGTAAAGACATCTTTAAAGCTACACTGTGTAATTTTTAAGTTGATTCTTAGCAAAAAACACTTTGTTCTTTCAAAATGATATGTGCTCATTAATGTGTAATTTCTCCTAGTCAAGTATTCTCGTAAGCGTAGAATCTGCCATTTAGAATACATACGAGCAAGTCGCTCGAATGGCGGCAGTCATGTTGTGCCTCCATCTTGAAAATACATTAGCCAAAGAGGGACATACCTGGAAATTCAAGCTTCACCTTTCACGTTTTTACACTCAGTGGCACAGTCACAAATGCGAGGGGGAGATTACTCGAGACTGCCGGTGCGGTGAACAATCGAGTCTGGTTGAAGAGATGAGTCTGAGCTGTGTCAATAGCAGAGGAGAAAAAACGCGATATTTAAAAATACGACTGTTATTGTGTCACGAAATGTAGTTTTAAGAGTTTCTCAGTTTAGAATGTAGTTGTTTGAAGCTCAAATATGTTGTTTATTTATTATAAAAAACACACTAACAATGAGAAATGTTTAATTTCACAATCTATAGCTTCGGTTAAATACTAGTATATGAAACATATAAGTTAAAATACATTAATGACTCGTTATAACGTAGTACAAACTTCTTCTACAATAAAGTGGTTTTGTATTATTTGTAACCAGGCACTAAAGCGATTACCCATAAAACGTTCTTTGAACCAATCGGATTGCTCGGACTCATCTCTTCAACCGGACTCGATTGTTCGCCGCAACGCCCTCGGAATGGGAGGGGCTAGAAAGTAATATTCAGTTGGTTGTCATAAACAATTTCACCGCTAGATAGGAGAAAATCCTACACAGTGTAGCTTTAAAATAGTCCAAGTCACAGTGGCTTAACCTTAAGTTTATCAAGCGACTAGAATACTTTTTGTGCGCAAAAACAAACAAAGATAACGACTTTATTCAACTATTCATTTTCTTCTGTGTGGGCGTCTGAGTGAGTTCACAAGAGCGCCACGACTCATGCGCGAGAACTGAGAAGATGAAGCTCACAATCATTTAATGGGAAAGTGGGAAAGGTAAGCCATTCATTTTGCGGCATTGGTAAGGCACTTTTACGTTTTCTCGTTGGTTTCTCACGATTCGGATATCCAGGAAATGCACACTTGAGAACCATTTTAAACACTACATCGAGACCCATCTGCGTCATCTTCTCAGTTCTCACGCGTGAGTCGTGGCGCTCTTGTGAACTCATTCAGAGGCCCACACATAAGAAAATGGAAAGAAAAGAAAATGAGGACGGAGGAATCGAATGAAAGCTTTTTTACACATTGGAATTCTTGATCACTCGGGCGTCACTCCACAGCGTCATCAGCTGCGCTCAAAGGATCTGCCCTTATGTTGTATTAGTTTGGTTATTTAAGAAATTCATAATAAATAATAATAAAGCAAGATACCCTGTTGAAATATGTGAGATGTGTGGTTTATATAAACTGCAAAGGTAAAATGATTGTGATCGATGTGAAGGGGCAGGAGAATTTATACGTGCGTCACGTTTAGTCGATAAAACACTTCCGCAAAGGATACACCTGTGCATCCTCACTCATAACTCCTCAGGAAGCCTCCTCGCTCCTCGTTCCTCGCCTCCTCACGGTGCAATTAGAGATGTCCTTCAATATGGCTGAGCTCAATCGGTTTCCGGGTCATAGGATGGAGGACGGAGGAGAGAGGAGACGAGGAGGGATATTGATAAGCACCTTCTGAATAGTTGAATAAAGTCGTTATTTTTGTTTGTTTTTGCACACAAAAAGCATTCTAGTCGCTTGATATACTTAAGGTTGAGTCACTGTGACTTAGACTATTTTAACGATGTCTTAGCCATGTGAGCCAGCTCTCAGATTTCATCAAAAATATCTTAATTTGTGTTCTGAAGATACAAGTGCTAGAACAACATGATGGTGAGTAATTACTGACAGAATTTTCATTTTTGGGTGAACCAACCCTTTAAGTATAAATCTCATCAAGTTAGTGTTTTTAAGCATTTTTATATTTATTACAAAACAATAACTAAAGGCAGTAAAAACTTTAACAATATATTTTACTTGTGAACTGATGTTCAGCTGTTCTTTTAAATAGTCAACGTATTTTAGATAATCAGTCATCCAAAGTGGTCACAGACACAAAGATTTACCTTTAATTTCACCAAACTGATTGCTCACTAAAAAAGACAGTCATCATGTTTTTCGGGCCATTTCACATTTGATTTTGACATGAGATAAAGCGGTGATATGTAAGTGTGTGAGTTGTTGTCACGTCTAGTTTTGAGTTTTGTTTCATGGTCATGTTTCATGTCCTTTATCTTGAAGGTTTCCCATTGTCCTGTTCCTGGCTTTGTCATGTGATCCTGCCATGTGCTCCCCTTGTGACATGTCCTATGTTGTCATTGGGTAATTGTGATTATGTTCACAGGTGTGTCTTGTCTAGTCTGTGTATTTAAGCCCTCCTGTTTGCCATGCGTCTTTGTTTAGTATTGATGTTGCAACTCACTGTTGATGATTTTTCAGTTCATGTTTAAAGTTTATAGTGTCATGTCAAGTTGTATTTGCTTATTTTGGATTAGCAATAAACTGCACATGGGTTCTCCAAGCTTGCCTCCAGTGGACTAATATATAAGTCAATATATGTAAATTACATATAGTGCCCATGTATGTCTGCTGCCTATATGAGAATATATGCAAACTTCATATATGTAAACACATTGACATATGAAACATATATTTCAAAATATAGCAAAAATCAATATTAACCAACTGCAGAGCCGCAGAATCATAGGTCATAGCAGTGTGAGGATGACAGCTCCAGCCTAACAGTCTGATGCCGGAAGTGGGCGGGGTAAAAGCATCTAAGGGGTGGAGATGGGTAGCTTTAGGGATCAGGGGGTGGATATGGGTAGGTTTAGGGGTGGGTTTAGGGGTCAGGGGCTGGAGATGGGTAGGTTTAGGTATGGTATATGTAAGGTGGATATGTATGGTATCCACTTCCGGCACCACACTTTTAGGCTGGCTCTGTCGTCCTCATACTGCTATGACGTATGGTTCTGCAGTCAGACCTATCTCGCAAAAATGGCCGTTTTCATGTAAGTGCCATATATTTTCCTGTATATGCACACATAAATGTGAAATATATGTAAGACGCGTATACATGCATATATATACTTATTTCCATAGTACATACTTTCACTTATATTAGGGATACAAATCTTATATCTGAAAGCCTTGTAATTAAATGCCTATAGTTGGAGATTTTGTGTCTGTATTGTGTTGAAGGGAGTGGATTGGAATCCACTGCTGCTTCAATGTATGTGATGAGTGATTATAATCAAGGTATTAATCAATATTTTTCAATCTAAATATCACATGAGTTGAATGACTTCTCTGGAGATTTTACTTTGTTATAGAAGTTACCAGTGTGATTACTGAAATGTTCTTTTCATGTATTCTTTAATGTCTGTATTTGATATTTGAATGTAGTAACATTGCTTGCCTATTTACTATTTACATTGCTTGCCCATTGCTTCCAGGAATTAAATAGGGAATTGTTTTGTGTTTGAGAAAGGTCTTAAATGTGTTAAAACACATAGGGGTCATTAAAGTCTATAGTTTAAGGGACCATTTGTCATTTAAAGCATATACTTTCCATTTAGAATAAAGTGTCCTATCCTGAGAGAAAGAACTTATCTTGATGTTTTGAGACGAGACTCCTGTTTATAGTTAGAGCCTGGCCAAATCCAACCTTGGAAAAGATGTGTGTCGGTGTGTGTGTTAGTCTTCTTGCTTCCAGGTTAAGGAACCACTGGCATTGTTGGAGATTGACTGAGTTGTTGTTCGAGACATGCTGGCACCCAGCAACCCAAATCTGCGACCTGGAAGGTCATGACGTGCCTAACTTCAGGGTCCGAGTGTCAGCGGCATAATCTATGGAGATATGCTTCTGTCTATCTGTATATGTGTGGAAAATTACTATGTTTATCAATTTCTTAGCCAATCAGAATCATTCAGCCTGTAAGCAATGACGTAGCTTAGACCTTGTAAATGGTATAACTGCTGTGATCTTTGTAACTGTAAGTGGGGCGGCCTACGAACTCCTGTGTGAGTCTTGAAGCTGACTTCTGCTGATGAAACTGCAAACTATTTTCAGTAAAACTTTTCTTCAATTTTTTATAATTCTGACTCCGGGTCTTCTTTCAAACATCTGGTCCTTGGGTCCTAAACTGTTAACCCCTAACAGTAATGGTGGAGGATGTGGCGGGCAATTATTCTTGGTGACACCCCTGGCAAATCAGCAAACAAGGTAGAAAGATTTTATTATGTGGTAGTGCTGTCTGAATGGAAGAGATTGTGAAGGGGAACGGAAGAGCTTCACTCCGACGAGGCGAGTGGAGAGCTTCACTCCGATGAGGAGAGTGAAGATTAATTATACTAAGTTAAAAGTATAAGAAGTCGCTGATAGCATTGTTCAAGGTTAAAAGTTAACAAGAGCAGACAGCGCATGCTCTGGGGGGGCCCCGATGGGCATTGTTGGTGTAGCAACACCCCAGCAGAGTACGTCCCTGGATTGAAGGTCCAGGGCACCGCAAACCTACTCCATCTCTTCCATCTCAGATAGGGGATCCCCGAATTTAGTGAATCAGACAGTTAGGGATACTAACAAAAATAGGTTTGTTTGCCAGGGATGCATCAGGAATGATCCCGAGAGAAATAAAAAAGTTGTGACCCAAATTGGTGTGGACCAGTATATGTAACTGTCATGTTGGAGTATACTTTGCAGTTTCATCATGCAGAAGCCAAGCTGTGTTGTTCAAAGATCGCCGCCTCCATTTCTGCAATAACTTCAGGTGAGTTTGAACTGTGACTAAGATATGGCAGACAAATTGAGTAACTTGATCAATAACCTGAACAGTCCTGAAACAAATAGTGAGACAGAAGAGAGCAAACGCTGTAACCAGATGTGCTCTGAAGCTCTGAATTCAAAGAAATGTGAAATTAATAAGAAAATGTGTAGTCAGGGTTTTGATTCTGTTTGGAAATTTAAACAACAACTTGACTGGCTAAACAAAGAAAGAAACTGAAAATGTTTGTATTGCTTCCGATGATTACAAAAAGCAAGTAAATGTAATTATGGGTTGGGGATAATTTCCTTGGACAAATGTGATTCAAGTTAAACAGAAACATTGTGAAAACCTCTTAGAAAAGAGTGATTTTCTGTGCAGCTTATGAAAATTAATGTGCTGCCAATGATAATGATGAAGATTTTGATTTGGCTATTGCGATTGAATCCGCCACTGGTGTAGAAGAATACAGAGAACTGCTTATCAGTGGCTCTGTTTACATTCCTGATTGGGACACACTGCTTCAAGGGTGTGCAGTAAGTTGGAGCACTTTGCAAGCTCAATGATCAAACTATAGGCAAGGTGTCTGTTGCTGTAGCTGAGGTTGATACACAAACCCACCAGATGACAGAGAGGGTTTTAATTATGGTCAGCAGGGCCAGTTAGCCCGTAATTGTAAATGGCCACTCAGAAGGTGATAAAATGTAAAAGTAACAGAAATTTCTGGTATTAATGTGGGTTTGAAAGTAGATCAGTGTTTAAATGACGATATCAAAGTTTTCGTCTAAGAAAGAATAAGAGATAAGGTCAAACAAGGTCAAAAGATTGAAGTCTTTGAAATCCTTTTGAAGCAAAGATCTATAATAATATTTTTTTTTAAGTGAATTGATGAATACAGGTTGATGTAAAATTACAGATAATGACTAAAAATATGAGTTGCAAAATATATAAAAGTAACTAAAGGGATGATTGTGTGTTAATGAAACACTTTTAGAAAAAGTTTAGATTACATTGAGAGACTAGTCTCATAAATGATTTACAATGATAACTTAAAAAAAAATGCATCACAAGCGGAGAGTGCTTTACTCCGCAAAGTTAGTGTGAATCCTAATTGCAGATTGATAAACTCCTAGAAAAAAAAACATTTAAGTAATTAGAACTTGACAACTAAAATTGAGATGAAATGTCATCAAATAAGCAGTATTACTGGATTAACAGTTGCTAAATGTAAAATGTGTAGAAAGACGTGGAGGTTGACCATGAAAGAACTAAGAGCTGATGTTTTGCTTTAAAACGTTAAGCGTGTGATTGGCTGAAACAGTTTGCTTATCTGAATCTGGTGTGTGCTGTGTCTGAAACGGCCAGCGCGACAGAGACACAATCTGAGTGGACATTTGTAATGTAATGTCTAAATTCCCTGATGTAGGCAAAAGACAAATATAAAATATGGTTGTTTGAAAATGCATGTGAATTCTGGCAAAGATGCCTTACGCTGGGCTAGAGTTAAAAGATGGTAGATAAAGTTTGATTTTAGAAGTTTATTAGAGTGCAGTGTACCAGTCCTGAATGCCTTAGAGTCTCTCTCTCATTCAATGTCAGCTAGAAGCTGTTATCTGAGCCTGTGTCTTAAGTGATAATAAGCTATTTATAGTGAAGCACAGTGTTTCAGTTGGAAAACCATAGACATGGAGATGTTAAAAGAAATCATGCCACAGGCAGTTCAGATTTCATACATTTAAAGGGAAATTTGTAAAGGTTTTAAAAGTAAAACTAAATGACTTTCAAGAAGTCTTAAACAATATTATAGAAGTGATGTTTTTGAGTAGTTTAATTCAGGGCCAGTAACTTCTTTGTCTCATTTTAGTCTCCACCATGAAATGGGCTGATGGCTCCGGCTACAGACGTGGATGTACACTGAATGGACGGTTGATCTAAATTCACAGAGTATAAGCTCAGTATTGCGATTTTGCTGATTTGAAGATGTTTAAAAGATTTTAGTGATAAAATACTGCTGTTAGTAACCTGTCTCCCTGTGTTAACATTATTAGGCAGCCCAGAGTGCTCTGGTGACTCTTGAAGTGCCTTCCCTAAGCTCCAGAAAACAACTGAGTCTATTGAAGAAAACTGATTTTGTGATGGGAAAGAGCGGTTACCAGTGTGCACGAAGTGACTACTCAAAGACGGGTAAGAACCTTTGGCCAGAGGTCAACCTAAGGCAGGGGGTCACGCCGACACTGGCCATCTCCTGAAGGGAGGTGTTTTATGTGAGAAAGGTATTAGAGTTGAGCGGTGACTGTGAGGCCAGCAGCATCAGCAGAACATTGAGAGGGGAGATGAGCTGTAAGGAGTTACAGCAGTCTGACCCAGAAAATGTGAGTTCCTCTATATACCACTTGCAAGAAACCGCATTCATTGTATGGCTTGTTTTTCATTATGACAAGTGTTTGCAACCATGCCAGGGGACAACACCCTGATGAAGATTATAGATAAAGAGCTGATGGGAATGGGCCTTCAAGAGTCAGCTGAGACCGTGAGGTGATTGTCATTATTTGTTGTGGAGACAGTAACAAAACTTAATTTATATCAGGAACGTGATGCTGGTTGTATTGTTGGTTGGCAAGGAAAATGCAGAGATAGTGTTGATTTTGAACTAATATGTCAATAAGATAGTTGTAACTCCTGAAGGTCATTAGACATGGTGGTGGCTAAAGATGAAGACAGCTTTTGTAGATTCAAGAAAAAGCCTGGATAACAAAGGTGAATGGTCAAAGGTTATTAAAATTAATTTATTATTACATTTTGTCTAAGTTACAGTCTTAGGGGGCTGCTGAAAAGATTATTTGTGTATAGTGAAAGAGACTCTGAATGGAGGCAGGGACGGTACTCTGTCTGTCTTTCTGTTATCGGCCTGCTAAAGCAAGCTGAAGCAAAATAATGATAATGAACCAAAACAACCCAGCTGACTTTTCTAAAATCAAGTGAGTAATGAACAGAGTTGCTTTGAAACTGGCAAAGAGACTATGTAAAATTAGGTAAAATCGAAAGAAAAATGTGAAGTAAATATTTTTAGAGTTAATATAAAAAGTGAACATTGAAAATTAGCATTTAACATATGTGTGTGTCTAGAATGAGTGCGTGTGATGGTGACTGCACTTCATGTCTTGTATGTGTTAGTTTGTGGTACTATTATTTCCTGATTTTGTGAATATTTTGTCATTAACCTCTGCAATGAGTGTTTTATCATTACAGATGGGTTAAGTGAAACGACAAACTTTAAAGAAGCTGATAATTCTGAGTCAGTCTGATGAAAAGACGATACAGAACATTGGACGAGCTTTAATTGGATTGGTTTTCCAGCTCTGTCTGCTATTGGTAATTATGACTACTTTTGTCATTTCTGATGTTGATCTGAATTACTCTCTGGATTATTATTTATGTAAATTGGAATTGTGAAGTTGAAGATTGTCATCCATTATGGGGTAAAAACTCTTGTCTAAATTCAACAGAGGGTCTAAATTTAAATGAGACACCTATGTGGGATCATAATGGTAAACGTAAAATTAAGACTTGATGGCAGAGAGACGAAGTGACACATTGGCAAAGTCACTATCCAAATTATCCAGAGAGGGATCCCTCATTTTTATGAAAGGCCGGTGGGCGAACAGAGGAGGAGTGGATATAACTTCTAAAAAAAAAAAGTTTTATTTCTTAATCCATTAAATGGATGTATAACATTAAATGTCTGCGTGAACTACAATGTATGTAATAAAAGGTTGAAGGAGAAAGCAGCTATATGGCTGTCTGTTCGACTTAAGGGTTGAGATTCGAATAACATAATATTTTGGTTTGTGAAAAACAGTAAATATAAGCGAGACTGAGACAATACTGATAATATTTTTTGGATTTTCAGACTAACCATTTGATAGAGGAATATTGTGAGAAGTAGTTATAATGAAAACAATAATGTACTGGCTAGATGAGGCATGTATGGAAATAGAGAAAGATGAGAAGAAATATAGTAGAAAAATGTATGTTATGAAATTAAAATTTCTGATAGAATTTATGGAACTATTTATGAACGCCTGTTCAGTCAAATTAAGTTGAAATGGTATGAAAAGTGAGTTTCAGATAAAAAGTAATAAGGCATTGAGTATGATTAACAGGTATTAACATGATAAAACAATAAGAGATGAACAAAAGTTTTATTAAGCAGAATGGGGAACAATTCTATATTTTAGTGGTAAAATAATGATTGAAATTATGATGTGAGTTTGTTTTATTTTATTTCTATTTTTGAAAAAAAAAGTACAAGATGTTACATGCTGTGACTGTAAACTGAAGGATGAATTCAGTAGAAACTTAAAGTACTTAGATGGATTATTATGGGTCTTAATTATTATTTATTATTATTAGGTTTTTATTTTGTCGTTTATTTTCAGTTTGACAACCATTGTGTTTTGAACCTAAAGGGTCTATAATGGGGGTAGTGAAAATAATGGATTAACTATCTTTCTTAGTTTATTATAAAAGGAATTGGAAATTATAGTTTTATGAACATATCCTGGTATTTATGATTATAGACCATGTCTGTATTTAGGATCTGAGTAGTGACTGCGTGTCTAGCCCATGCTAGGAATACAGCAACAGTGCTTGCTTATTTAGCCCGGCTTCCAGAGAATAAATATGTACTTGTTTTGTATCAGTTAGTGGATGATAATACCAAATTCGGCAAGATGAATAACAGCTATGTAAGACATGTAAAGACAGCTATGTCCAAAGGTTCTGGAGATCAATTATATATATGTGCTATGTGGGATATTATATTCATGTTAAGTCCTTGAAGTAAAAATATATTGTCTGTTTTAAAAAAAACAAAAACAAATTGACCCTAATAGAGGAGCATGGGTCAGAAACCAAACATTTTGAAGCAGCCTTTATGGAAAGACCAGATGTGGTGTTTAGGACCCCACATTGGTCTAAAACGGGGGACTGAAGGGAGTGGATTGGAATCCACTGCTGCTTCAATGTATGTGATGAGTGATTATAATCAAGGTATTAATCAATATTTTTCAATCTAAATATCACATGAGTTGAATGACTTCTCTGGAGATTTTACTTTGTTATAGAAGTTACCAGTGTGATTACTGAAATGTTCTTTTCATGTATTCTTTAATGTCTGTATTTGATATTTGAATGTAGTAACATTGCTTGCCTATTTACTATTTACATTGCTTGCCCATTGCTTCCAGGAATTAAATAGGGAATTGTTTTGTGTTTGAGAAAGGTCTTAAATGTGTTAAAACACATAGGGGTCATTAAAGTCTATAGTTTAAGGGACCATTTGTCATTTAAAGCATATACTTTCCATTTAGAATAAAGTGTCCTATCCTGAGAGAAAGAACTTATCTTGATGTTTTGAGACGAGACTCCTGTTTATAGTTAGAGCCTGGCCAAATCCAACCTTGGAAAAGATGTGTGTCGGTGTGTGTGTTAGTCTTCTTGCTTCCAGGTTAAGGAACCACTGGCATTGTTGGAGATTGACTGAGTTGTTGTTCGAGACATGCTGGCACCCAGCAACCCAAATCTGCGACCTGGAAGGTCATGACGTGCCTAACTTCAGGGTCCGAGTGTCAGCGGCATAATCTATGGAGATATGCTTCTGTCTATCTGTATATGTGTGGAAAATTACTATGTTTATCAATTTCTTAGCAAATCAGAATCATTCAGCCTGTAAGCAATGACGTAGCTTAGACCTTGTAAATGGTATAACTGCTGTGATCTTTGTAACTGTAAGTGGGGCGGCCTACGAACTCCTGTGTGAGTCTTGAAGCTGACTTCTGCTGATGAAACTGCAAACTATTTTCAGTAAAACTTTTCTTCAATTTTTTATAATTCTGACTCCGGGTCTTCTTTCAAACATCTGGTCCTTGGGTCCTAAACTGTTAACCCCTAACAGTGTGAATACCAAATATAGTATTTTCAATACAATAATGTAGTGTTTTCTTTGTCATATTTGACAAATACATCCACAAAGTAGCATAACCATATGCCACAGCTTTAAAAATGCATCAGTACCACATGCATGTTTACATACATTTATTAAACATGTGGAAAACAATGTATGTCACATATTTATACTTAATGTTGTCCAATATGCGAGAAACCAATACTATACTGTAAGATATATGGTATCATATATGGATGAACTCAAATATTTTCTTCACATGTTTGGACACATAAATGTTCATATATGTTGCAGGCATATATTGTGTTCTCAGATAAGTCAAATATATGTATAGATATATGTCATGCTATTTAAAATATAAGTACATATATGGCCATATATTACATTTTTGTATGGGAAATGTTACAGATGTTTACTTACTTTTTAATTAGTCTTCCCATTAACAGCATCATTTTGTTCATTCAGACCAAGTCGCAAGTGCTCACGAAAACAAGAGGCGGGATTTATTGCATAAACCAATTATATCCAATCATAGCGCGATGGAGGCGTGGCCTCCTCTCACCTGACTCAAAAATCAATGGGCTCAGGGGAGGCAAGAGAGACACGGATTCCCGCTGTAACTTTACCTGTAATTTTGTAATATGAATTATTTTCTAAACCAAGTTTTTGAGTAGGCACTGGCCTTGCTTCGGATGAAACACCATTTAGCTTGTGGGCATCAATTGTGTCTGTCTGTCTGTCTTAAACCTTTCTAAAGGCCTCTTAACCAGTTTATCATAATAAACATAATTAGTATGATTTCTGTGTTGCTGTGGTGGGGAGGGTAAATTAATATGCGGTTTTTGTTGTATTGTGGGTGTGTACTGCAGGGTGTTATGTGATTGTGGGTGTGCATGTGATCACACTGGGTGTGTTGCGGGATCAGCACTGCTGGTGCAGAGTGTTTTTTCTTTTTTCCACCTGTGAGAAACCATTGGCGTTTTCAGACTTTCATCTTGTAATTTCTTTGTCGTATCTGGCCTTGAGCTGCAGCTTGTATCTCATCTACAGAGGTCATCTCACCCTCTGCTGCTCTGATCTGCAGTTTTGCATAGCTAAGCAACTAAGTAAAGGGTATAAACTCAGTTGAGTAACACCAATAATTAAGGACTTGATGGTATAATTTTACTTGAGGACATTCATTACAAGTCTGTATACTAAACCTGCTTCACATTTTCTTTTCATGCAGTATGCTTGCACAAAAAGCAGGTTATCTGAGCTGGTGCTCTAAGTTAAGATGTTCATGAATGTATATTGATAGCAATATGTTTACTGACCAGTGCAGGTGATTGACACAAGTGTTGTTTGAAATTGGTTCTTTTTCCAGTTTGATAGGGTGATTTGTTTTTGTTTTTTGCACTTTTATGTTAGCCTGGGTTTCCTTATGCTGCCTTGCGCGCAGCGCGATTTTATTCACGCTGCTAGGCAGCCTGGATACCACGGACCAGATTTTCCCCTCAAAAAGGGAACCAATCACAGAACGGGGAGGGAGCAGCAAGACGATGACGACGTCTATGCGACACACCGAAGCAGTTTGTTTATATCTATGGATCCAACATGGCAGCAGACGCGAAGTTACCTTTCGATGCAGCCTTAGATAGTGTTCTAAGTAGTTTAGAACGCAAGTTTATTTCGTCTTCTTCCTCGTCGAATTTCTGTCACTCTACATACGTCATCTGGTATAATTGAAACGACTGGCTATGAGCTACGTACAGGCGCATTTGATAGACATTCGTAGGGCCCAATAAACGGCTCTGGGCATTCGTAAACCACGCCTCAAATATGAGAAAATGAACATGTGGTTCCCAGACCACGTCTCAATGAGCCAGGCTACTTTTATGTAGTATTTTAAAGAAAATTCCAAGCCTAGAATGACATTACAAGGTGTTTAGAATTTTTTGATTAATTTGTTGATTGATTGATTGATTGATTGGTTTTAACTGAAAAAGATAAAAATATGATTTTAACAGTTTCGACAACTTCACAAAAAAAAAATCCTCTTGTAGAAATAAATGGAAAAATAACTAACAGAAGATTTATGATGCTGATGTATTTTTAAAAATGTTTATTTATTTAATGAGTGACGTGGTTACTTATCACTGAAAGAATCGGACATTGCTTGGATGGCATTTCCTGCAAGCACATTTGTTTTCGTTTAGCTTATTGTTCTCTAAAGAAAGAGATGTTAAAAGGAAAATGATGAAATCACATAATATACAAATATATAAACAAATACTTTGTTTGTGAATGGTGTTTATCCCACAATATTCAGATGTTTACAATTTAGTTTCATGTGTTTATCAGCGTCTTTCGCTCTCAATTGTTTGCAGTGAACTGCATAGGACATTGTTCCTAATGAGTCGAAGACGCACCATTTCCCCTTTCTGGGAGCCCAGGGTAGGTCCCCTCCCGACCAGAAGCTGGAAATGAGCGTTAATAGCTAAACGTCTAAGTGTAAACATACCGCCCATTTTAATTTTCACTATCAATATCCATCAGAGGAAGTTGAGGGCACAATCTATGTGGCGCCTTCACGTCTGAGAACTTTTTGTCCATATACCATATTATTTCTATTATGTCTAAAGCAATAAGTCACATATTTAATGAAACATTTTTCCTGTGTTTGTGCTTGGATTTATGTACCTTGTAATAAATCAATGATTTCTCAAATCACTGACCCCTTGTAGTATGAAGTATCATCAGATGGGGACATTTCCATTAAAAAATGTGATTATTTGGTTGAAGCTCTCTCCGGGGTGGAGCCGTACCTGTTGCAGTATTCAGTGGAAAGGAGCTCCCTGTCTCCTCCTAACCTGCTCAAATCAGAGTAATGATGGAGAGGAGGAGGAGGTGGCACTGTTTGCATGCATTCCTCAAGAGGACATGCTGCTCATTAGAGCCTTCATTAAACACAGCTTAGTCTCCATTCTGATAGAGAGACCATCACAGACAATTACACTCAAGCAGGCATTTACTGCCATTAGCTCACCTGACTGAACACACCAGAACACCCAATCTAATTTTGTTCCATTTATATTTTTTGTATACTCTTGCTTAGAAACTAATGCTCAAGACCAAAACAATTGCTGTTTATTCTTATTTATTTATTTAGAAATGTAATCTAGGGGAGAAAAAGGGGCAATTTTAAGTTTTTTTTTTTTAAATATTTTCATTCATAACTCAAAGCCTACTCTAAACTAGCAATATTATACATATATATACATATATATACATATATACACACATATACATATATACATATATACACATATATATATACATATGAGTTCAATCAGAATCTTATGTATTTCTTACTAAAGCAGACAATATTTGAGATTAGCACCAGCTGGTGTCCAGGGTATGTTCACTTGATCTCCAAACAAATCACTTGCAAGTGACATTAAGTACTACATGTACCGTGTACATATGCAAGCAGAAATAAGAACCAAAGTGTTATCGTTACTAGATGCATAATGTTGAAACTAAACAAATAGGTTGAGGACATACTTTTAAAATAATCTAAGACAATATTTGTGAATAAATTTCCAAAAAATGGGAAGAATTTTTTTATTATTGGCACTTTTTTTTCCAATCACTATCTCTATTAAACTGAAAACATATTGGCAACCTTTTAATATTAATACTTCACTGATAAGACATAATTAAACAGTATACTTAGATACGCAACGTAATATTTACCTGTTTCATTGGTTTGATTGATCTATACATTAAACTTAAACATTTTCCAGAGGGAAAAAAAACAACATTTAAAGATCAATTCAAACGTTTTTTTTTTTCTGTATAAAAGTTTTTTTCCTGTCCCATCAACATTAACAGTCATTTCAGGACAGTGAGGATCATCTCAAACATACTCAGTCCGTTTTCTCGAACCATTGACAGTTCTGATCTCCTGCCTTTGATGGTGATACACCAGATTTGCTTCACTGTGTCTTGAGTCGGTGCAAGACGTAAATAACAGGATCCCTGCCACAATGTCGAGAAGTGCTGCGGCCCAGCCGATGAACAGCGCGTCCCCAAACTCTGAACGGGGCAACACGTGAGGTGTGCTCTCATCGAAGAACTTCATGACAACTTCATGAGCGACGTAGGAAACGGGAGCTAGCACCAACATTCCGGCCATGCATAAAAACACAGCAGCCGTGATCTTCAAACCTCGCTTGGTCCGTCGCCCCTCCTCGCTCTTGCAGCAATTGATCTGACTCATGGCAGGGATGGCGAGGAGAAGTCCGAGAAGACATGTGGCATCCGACAGGCATATCAGAACACGGGCCACCATCCACATGTGATCGAGGCCTAGGAGAGTGTCATAGGGGCGGCACTCCGTGCCAATCACCTCGTGGAACACGCACGACTCCCAAAGCCCTTGTTCGTGGCTCTCCAAGGAAAAAAGCTCAGTAGAAAGTGACATCCACTGAGGCATAATGGTGGCCGCCAGGGAACAAAACCAGCCCCCCATCCCGATCAGCATCCCTAGAATTTCCATAGCCACATTGCAAGGGTTTGTCATGGTTACCTCTGACTACCGTGTCCCTCTCGGGGTCCAACGGCCTTCGGAACCTCAAGAACCTCTTCTCGGTGAGAGAAATGAGAGAGGGATGAAGAGTGTGAGAAGAACAAAAGCACCTTGGATCCTGATATTGTACAGTTCTGCTGGCAGGTTCTTCACAGTCCGTCAGTCTTCAGTAAGAGGCACTCATCATCTGAGCACAGGAGGTAGAGGAGGTGTACACATGGGGAGAGAGGGCACTCAAACTTTAGGCCCTGCCCTCTTGGATCCTTTTCAGCGAGAGAGAGAGAGAGAGAGAGAGAGAGAGGAGAGAGAGGAGAGAGAGAGAGAGAGGGAGGGAAGGAGAGATCTCTTTATTCAGACCCCAATCTGGCAGTAGGAGACCAAAGGCCACACGGGATGCCATTAAACTCTAGACAGGATGCCATTAAAATCTGGATTGTTGTCATTTTTAAGGGACAAACTGTTTTGATTTTACTACCCCATTAGATTTTGTTTGTATCTTTTCATTTGATTTCCCTGCTATCGGCAACAGCACTTTGCCGTAGGGGGTTGCCATGAGGAAAAGAGAAAGGTTTATGGAGGGAGGAAAGTTTTCACTGTTTATAGAGTTTTTTAAGAAACGAATGGGTGAGAGATAAGCTCCGCTAAGTGCCTGGCACTCCATTCTTTGACCCACTGCAATTGCACAGCAAATATGCAGTGTATACCTAACAAGGGATCTTTGATCCCTGCCGACTTTAACTTCTGCATGGTTATTTATTTATTTAATTTTTATTGGAAAAATACAAATTTTGGATTTATACAGTGGGGTCTGAAAGAATTAGTTTTTTTAAAATATATTTTTGGTCACACTTTAGACATTCTCTTGACTAGCCTATAATTAACGTTACACCTACATGTCTACTAACTCTCATTAGAGTATAAGACTGTTACGGGTAGAATTAGAGTTAGGTTACAATAAGTTGACATATACTGAAAAGTCAGTAGAATGTCTGTTGGAGGACCATCATAATAAAGAGTTAGCAGATATTAAGCAGAAAGTCTACTAATACACTAATGAGAGTTATTTGACATGTAGGTCCAATACGTCAACAAAATGTCTAAAGGGGACCATCAAAATAAAGTATTACCTTATTTTTTCATGACTAATCATATTCTATGCAGAACAATTGGAGTGAGAATGTATTTACTGTAAGTAATATATGTTCCTCATGATGATTCGTTTAATTTACCCATGATTGGAGAATGAGAGCATCATGTGATTTAGTCTGACCATTTTTACAGACCAGTGTCACTTGACCTATTTGATGTCCAATAGAAATAGTGCAGAATCTTTCCATTTTTATAATTCATTCACATTTATGCATTTGGCAGACACTTTTATCCAAATCCACTTCCATTGCCTGGGAAACGGAATCGAAACCCCTTGGCATTGTTAGAGTCATGCTTCACCAGTTGAGTTACACAAACATGAAACATTTTATTTTTGTGGTGCAAGAAAATATTTTGAGTTTCAATGGCCTTCCTATATCAAATGCAACATCCGTTTGTGTTAAATATTAAGCTATTAAACATATAGCCTTCGTGTTTTTGATTAGATTGATCATCATGGTTACTAACAAAAATATTTTTTTTAAGTGCAATTTAGTTTTAAAGCGTTGTCATTGATACTCATGTGCATCAAAGTATTTTTTTTGCTGTGCATAAAAAGAAAAAAGGACATGAGAATGTGACCTGAGGTGTGAGGCTGTCTCATTTGATCTGGCTTCTTCAGCATGTGGAATAGAGTTGAGATAGAAGTGTTCATTGCACTTACAGAATGCCACGTATGGCAGTGGCTGAAGAACAAATCTGTGACGTGAAACGGTGGCTCTCCACAAACACATAATTGGCTCTCAACAAACACATAATTAACACACACACATTTCAGACCTTGTCTGAAAAAGATTTTGATTACAGTTAGTTGTGCAAAAAATACTTTCATTAAGAAGTTCAGCATGAAAAATTAAAACTTTTGCTCAAATGCCAAAAAATCATTTACTCACATTAATGTCATTCCAAACCAATATGATTTTTGGAATCGAACATGGTCACTATTCACTTATGGAAAAGAGTAGCATTCTTCTAAACTTCATTTGTGGAATGATTCAAGGGACATTAATTATGACAAAATTGCTGTTTTTATATGATCTATTCATTTAAATCCCTGTAGAAGTTGATAAGGGATGTTGAGGTTATTATGGGCCTATATAATTATTATAATAAAGAAATTGAGCTCTAAAGCCACTTCTGGAAATAAATGTATTTCATTGGCCTCGTGTCTTTTCTCTCTCTCTCTCTTCCTGATATTTTGTATATTGTTCCACATAATATGAATTTATATTTTTAATGACATTAAATTAGTTTGAACTACAGTATACAAGTGCACCAGTTTGTTACTTACCTTTTTAAAGTATTCAAATGGAAATAATGCGATGAGGAATGGAAACAGATGAGGAGGAGTGGAAA
Organism: Scardinius erythrophthalmus; assembly: GCF_964197995.2. Lineage (NCBI taxonomy): Eukaryota > Metazoa > Chordata > Actinopteri > Cypriniformes > Leuciscidae > Scardinius > Scardinius erythrophthalmus. The sequence goes on along the minus strand of NC_138232.1, from coordinate 17,486,246 downwards.
AACAAAATTTAGATTTATTTTATCCTACAGGAAATAGTGTGATAAGGAGTGAGCAAGGCGTTTCTAATAAATACACAGAGGTTTGATCTATTGTCACAAAACTGCTCCAAGACTCGAAGGTGAGATCCAATTGCAGCTTTATTAAGGGCAATCCAGACACATAATCCAATAAACAGGCAATGGGTCAAAACACAGGTAGACAGTCCAAACAAAACAAAACAAAACAAAACAAAAAACAAAACAAAACAGGCAGGGGTCAGAGGCAAAAAATCCAAGAAACAAGAAAATCAGGAAAACGCTCAGAGTTGCAGTGTGACACTAAACAAAACTTTGCCATGAGTGAAGGGGTGAACCAGGCTTATATGGGGTGAACTAAACAAGATAATGAGATACAGGTGAATGTGATAATGAGTGCTGATGAGTCCAGGCAGAGAATGATGGGAGATGTAGTCTGTGAGTGAACGTGAGAGTCCTCTGGTGGCTCTCAAGGGCACTCCAGCTGGTGACCGTTACATCTATGATGCCAGCAAGTGTATAGTTGTAATTTTCCTTCTGTAAGTATTCTTCTAGATGTTATCCATGTTTTATGTCTCAATGACATGCAAGCAAACAACCAAATAAAGGTTTTCAAGAATTTTCTGTTTTTTTGACAGGAAGGACTTCCTTCCTGTCACATGAGGCTGTCAACTTTCTACCCCTACTTCCAGGAAGCATGGTGAAGGCAAACCCTCCCAAAGAAAGGTCATTTTCATGTTACTAATAAGTATTTTTTGTTGGCATATATATATATCTACATAATCATGAAGGTTCTCTAGAATCATCCAAACAAAACAAATCTTACAAGAGTTTTTTGTATACTTAGTCAAAAGTCCAAATGGCAACTATAGTTGCCGGTGGGCAAATGCCTTGTAAGTACATATCTCAGAGACGCCAGGCAACAAAATGTAATTTTATAACAAAATCTTTTCTTTTTTTTAACAAATGTAATTTTATTCAGGTTATTAATGTTTTTACTCCACATTTAGACATTTTTACTTCTCGAAATGTATATGAATAAATTGTTGTTGTTTTTTTAATTAGGTTTTAATAAATAAATAAAAAAGTTGTTTATGTAAAATTCACCTTATAAAAGACCCACATTTCTAAATTTCATTCATGGGGATAACATGGATAATTTGACATGGTTTAGTGTAAGATTTTTTGCCCATATTTTGGAAAATGCAGTTTTAAAAGTCAAAAAGAAATATATCTATATCACTTTAACCATTAGATGGCTGCAGAGCTCTAAAAGTACTAAAAGTTTAAAACTAAAAGACATCTTTTCACAAGTCTTTCTTGTTAGATTCATATCTACATATTATGAAATCACAATTATAACAATAAAAGTTACTTTTTGTCAAAGTTTAGCAGTTTTTGTACTGAAAAAATAAATAAATCAGTTTTTCAATAATGTTACATTATGATTAGAATCAATCCTGATCAGGATGTTACAAAGAGAAAAGCTGGAGTCTTTAGAGTTTATCATTTATTTAAAACATCTGTTTTTAATATAATTCTACAAATTTAAAGTGTGCCACTTAATTTCTGTCTATGTGTGTTCTGTGTTGTTTCTGATTTTGAGGATGAATTTTATCCGTTGACAAAATTCATTTGATTCTAATCATAATATAACATTGTTGAAAAACAGATTTTTTTTCAAGACAAAAAATGCCTAAACTTTGACAAAAAGTAACTTTTATTGTTATAATTGTGATTTCATAATATGTAGATATGAATACAACTGGAAAAACTAGTGAAAAGATGTCTTTCAGTTAGTCAAATAGCAAATAGTGGAGCTCTACAGCCATCTACTGGTTAAAGTGATAATTTATTACTTTTAAAACTGCATTTTCCAAAAGATGGGCAAAAATCTTACACTAAAAAACCATGTCAAATTATCCATGTTATCCACATGAATGAAAGAAATGTGGATCAAAAAGACCACGAACAGCGCACAAGGGTTAAGACAAATGGATTTGATGTTTGTTGTGTTTTCATATTCAAGAGATTATAAGTTATATGCAGCTTTTTTGGGTTCACATCAAATATTCTTCGACTTTTATACATAATAAATTTGTTTATGAATAAAGATTGATCTGTTGAAAGCAGTTATTTTGAGATAGATGCCAAATGTTCTCCTCCTAATCATATTTGACATTAAGGGGGTGCATGCAACATATTTGCCCTTCGGCAACTATAGTTGCCAATATTATCTGCCTGCAGAGCCGGAGGCTGCATTTTCAGGACCCCACTTCTAGGACCCTAGTTTTTTGTGACAGCGCCACCTACCGACTCGGAGAACCGCAGTCTCAGGAACGCATTTCCAGGACCCTAGTTGTGCCAGGCAGTATTTCCACCCACCCAGTTTTAACTACATTAGAGTTTTACAGTTTTATTACACCCAAATACTACTTTATTTATTGCAATTAAACCTGGTTCCTAGGAATGTTGAGAAATTATTGGGTCTAGCATAATATAATAACTCAAGTAAAATAAACAAGGAATCATGTTATAGTCTTTTCAGTCACTAGATTGACCACATTTTCAAGTATAGAGGGAAGACAAGGATGACTCTGGGGGTAGATTGTGTATATTTTACAAAATAATATATCACACCTCAACTTGAACACACTAAATATTGTACAAAATAATATATAACAACTGAACTTGCACACAAAATATTGTACAAAATAATATATAACAACTGAACTTGCACACAAATATTGTACAAAATAATATATAACAACTGAACTTGCACACAAAATATTTTACAAAATAATATATAATAACTGAACTTGCACACACAAAATATTTTACAAAATAATATATAATAACTGAACTTGAACACACACAAAAACAAATTTGTTCATGATGTGGACCACAAACAGAACTTCATGGACAACATCACTGACTCCTAAGAGAGAGAGAGAGAGAAAGAGAAGTGAATTAAATAAGGAACATTTAGTTGAACATGTTCTACTCTTTAATTTTTTTTTCTTAGTTACCAAACAGTGCACACATATCAATTAATGTTCATAATACTATTATTGCATACTGTTCAAAGATTTGAAAAAAAAAAAAAAGGTTTTGATGTTGTGGGAACAAAGGTTCTAGAAACACTCATGTCAATAAAGCCCATCTCAATTGAGAAATCTGAATAGAAATAACATTGACACGACTTTTTTTCTGACCATATATATATATATATATATATATATATATATATATATATATATATATATATATATTATATTATATTATATTATATTATATTATATTATATTATATTATATATACATATATACATATATACATATATACATATATATACACACACACACACACATTTACATATGTATATAATATTTAAAGCACACATTATAAAACCATGTCAAAATGAAGAGACGCATGTAGACGCATATTACACATAACATGTATTGTGGGTAACGTTAAACAGGCTGACTGTGAGCACGTGACAGTGAAAACATTAAGATTATTTTAACTGAATTAAAATGGAAGAACAATGAGTAATTAACAAGCTTTCAGAACGAACATGCTACAGTTTTATTGTGCTGTCAATAAGTCAACACAGGCTTATCACGCAACAGTTCCGTTAAATGAACGTGCTAACAATTCATTTTCAAGCATTAGAGGCTAAATACTATGGCTATGCATTCAAGACTATTTATTTAGCAAATCACCATCACGTTTGCTACGTTAACTTTCCAATTAAATGCATCGCAATTGTAAAAAATTATTCGCATTTGATACTCACACTCTGATTGTCATCCATCTTCGCTGGTCCTCTAATTCGGTAGGTGGCGCTGTCACTAAAAACCTAGGGTCCTAGAAATGCGGTCCTAAAAGTGGGGTCCTGAAAATGCAGCCTCCGGCTCTGCAGGCAGACCCTACTCATAGTTGCCGCACATTCAACACGACTACATGCATGAAACCATTAAAAAAATTTTGGGCACAAATGGGTTAAAGGCTAGATGTTAGATGATTGAAAAGATATTACAATCTGGGGACTACAATACTCAAATTTAATTATTTATATTAAGAAATATGCAGAGGTTTAAAATGTGTATAAGGTAAGCCAGTACATTATCTCATGATTGAATATATGCCTCAGAAAGAGAGAAAAAATTAAATGGGGAAGGTTATATGTTCATGCGACAAACAATAACCAACAAAACAGAACAAATAAAATACTTTGTTTATAATTTATTATAGATACTCACTGGAGTAAAAAATGTGTTAAATGTAGGCTACTAAAACAACACATCTACAACTGTTGCTTCATGTAGGAAAAAAGAGCTATAGGCTGTCATCACTAGATGGCGCTCTTATACTAATGGAAACCAAATCAAGTGACTATGAAGCGTTTGAGTTTCTGTGATAAGGTGTAAACGGTATTTCTGGAAAATGTTCAAAATTCTATTACAACAGTTTACCACGCAATCACGAAAGGAAATACGTATGAAATTATGAATAGGCCACTTTTTTAACTTTTTTTTTATAGACAAATTACGCGTCTAGTGCTCTAACTTTATCTTAAATCTTTATTTAATAAAATGTAAATAAAATTGACCCAATGAGATAAACGTTGAAGAGGAACGTTGAAAAAAAGTATCTAGGTCTATTTATTAAAAATTCTTAAAAAAAAAACAAATCACAAAAATCACACCCATCACATGGTCAGTATAAAAAAAACGCATCCACTTCCATCAACAACAATCCCAAAATCATACGAGCGCCACTATTGGCTTACTTTCATATACGTATGCATTCGGAGGCGGTGCTTATGCAAATACGCCTGCCCGAATATGGATAGTGAGGAATGAAAGATGGTAGATAGAGTCAAACATGGAGGACCGACACACAGAGTCATGAGAGCGCTGCAAAACTTTTTGGAAAAGGTGGATGCAGGACTGCCTGTGTCGATTTGACCCGCGGTTGTTTCTTCGTCGTGAAGTTTTCTGTTTCCGAGAGTTGATGGGAGTTAAACTTTTGTAATGCAGTAAAAAGTTGTGATATATTTGTTGTTGGAGTAAAGGAAGGGGGTCCCAGCAGCGCTATGCCGTGGGTGAGCAGCTGTAAGCGGAGAGAGAGCTCGGAGCTGCCGCTGCCCCCGGGCTGGGAGGAAGCCAGGGATTTTGATGGCAGAGTCTTTTACATTGACCACAACACTCGACAAACTTCATGGATCGACCCCAGAGACAGGTAAAAGTGACCGTGAGAGGTGCTGCATGCTTTATTGGCTGAAGTTTGATGATTGTTTGGTTGTAGAGGGCGGGGGCTCAGATTGAAGTGATGATTAAGAAGCGAGGGAAGTTGCACAGTTAGGAATGGAAGTGTTTTCATTCCACAGGCCAGAGCTGACACAGTGTAATATGGCTGGTTGTTTCTTTGTGCTTGTCATGCCAATTTACTGGCACATTATGTCCAAATAATACACGCTTCTGAGTTGTCTTTCAATGTCTGTTCACCTGAAAAAGTCCAGTAAAATGGCTATTTAATCTTGTATATAGTGGTGTTTGTATGAACTTCCTTGTCTTATTATTATTTGGTTGGATTTGTATGAAACAGCATCAGGAAAGAGGCAACCTTTTTGATGATGTTGTCCCTACATCTAATGTCTGATGGTATTAAACAAGTCCCAAGTGTAATACTTGACAGTGCATTTGGTGCTTAAATTTACAGTAGAACTCCAAGATTATTGCTAAATTAGGATTAAAGAAGATATGTGTAGAGCTATAAATGATTTATATGAGTTATAATATTTCTATTGTGTGTGTATATTGTGATTATTAAAATATAGGAAATATATAATATAATGTAAAAAGCATATAGCATATTAACTGTATATATGTTTATAAAATGATTAACACTAATTATAACCAGCTGATGACATTTTAGCATCCTAAAATGTTCCCTTGTCACAAAATAATCAGTCAGTGAATACCATTTCAAAGACTATTTACGATAAATTTAATTCAGAATAGAATTTAATAAAAGTGTGATATAGGCCTAGGTTTGATTATACTTAGATCCCCCATTATCAGTGTCAACAATTTAGCTATTCCTAATTGTCAGTCAATATAAAAGATAGGCTACACATTGGCATTTGCCCCTTGTCACCCGCATCATTTCCCTCATTTGTCATCTTGGCTACATCTAGATGTAACGGCATGTAACATGGATCTATAGGCTCAGGAAAGAATGCTCTCTCTTTTACTTTTGTCTTTGAAAAATCGTTATAGAATGTGTGGTGGTCTCTTTGCAGTAAGTTTGAACATTTCTGAATTTAGAATATCAACAGAAAACAGTTTGCACCATTGCTTCAGTTTTCCTAAGAAATAGTAGAAAGGCAAATCACATGCTGTATTTTATTGCTATTTTAATTCATCTGTTAAAAGCATATATTTTTCCTCCGTTATTTTTTTTTAAATGGTCACATAATGTAAACAGTGTGCAAATGAAAGAGAGAATTGAACTGTAGTTCCAAGAGTTCCATGTGCAAATATGTATGGAATGCTAGTTGGGCCGCTGGGAAAGCAGTGTGGATGTGCTTTGTGAGGTCTGTATTTTCACCAGCAGAGAAACCAGCCTTTCAGCCCAACTCATTTAAACACAAGTTCACTTGAAGCCTTGTGTAAATTAAATAGAGAGGATTTTGCCTTGAGGGTAGTTAACATGGTTTCATCTTAATTTGTAGGGTCACTCGTGTCAAAACAATGAGCAAGCAGACCACCACCTCAAAGGCAGTTCTGTCATTGTTTGACTTTAATTGGATGGTCACATTGGGCTGAGAACAGATCATTTGGATTACATTTTCACCACTAATGTTTACGTAATGTAATAATAATAACAATAAATACGTTTTGCTGTATTTTAAGTACAATGTTCAAAAAGCAAACATCATTATAGCCTCACAAATGAGTGAATCTACTTTTGATGTTGTCATTAACATCACACCGCTGTCATAGGCATGGACTCTGCAACATCCCACACAAATTGAAAGTCTTTCACTTTTGCATTCATTGCTCTTGTGTTATGTGGTGTATATTTCATTTTCACTCTAAAGCATCTTTAACGCCTTCTTCCACTTTTCCTCTCCTTTTCAAGAGAAGGAATGGAGTAGCTTGAAATTAATCAAGATAAGAAAAACCTGATCTGCTTGAAGGCTCCCCTCGACAAAGTCAGGTGACATGCTTTTGTAATGTGAAGCTGATTAGAGTCTGAGAAATCTCATATTTTCATGTCAGGAGAGCGGTAAGGAGTTATCCAGCAGATGTTGAGGTGGACATGTGAGGACAGCACATTGAACTGGGGCGCTCATGTGGGCGACATGAGTTAAAGCTGGTCTCATGACATTCTCTCCCTTTTCCTCTCTCCCTTCTTCTCAGTGTTTTCTGTCATTGAGTCAGTATCAATGCAAAATAGCTGAAAATAATACAAGAAGAACATCCACAATGGAACTTGTGAATCAAGCATCAGAGTTACTAATGCACTGGATAGCCTCTGATAATTCTGCTTTTATTTGTCCTGTCTGTACCTAAACTAAATGTGTAGGTTTACAACTGTATTTTACATTACATTACAATCTGATTACAGTCTTGTCCATTGTGGACTTTATTGATTGCATATCTATTAAGACTGACTGATGTTCTCTCAGAACAGGTTAGTCTAGTCTGGGGGTCAATCATCTTATTTCACCAAAAAGTGCAAGTGCTGGTCATATTTAGTATTGCCCCATGCACACTTGGCAGTAAAGCATTGATTTTGAGTTGACATGCAAATGCATGAGATTTGTGGAAAGTTAATTGACATCTAGTTCATTATATTTTTAATTTCTCTCATCATTTAGGCCAAACCTGAATGAATTTCTTCTGCTGAACACAAAAGAAGATATTTTGAAGAATATGGGTAATCAAACAGTTGATGGGCCTTACTGACTTCCATAGAATGGAAAATATATATATTATGGAAGTCAATGGACCAATCAACTGTTTGATTACCCATATTATATTCAGTTACCCTTTTGTGGTCATACAAGAGATTCATACAGGTTTGGAACAATTTTAGGGTGAGTAAATTATGAAAAAATAATAATATATTTTTTGGTTTCCCTTTAATGAAATATAGTCATTTCTGGGAACCTCTAAGGACAAACAAGACCATAGAGCATTAGAGTAGAATAGAATTCACTTTGAAAACTAAAAGCCTGATCCATAATCTTTGAAATTCCAGCTTTCCTGTCCTTGATTTTATTTTGAACTTGCATTTATGGACATTTACTGTAGTTCTTTACCATTATTTTCAGAGATGATCTGAGGTACTGCTTCAGAGCACTAATCACTAGTTCACCCTACCTCAAAAATAAAATAATTGTAGTTAATATATAATAATTGTTAATTATTATTATTTGAAAAAAATATATTCAGAGGAAATGAAGTTGATCATGGGCATGATGTTTTACACCACCACCTTGTTTGAGCATCAACTGTGCACCAGTGAACATGAGTTTTCGGGTTTTCAGGCCCAGTGACGGCTTGTAGTGAAAATTGGAATCAGCGTGTGAATTTACTGCACAGTCACCTGGGAAACCACTGGAGCTCCTCTGTGAAACAGGGCCATCTTCCAGCACCTGCCCCTCACTCCCTAACTGCATGCTACCAGTTCTTTTGGACAAATTGAAAACTTTCATTGATATCCTAAAAGCATACCCAATACCCAAACCCGTTTTTGCCTCTGTGTTGTGGTGTTTGCTTGTAAGCGTCCTTTAGGATGTATCTGTAAAGTTTTAATCATTGTTAGCTGGGTATGACTTCCATCGAAAAAAGGTGAAAAATGATTCTGTGGTATTGCATTTCTGTCATGGCTTGAAATTGTCACATGACTGCAATTTGAGCAGCAAACCTCGCAGTGCTGGCTGTGTACATTTTAGAATTCATCTCTGAAATTTAGTGAGAATGTTAATATCTTTAATCTCAATAACATAAAAGAGGTCTTTTTATACAATATTTTCAGTATTGTCTTCAGTGCTTTAGTTTACAAGAGGGGCTTTGCGGAAGGAAGGGCGCTTCACCTCGGCAAGACAATAGTCGGGTAAACAGCGTATATCGCCTGCGTCCGTTTGCCGTAAAGACTGTCCGCTGCATGGTTTCCTAAGGTGACTCCCTAAGAGTCCGCTCTCTTTCGTCCACTTGCTCCAGCGTAGTTTCTGTGGGGAGGCTCTTGTGACTGTGGAATGAGTGCAATGTCAGGCATGCTTACACTAATGCCTGAGGGACTCTGCCCGTGATCGGCCCTAGACAAAGCTGCCCAATGGAGGCAGCAGTTCCCACGTGTCTTCCCTCCCTCCATGCCCAGGCCCCAGCGGCTCTCCCTTTATTCTTTACAGGCTCTGTTATGCAATGGCCACAGCCAGGCCTGCCGCTTGGCAAAGGGAAGCTTTTATACGTGGTCACAAAGCACACCAAATTCAATTATTCTGGAAAGTGGAAGCCGTGTTGCCAGCGCCAAAAGGTTATTCACATGAGCGCAAGCCCCTCAGTGCTATTTTGCTTCCCTTGGTGTTTTCATTATGTCGGTTAAGGGAGGGCAAGTATTTTTTTGTAAAAAGGGGGTTGGTGAACATGGCTTTTGTTTCATGCGGAGTGTGTTTGTTTGGAAGGTTTGACAACAGTTTGTGTAGATACTATGTACTCCAATTATTGTCATGGGCTCTATATGATGAGAGATTACAAACACACCCTTGTAAAGGCATAGGGTTCAAGCTTCTTTTTTTTGGACCACAATCTATTTCTTAGGTTCCAAAAATCTTTGTGACTAAACCAGACCACCCCAATTAAGCAATACATTTAGGAACTCACATTACGTTCTTAAAAACACAGTAAATTTGGCTATTTAGTGGATTTCATTATTTTTTGTTTATAATGTTTAATCATGTATTTTTCAGTGAATTGTGCCAATGACAGACATGTTTTTAAGATGCTGACTTTGGTTTAAAAAAAAAGAAGCAAGATTCCATTGCACCCTGTCTTGATGTTTTGAACTTTATTAGAGGTCGACCGAGACTGGATTTTACTGATAACGATAACTAGGTTGGACCACACTGGCCAATAACCAATTAATCAACCGATAGTTTTTAAATTGGATACTGAATGAAAACAAACATTACTCTCCAAATAAAATAGTGCTGAACATCGTTACAACAACAAAAAACAGCACTAAACCATATAAATATTAATCTCTATTTGAAGCATATATTAATTAAAGCCACACAAAGACAAACGATTTACTGAAAAATGCTCAAAGTCATTATGCACTTAAACAACGATTTGGGAGAAATATGTAATTATGTCACTTAAAGTGCCCCTATTATGCTATTTTAAAGGTTCCTAATTTTGTTTTGGAGGTCTCTTACTACAGAATTACATGCAAAGGTCAAAAAACACTTTGATTTTCTCAGAATATACATTGCACATCACCACATTTCTCAATGATTCTCAAACGACTCAATGGATAAATCAGTCTCTCTAAATCCCTGTTATCCGTGAGCCCTCTCTGCTCTGATTGGCCAGACGGCCTAGTCTGTTTTTCGATTGGTGTACTGCTTACAGCGTGCGCCGGAAGCTAAACCCCCATTCCCATAACTGAATTTAAGCTCCGTCTGGAGGCTTCCTAAAGCTCAGCGATTGTACACACTGTAAAGACAGTTACGATGACGTTGATTTTACCATATCAATCCGAGCGCGAGTCCGATGGTGGAACATTAATGGAAGAACTAGTTATTTAAGCTGGATACATAAGCACTAATGTGAATGACTGATGTATCATAGTTTGCAAAACAAATCTTGCTCCATCCTTTATCTTTACTCAAAGTAGTAAGAATGACAGACAATCTACATTAATAGACACAGTTTTAAGTAATAGTGGCCCACAGCTGATTTGCCAAACTATTTCAGTAAGACCGTAATAACGTGAGTTAGTGGGTTAGCCAGAAACTTACACAATATAAAACACAAAACTACGTAATTTCAATTACTTGGTAGAAAATATATACATCAATAATGATTCATTTTTATAGGTTGTGATTCTGAGGTGCAAGCTGGTCCAAATAAACTGAGTAGGCCTACTGACCCAACTTTAGAGCAGGTGTTTTGCGAATCCCGGTTTGAACTCCGAGATTGGAGAAGCAGTCGTCAGAAAAATGATGTGTTTGTAGGCGTCAAGTTGTTCATGGGCGGACAACGTACAACATAGGTGGGCATTATGCAAATGTCATATCTAGTGATTGTGCAGTGGTATTCGAATTACAGACGACTCATTTAAGCGGTTCTGAGTTTCTTCTTTCTTTTGGGAGACAATAACTTTATTTATTGTGCACTTTAACAACTGAATTAACAACTTTGCAAAACGTTTACATTCACAAAAAGCTAGGCTATATTACACACTGCATGAAAGGGGATATTTGAAAAACCATAATGGAGCACTTTAATAGAAAACTATGTGAGTGGCGCACAGGATTTTGAACAGCCTCGTAGCTGCGAGTCGTAGCTGGGTGCCGTCGGTGTGTGTGTACACAACAAAATGTGTTCGAATTTTAAAGAACTAAAATCGAATGTGTTTCTGATTTGTTTATATGTGTCTGTCAGCTCCATGAACATATCAGTTTGCTTTCTCACGTCACTAGCTTTAAATATGCAACTTCGCTGCCTAACGACTGCATAAAAGTGACCAGGTGGATATAAGCTAAATGCAAAATACATTGTAACAATCGTGACATTAAACATTTGGGTTGGACTTGTGTGTATTTTTGTCACATTGTTTTAACCATTTGAGGTACTAATGTTAGCATCCTCAGCCTCGACGGCAAAAAAACTCTGCTGTTTTTACTCTACTAATGCAGCATCTAGTCAACAAATTAATTAATTTATAATGATGTGAAAACATGTACTTTATGGTAGTGTACTTTATACATACAGTTTTGCTGTCTATGTTTTAAATCCGCATCTGAAGTGTCCCGCTCTGTGCAGCTTACAGTCTCACAAGTCAAAACAAACTCCATAAGGCGTCAGTAATTTTGGTACTGTATTGACGATGGACCTTTTTTTTTTTTGCTTTTCGGACGCATCCCGGAAAAACTATCGGTATGGATTTTTCCTGGTAACTGATTGTATCATCGGTTATTGGTGCCAATTAATCGCCGATTTTAATCTGTGTAGTCTTAATGCAGACTAGTGCCTAATAAGTGCAAGTGGACTGTATCAGTCGTTTTTGAGCTCTGTCAGTGATTTAACAGAAATGTTGCTTTCATTTCATATAATATTTTAGGTGCAAGAGAAATTTTACATTCACTATTATTCAAAAGTTTGGGGTCACAGGATTTTTTTTAACATTTTCAAGTTTGGATGTTGATATTTTCTCCTGTACAGTCATCTGCATGTTTTTATTTATCATTATTATTATAATTTTTTACATTTATTAACAGTTTATCATTATTAATTAACTTTAGTAAATGTGGACACCATATTTAATTTGATGTTGACTTGTTTCCAGTAAACCAAAAACACCAAACACTGTTGGTTAAAAGTTAGTAAAAGTAAAATGATTTTTCCATTGCATTTACTGATTCAAGGGGCTGAGCTTGTGAGTGAGAGTATCATCTGATTCCTGTTATCAGACTGCTCACTCATGTGTCAGTGGTGTAGCTTTTGGTCAAGGCCGCACGTCCTGTTGTTTATGGCATATTTTTTGGACAGTTTGTTCTGTCACTAGTATCAGATCCATTTCAGAAAAGTATAACACAATACAAGTACATCTTAGACTTAATTTCAACCCTGAAGAGTTGTGAATTTTATTTTCAGAACAGTCCAGAAAATTAACAGAGATGTGTGAAAGCATGAAATCAGTGTGATATCAGTGATATCGACCATGCCATATTTCAGCGGGTAAGCATGTCTTACAGAGGAAGGACTGTCCTATTAAAAGCTTAAAATCAGAAACTGTTAGACCCAGACCTCAGCGTCTTTCTGATTTTTAAGCATGCCAGGTGCACTCGGTCACACACAAAGGTTATGCCGATCATGTCTGGAATGCTAGCTTTGCAGGATGTACCAAACTCGTCAGGGCCGTTTACCGAGGAATTTTAATACATGGCTGTCTGAAGATCATCAAGTGCCAAAAAAAATCAGATTCACCACACTTTAATATGACAGACACATTCACCCTTAAGGACCTTTTGAGAAATTATTCAACAAGCTTTAATTTACTTTATTACTTTTAATTTGTTGTCTGTGATGTTGGAGAAATATCAGATGTTTCTGATTTTTTTTTTATCAGTTACTGTATTTATCATTTTATTTTGTTTTATTATGTGTTATTTTGGCCGATCTTTGTACCAGACTTGAACACAAACTGCATTGTAATAATTTCCCATTATGTCATTTGTGTGTAAATATTACAAAGTCTGTAAACATGGCATTAACACAGGCCAGAGACGGGACACGCTGAACAAAGAGGAGAAGAGAGCACAGACGTGCAAGCAGAGAAAATACTGTACCAGGCACAGCAAGCTCACTGTTCGCGATGTTCAAAATATTGGAAGTATTGGAAATATGAATATTGAATTGAGGGTGAAGGCTTAGAGGAATGTGTCTCTGAAGGGAACTGACTGTCAGAAAAGTTTTGACAAAAGTTACCTCCATATAATGCCCATTAATTTAGTGTTTATAAGCACAGCACTGCTTTGTTTACAACGTTAACTAAGGATAAGCTATGTCACTGCTGTTCCATAAGTGCCACCTACTGGCAGAGAATGAATTTACATTTTCATTCAGCCCGTTTTCTGTTTTTGTTACGTGCAGCCTGCAGGTATGTTTTATGTAGCATAATTCCACAAAGCTAAAGTCAAACCATTCTGTTTTTGCTTTAAATCTTCAAATTATGCAATCCACTTTGTGATTAAAATGCTTGGTTGCCTCTAATTTCAAATGGTTTAGCTTTGTAATAGAGCAAATAAACAACAAATACATTTGCGTAAAGAAAAAAAAAATCACTAACCGATATCAGAATCGTCCCATTTGATTGTAAAAAAAAAATCTATCAATTGGAATCTGCGATGAAAAATCATGACCGGTGCATTCCTACCTCTAATCTAGTTAATAAGCTTATCTAGTCTAGTTGGGTGAGCCTAACAAAACTTGTCAAGAACTCATCCAGCAGACAAAGCCATCTTAAATTTTATGGACCGAGGGGAACAAAAATAAATATTGTATAATAAAAGTGAAGCCTATTTTAAGATTATTCTTTTTTTTCTACATTTCAGGAAAATTTAGCCTAGAACATTTCCAATTTGGTTGTTATTAACAAAATTTGAAGGGGGGATGGGGGAAATTAATTTGAACTTATTTATGCACAATATATATAATTTTATTTCTTTTATTTTGTTGTTGAATATGACTTCCTCTCAAACTTGAAATTTTCCTCAGCTATTCCTCTTTGTCTATCATTGTCTCGCTGTGAAAGTGATAGCAAGGATGGCTGTATCTAAATGTGTCTAAAAGAATGGAAGTTCTTCAGCAGATCTACTTATAGTCGACCTATTTCTATAAGATGCTGTATATAATGATAGGAGGAGACGTCTGTCCTGTGCTGTCTTATGCACTCAGCTGCCTAGACAGAAATGAACAACATAATTGAAATTCCTCCCAAAGTTTTGATACAGTCTTTTAAACTGAGAATGCAATTTTTAGATTGACACTTGTGGATCCCAGCATATACATAGCACAAACGCTCATGCTGTTACGGTATCAGGATTAGCTTGGCCATAATTATCTTCTTTTATGGACTGCCGATGTCTGTTGTTATATTAATACATTTAATTTTTTTGTTTTAGTAGATTTCCTAATGTTGTTATTTTATTGTTCTATCTAATTCAGACGGTTTTTGCCTTGTTTTTTGGTGAGTATCCTGGGGATGGTGTATAGTATATCCTTTGGAAGCAAGTAGAATACCTGCTGAGATTGCATGAGACATAATTTAGCAGTGTCTAAGCAATTCCATTTCTCTTAAAAAACTTTGGTTTGTAGAGTGGTGTCATGTTTTTTAACAATAGAATATTATGGTGGTAAGCAAGCCATTAAACAATTAAACGTTAAACCGCAAAGGAGAGGCCGCGCTGTGCCATGGCGACAAGTTGTCTAAATGAAGGCTGCGAATTAATTAAGCCAATAAAAGGTCCTCATAAAGTTATACAGAGCTGATCAGCCCACATGAAAGGTGACATCTGTAACAGCAGCTTGCAAATGAAAATGCTTCTTAAAACATATGGTTGCCAAAACAAAAGTTCTGCCACTGGATTTTGCAGAACCAAGAAAGAAGTCCTTGGAGCTCCAGAGGCATTAAAACTCTGCCACCAGGCTACTATAATTAAGTTTATTTGGGTATATTATTTTTAGAGAAACACATTCTTGACGAGGAATGCAGAGCCTGTTGTTTGGGAGCATCTTAATTTGCAGGCGGAATGCTGGACTGGCTCTTTGTTGTCGTGAACGGCTCAAGCTGAAGAAGCGACAGGGTGGATGTCCAGACGAGGCCTGGACCAACGGCCCAGACTCCAGTTACACATGCCTTTCCCACCAGGGAGAAGTGTGTCGTTGTTCCGGATGGAAATATCTACTGGGAAACATCGGGGAGATGGCAAAGCGTAGAATAGATGATTATAGAATTCGCAAATGTCGGACTTGTGCGTCTTGTGCTAAATTGATTTGATTTGTAATTTTGGCCTGCACACCCAGAGTGCATCTTTGACATTCCTTGTAGGAGGATTCCTGAGTGAAACTACTCCCTGAAGAGAAGACAATCCCAAAAAGTATACCCCATCAAGTTATTTTAATTTAAAAAGCGTTCAGAGGACATGTTTACTACTTAAGCCAAATGATTTCCTCTTGTAGACTGATGAAGTAACTAGCTGGACTTTTAAACTAAGATTTTAAAAGGTGAAATTGTTATAGTAGGCCTACTCCAATTTGTGCTACATAAATGGCCTTGACATTTATTCTCTGTTTGGTTAAAAAGCTGGGACACATTGCTTTGCTCAAAGTGTATTTGAGAAATTCCCAAGTCTTAAAATAACCCGTGGCCCCGTAACTCTTTTTCTTTCTGCCGATGACGGGTTTTGGGATTCAGCCCGCTAAACACTCCGAGACCTCTCCTTCTGGCAGAGCTGCTTTCCTCTCTGGAAGAAAAGGCGTGGTATGGGAAGATTAGCTCTCTCAGAGCACAGAGGGTCTCTCAGGAACTGAAACAAAACACTCGCTTGAGAAACTCGCTAGTAACTTCAGTGCTGAATAAAGTCTGAGGGCAGAAGCGTTTTGATGAATGTTCTCTGCCAGTGTATGAAACATTTAGCATGTCGTTGCTCAGGCCTGTGCTTTTGTTGGGCGCGTCTAGGGCACAACAAAATATCCGCATTCAATATTGGTGCCAAACAATGTTCATATGATGTACAATGGAGTAAGCAACGGTGTATATTTATGTTCATTCATTATTGATTCATTCAGTGTTTCATTATGAAAAATGTTTTTGTATGCAGATTTCAGAGCTCAGCTTTTGGTATCTGCTATTCTTTTGTTTTTGAAAGCACTGCAGAAAGAGGAAATTGACCCGAGGTTCCTGGTGAGAATGCAGGGTGGTCCTATTTCCTGTCAGAGGTCCGCATCTCGGGTTATGTCCAATGTTACTGTTTGTGTGAGAATCTCAACTACATGGTGCATGTTTTTCTTCTGTCCTTGGGAGAGTTCGGTAAACCTAGCAGGAGACCTGCTGTAAAGCTGTAGTTCGGGTTTAGGAAATGGACATCATGCTTGTGTATGTAGTGTTTCCTGCTGTGTTGTATAGTGGGAAGCGAGTTGCCTGTGGTTGTGAGTCTTGGTGTGTTTAGAGGCCTTTAAGCTGGCCCATTAAAGCTAATGCTCTGAATTATTTACAGTCTTCGAATGTTAATATTTAGGGTTTTTTTTCAGCTGGAAGACCTAACATTTATTTATAATATAAATTATATTCTTTTACAATATACAACTTGTATAATTCTACAAGGCTATATCTATATAAAGCTGTTTTACATGGAATGCAGTAACCTTGAGTTCCAGTTCATGAAGGTCGCAGAAATGAGGCTGCCATTTATATGATCATACATGTGATTATTATTATTTTTTTATTATGGTGCATGTAAATATTGTCATAATGGAAAATATTCCTTACATATTTTAATGTTAGTTAATTGTTGTGCATATGCTGGATAAAACTTGGCTGTCTATGCACTAGAAATTTTGCCCAAACTTCAACACCCATACTGCACTTTTGATTTTGGCAAGATGTAAAATAAGTTTTGGATGTCCCCAGAGTGTGTATGTGAAGTTTTAGCTCAAAATACCCCTGTATATTTTATAGCATGTTGAAATTGCCATTTTTTGGGGGGGCTGAGCAAAAACGCACCGTTTTTGTGTGTCCCTTTAAATGCAAAAGGGCGGAGCTTCCAGAGCACATAATGGCAACAAAACAGGACAATCTCACGCACTGAAAATGTCAGTACCGGTGTTGGTTCGAGTCAGATATACTGCGTGGAGATAGAGCAGGTATAGTTTAGTTTAATTACGGTTAGAACCTTTATCCTGTAGTAGTACATGCCTGTTGTAGCGGACCCTGTCTCAATGATGGCCAAAACTTTACAGATGAGTTTTATGAAGTTTATTGTACATCACACAAAAGATGAAGCGTCTGTTTTCACTCCAGAAAATCACTGTAAGAGCTGAATAAAACACAGTACAAGTGCGCATTAAAGTCTCTCTCTCTCTTACAATATCAACATGCACTGCGAATTACACAAAAACACCAACAGTAACGTGGGCAGGACCTAGGCATTTTTTGACATCACAAAAGGTAGAATCTGCGGACGGCTTGTTCTGAAACAGTGCTTACGATTTATGGGGATAAAAAAAAAGGAGTGGGTGGATTTTTATCATTATAGGGTGGTCTTGTACACACACACTGCCAACACACATTCATGCTCAAACACCATGTAAAAGTGAATTTTGAATAAAAGGGCCCCTTTAAAACTGCAGATTGAACTGATATCTTGGTGCAGGTAACACGGACAGTTTTTTTTTACATTTACATACTGACATTGTAACAATACAAAGTTGGCTAAAAGTAGGTGAACTTACCTTTAAATGCATTTGTTGAGGCAAACTTTTTCTTTGTTGTTCATTCTGTTACTCATTCCTTACAAACTGTGATGTGTGTAATATTGTCTGATGTTAAAATACTTTTCCCATCCAAGTTCATGTTCAGAGATGACTATAAACAAGCCGTTTGTTTGTTGACCTCTAAGGCCAAGTGCACACTACAAGCCTCAAGCTTGTCGCTTTTGAAGTTTTGAGTCTCATCATAGTGCAGCACAGGACTACTTGCGCTATCCCAGATTTCAAATCTGTGTGGTTTGTTTCATGATTTTTACTTGCTAGACTTAAGGCGGGAATTGAGTCATATCCAGAGAATACAATAGACTATTCTAGTCCCCCTTTACACCTGGCATTAACATGCATTTAGTTTTTTTTTAGTTTTTATCCGGATTGCATCTGCATCATTTTAGACACTTACACATTACATAAGAGGTTAACTAAAACATTTCCATCATTTACCAAGTTTTGAAACATTGTCGGATAATCCTAAATGCTTTCTGCCATTTCTTGCATGGCTTTTTTATGACCCCTTCAGTAGTATTGGCATTAAGGATGTTAATGGGCATTAGAAGTGAACAAAAGGGGAGACATTTTTTTCTCTCTGAGGAGGGAAGTGTAATCCAGTAAAATAATTGAACTAATATCAGATATTGGATTTAAACCTTCATCACATATAGTTTGTCCCAGACCACTTGGAAATGTGGCTTCAGTGACAGTAATTCGATCACAATAAATCTTGGTTGCATTTACACTTAGCTTTTAACTCTTTCCCCACCATCAACAGAATTTTCTGTCATTTATGATACAGCGCTTTTCCACCATTGATGGAATTTTCTGGCAATCTATGTTATATGGTAGGGGGCACTTTTATGCATCTTCTGAAAGTGTACACAATCTCTGGATCAAAACACAGCAGAAGAAAAAGCAGAAACATGCTATTGAAGCATTACTTACGCACATGTAAAATAACGCGATCATCAAACATTAAACAGCATATAAATCAAAACTGTCTTACGTTACCAAATGAAATGTCGACCCAGGATGAGGTATAGAGAGCCTAAGTCCCTCCCCTTCCGGTCGACCACCATGGGACCTTATTTCGGAAAAATATTGTATGGTAGTCAATGGCGAGAGACAACAAATATTTTGATCTCGTTTGAATTGTGCCCTGATTTACACATATGATGTTTGTCAATTTAAAAGATACATTTTAAAGTCAAGAAAGTCGCAGCTTTATGTAAAACTGCTGAGGTATAAGACTGTGAAAATACGTAATTAGAAAGACTACAAACCCAGAAGGCGCACATGCGACGTCATACCTTTTCTCTCAATGAATGAAGCTAACTTTACTGAAGCTAACGTCTGTCATTTTTTCTATAGTCTTACATTATAATCGTAACGTTACGCCGTCATGCCTGAGTGTTTTGAGCCAGAATACACACATACGAGCAACGGATCTTGTGACGTACATAGTGCGAGACGAGAGATGTAGTTCATTGAGCGATTTTCACATAAAACTAAACGTTACTCTTCTGTT